>NC_091777.1:62351316-62681003 GCF_029378745.1 Bos indicus
CTGAACCAGGCAGTGTGCTAGAATCAGGATCCCCAGAGCTGCTCTCGAGGAGGAGTCAAAAGCCAGAGTCCAAGTAGGGTGATTTTCGGTGCAGTAACAGGGACCAGGATGGGCACCTTGACCAGAGAAGAGAGAGTGGCCAAGTGCCAGGAGTAGGCAGTCCTCAGGGAAACTTCCTGGAGAACCTCAGGCCCAGCCTGGGTTTCCAAAGGATGAGTAAGGAAAGCTTTCATGGCAGAAGAACGACTCAAGTGGGGTGGCGTGGGGCGGGGGATTGAAAGAGCATGATGTCCTGGGGTCAGGACTCCTCCTTTTAGGGTGCAAAAGGTCAGGGTAGGGGTGGGCGGTGAGACTAGAGAAGCAGCTAGAAGCCAGAGTCTAAATGCGCTAGGGTTCCGGGCTGTTGAGTTTGGACTTTATTCTGAGGGTAACGGGAAACACAGGAGGGTTTGGAGCAGGTGAAGAGCAGATTGAGACATGAGTGTCAGAAGGAACCACCTGGGACGTGGGAAAGGAGAGGATAGAATGTCGATGCTGTGAAATAGATAAGACAGGATGGCAGTTGAGCTGGGAAAGGGCTGGGGGTAGAGAAGGCGGAAGGATGGATTTGAAGGTCACTGAGGACACAGAAGGGAAAGCACTCACTGCATTTCCCTTCATTTGCTCAGCAAGTATTTCCCAAGACCCCCGCCCCTTGTGGCAGGTTCTGTGCTCAGCGATACTGGGGGGAGCAAGGAGGACTCAGAGCCTGCCCTGCCCTCCAGGGGCTCCCAGCCTGGTGGGAAGGCAGACCTGGACACAGACGAGGGGGAAGTGGTTGGCAATGTGCCAGGCTCCACCAGCTTCTCTCTTGATAACATGGAGCAGCAGAAAGCGGGTAGAACAGAGGAGGGACGGGACCACAACTGAGAGTTGGGAATTTCCCTCTGGGGTCCCTGTGGTGGACGAGAAAGACCGATGGGCAGGGGACCAGGGAGGAATTGGATGAGGGCCATGTTGGAAAGAGATTCAGGGAAACGTGGGGAAAGAAATACAACTCACAGGACAGAGGCGCACTTACTGTAGGGATGATAAACAGAGAGGACTGGAAGAGGTGGCATTAAAAGAGATTTGGTAGGAGAAGGGGAGCAGAGCTGGCTAGAGGGTATTGGATTCTAGTGTTCAAAAGCCAAACATAAAGCAAGACAGAGGTGGAGCATGGGCAGAAGGGAGAGAGATGGCGGGGGTGGGAGAGATCAGGGCAACAGAGGCCAAAACTGAGTGAGTTACAGGGACAGAGGAAACAAAGACAGTGATCCAGAAAGGAGAGGAAAAGGGGCCGGGGAGGGGCTGACACAACGATGTACAAGTCAGGACAGAGAAGTCTCAGAGAAGCAAATATATATACACACACACACACAGATGGAGGGAGAAAGATGCAAGGATGTGCCCAGAAAGAAAGGTGGGGATTCAGAAACATGCTTAGGGTGTAGGGACAATCCATTTCTTTGGTTTGTTTCAGTATTCAAGAAATAGTTATTGAGTGCCCACCTCTTCTAGGCCAGTCTAGGTGCAGGGGATGTGCAAGGGAACAGATGGCCAGGGCTTTTACTGTCCTGGAACTCACAGGAGAGACACACAAGAAACAATACGAAATTTCAGTTACGGAGAAGTGTTTCTAAAATGAAGCCGGAAAGAGAATTCCCTGGTGGTCCAGTGGTTAGGATTCCAGGCTTTCCACGCCATGGCCGGGGCTCAATCCCTGGTCAGAGAACTGAGATTCCCACAAGCCACAAGGTGTGTCTTAAAAAAAAGTGAAGCAGGACGTGGTGACTTCAGATGAGGAACCTCAGGAAGAACCCACTGCAAAGGCAGCAAGGGTTGTGAGAAGGAAAGGCACCGCCACACATTCCGGCCAAGCAGTGACTCAGAGTTCTGAGAAAGCGACCCATTTTCAAGGAGACCCCATGGAGGGCAGAGCCAGAAGGGTGAGCAAATTAGGCTGAGCTCGGAAGCGTGGGCTGGGGGCCGTTGTGTGGGGGCTCGTAGCTCTGGGAGGAAATCTGAATTTCACTCTAGATTCAGTGGGATGAGCATAAGAATGACAGCCCCTATTTTTATTTAAAAACGAAGTAACAGACCCACATTGCTTGCTGAGAAGAGATTTAGGAGTGAAGGTGGAAGAAAGGAGTTAAGAGGGTGTCATCCTTTTCCAGTTGAGGCTGATGGTGGCCTGGACCAATGCGGAGGAACAGGGCATGGGATTGTGGAGGCAGGGTCTATGGTGGTGGCTGTGAACTGGCTGTAACAGAAGAGGGAAAGAAAAACCAAAGAAAAAGAGAAAGAGGGGAACTCTTTTAACTGGATCTGTGAAGCCTGGGCGGTGCTGTTCTGTGCTGCCTGGAAGGGGGTCACTGGGGGAGAAGGGATTATGCAGGAGGAGCCAAGCAACCTCCCTGGGACAAGACAATCTGAGATGCCTATGAGACATCCAAGCCGAGGTATCAGGTAGCCAGTTGGATATTGGAGACTGAAGCTTGGGGGAGAAGTCGTGGTTGGAAATCTAAGTTTTGGAAATGTCAGCAGAGAGGAGACAGCATGTTTAAAGCCCCAGGACTGGATGAGGTGACCTAGGAGATGAGTGTGAAGGATACAGAAAGGACCCTGGCCAAGACCTTAGGGTGGGGCGACATCTCCATGGGGGTAGGAGGAAGGAGGATGTACTTAAAGAGGCAAAGAGTGATCGTGAAGTAGGCAGAGACCTTGAAGTTGGCAACCAGCCAAATGCTACTGAGAACCAGGAAAGGATTTGTAGAGCAAAGTGGCCATGGGTTAGATAACATGACCTTGACCTTGACACGCAGTCATCACCATGCAGTGGTGGGGACTGGAGTCCTGCTTGAGCGAGGGGAAGGAAGAGACTCATGGAGGGGAGGTGGAGGGGATCGGAGGCGAGGTCATCCTTTTGGTATGAAACTGTCAAGAACTTTCCTGCCCAAGAAAGTTCATACCCTTTCTATGAAAGGAGAAGTACGAAGGGAGGCAGACGGGCAGATGGAAGGAAGACAAATGCACACTGAAAGGATGGAGCCATGGCTGCAGGCCAGACTGAACGATGGGGAGACCTGGGCTGGGAGGGGAGCAGAGAGGCAGGGCAGAGATGCTGCAGGAGGGTGTCTGATTTCTCAGAATGGAGACGCCAGTGGGTGTCACCCAGCCCAGCTCCCATCTCACGTTGCTGCCAGCACCGGGCACCTTCTCAGGTTCCCCTCTGGGTCCTGCCAAGGCCTGGGAATACCCGCGAGGTGAAGGAAAGAACAAGCTTCACTCATTCATTTAAGAAACAGTCCCTGAGGCCTTCCAGGCAGCAGGCCACACAATCTCAGTGCTGGGAGCTCAGATCCACAGACAGGCAGTGCAATCCATCAAATGCAGGGGGAGGTGTGCTCTGAAGTTGGGGGGGCTTCACTAGCTTGGGATTGGATGTTTGTGTGTCACTATCTCCCTTCACCCGTCCATCTGCTCATTCATTCATTCAGATCACCCATGCACACTTCCTAAGGCTTCCCTTGGACTGCAGTTTGGACTGGGTGGTGCTGAGGATGGTGAGATGGTTCCTCTGGCACTCGAGCCCTGCCCAAGGCTCGGACACATGCCCACGATCGGAATCACATCCCAGGGCAATGGGTGCCCCAACGGAAGCGGCACAGGGTGGACAGAGAGGCTGAGGGTGCACGGGGTCGGCGGGAGCGGCCAGCCAGGGGCGAAGGAGCTGGGGAGAGGTGGGTCCCACTGGGCGGTCCCCAAGGGGCTGAGGGCGGGAGTGGGGTGATGATCCGTCCCCGCTGCCACTCCACACGGCTGTCCCGTCCTGTCCCCGGGGGAGCTGGAACTGCATGGACGGTCCCCCGGGGGTGCCCCGTCTAATAAACTCGGTGAAGAGGACTGCGACTCTGGATCCCATGCCCCGGGCACCAGCTTCTGCCTGAGGCCTGCCCTTTCTCCCTCCTGGGGAGCAGAGGCCCCCAGCGTGGGGCGCTGTGCTTCCTTCCTTCAAGATGCAAGGGATTGGGGGCCCGGCCCCTCCCCCCTCAGACCCGGGGGTCCAGACCCCCGCCCCTCCCCCTTCAGACTCAGGGGTCCAGGCCCCCCGCCACTCCACCCTCAGACCCGGGGGTCCAGGCCCCCCGCCCCCTCTCTCAGCCTCAGGAGTCAAAGTCCCCAGGTTTCTTCTCTTTCAGAGACTCGCAGCTTTCTCCTCCGTCAGATCCTTTCTCCTCCCTCCAGACCCAACAGTCGGGTTTCCAGGCGGGCGCGCTCGGTCCCGGTTTCCCGCCCGTTCCCCGCCCGCCGGCCCCCAGGAGACTGGACCCTCCGCTCCCGCCTGCACCCCTTAAGGAATCAGATGTCCCTGCGGGCTCCTCTGGGGTCGGGACCCGCCCCCAGCCCCTCCTCCTCGGGCAGCTTTCCTCCTCCCGCCCCTCGTCCCCTTAAAATACCCGGGGTCCCTATGACAACGGGCGCGGGCGACAGGTGCGGGTGTTATTTACGGGTCGAGCCCGAAATAGCCGGCGAGGGTGCAGGGGGCGGCGGATGGGGGCGAGGCCTGGAGTGCGCGGAGCGGCCGGGCCGGCGGGCGGCGGCGCGCGGAGCCGGCGGTTCGGAGGCCTCGCGGAGCTGGGGGCGGCGCGGCGCGGAGGCAGGAGAGCCCGCGGGGTCCCTGCCCGGGAGCCGGGGGTGGGAAGCCCTAGGGAGGCGCCCGGCCTGGAGCGGGCCCGGCCCGGCCAGCCCTGGGAGCCCGGGGGAGGGGAGGGGAGCGATCGCAAAGGGACACCCAGTCAGTTCCGGGCCCCAGCCGCCCTTCGAACCGCGGCGGGACGTGGTCCCCACTTCCTGAGCCTCGGTGCGGACCACAGCCCCTTCATCTGAGCCCCAGTGCGGACCCCAGGCCCCCCTCCCGAGTCTCGGGGTGAGAGGTATCCCTCAGGCCCCTTCTCTGGGCCCCACGGTCCCCTCAGCCCCTGGTCCCCTCGCAGCCCCGGGCAGACCTTCTCCGCTGTCCTCTCTGAATGGCCAGGGAGAACACCCCCGCCCCCCACTTTCCGGAATTCCAGCTGGTCCCCAGCTTCCTTGCTTTGAACCCCAGTCAGGACTTTGCTGATCTCTCTCTGTTAAAGCTGGGGGGGTTCCTACTGCCTCTCTGAGACCCAGAAGTAATTCTAACTTCCCCTTCGGAACCCCCTGCACCCCAGTTTTTCCTCTTCTGAACCCCAGACGGGATCCATCTCCTTCTCAGACTCTGAGCCCAAAAGAAGCCAGGAAGCATCCCCCACCCTACACACACACACACACACACACACACACACACACACACACACACAGGAGGACCTCAGCTCCCCTTCCTGAGGACCCCAAACTCTGAGCCTTAGGGGGAAGCTCGGATCCTTCCCCCCGCCCCAGGAAACACAGTTTCCCTGTGGAAACACAGATTCCTCCCAGTGGGGACCCCAGAGCAGCCCCTCAGAGCTTCCGCAGACCCTCAGTTCCTCCTTCTGTAGTCCTCCCACCCCCGCTCCAGGGTACCCAGGTTCTAGGCCTGAGGCTGGGGTAACTTTGTTTTTCTCCGGTCCCATCTTCTTTGCTGAGCTCCTCTGGGTACCCGCTCCCCCTCCACCCCCCGCCCCCGGGAGTCTGAGAGGCTTCTCAGCTCAGGATCTAGTATTTTCTCGGTATAGTATATTATCTAGTATATTAAGCCCCAGAGGTGACCTCGACTTCCCCATCTGAGGTTCCTGGGGGACTCAGACCTCCCTTTTCCGAGCCCCTCACCCCCGCTGCCAGACCCCAGGCGGGCCCCCCCCCCCAACCTCCCCCTCAGGAGCCCGCCTCAGCTCTGCCCTCTCGGCCCCTGAGCCCCACCGCCCGCCAGGCGCGATGATGATGTGGTCCAACTTCTTCCTGCAAGAGGAGAACCGCCGGCGGGGGGCCGCGGCCCGGCGGCGGGCTCGTGGGCAGCCCAAGGCCCAGATGACCCCGGAGCGCGAGGGCAAGATCAAGCTGGCGCTGCTGCTGACCTCCGTGGGCGCCACGCTGGCCGTGCTGGCCGTCGGCACCGAGTTCTGGGTGGAGCTCAACACCTACCGGGACAACGGCAGCGCCGTCTGCGACGCGGCGCACCTGGGCCTCTGGAAGATGTGCACCAAACGACTGTGGCAGGCGGACGTGCCCGCGGGCAGAGACACCTGCGGGCCCGCCGAGCTGCCCGGAGGTGAGGCCGGCGTCCGCCCCCGCGCGGGGGCTGGGACCCCCGCAAGCCGCCGAGAGGCGGCTGTCTGAGAAAGACGAGCCCCAGAGAGAGCCTGCCCCCCGCCCCAGGAGAGCGAGCTGGCACCCTCAGAATGCGCCCCCTACCCTGCCAACCTCAGCCTGTGCTCCCGGGAATAACTGCCCCAGGCGCACACCGTGCGGAGAGGGAGTCTGTATCCCCAAACTAGCCTGGGTCCCCAGGCCAGCCCCAGACTATTCCAGGACCTCCAAAACTCCAGACCCCCAGCACAACCCGTGATCCCAGTCATTTGTGTGCCCCTGGACCAGTCTGTACCCCCAGAGAACCCATAAGACAGATAGAAAGGTAGATAATAGTCGTGTCTGACTCTTTGCGACCCCATGGACTGTAGCCCACCAGGCTCCTCTGTCCCCGGAATTTTCAAGGCAAGAATACTGGAGTGGGTTGCCATGCCCTCCTCCAGGGGATCTTCCCCACCCAGGGATCCAACCCAGCTCTCCTGGATTACAGGCAGATTCTTTACTGTCCGATCCACTAGGGAAGCCCCAGAGAGCCCGTGTCCCTAGAGAAACCTTGTGTCTCTGCTCACAGCCTGGGGCATGAGACCCAGATGGTGACTCTGGACACAGTTGGTGCCTCAGACAGTCTGGTCCCCGCAGAAACGCCCCCCGCCCCCCTGAGACGGCCTGCTCCCTTAGAGAAAGACTCTGGGTTCCTGGTGTCAGCTTGCTCTTCCCACTCTGGAGACAGCCTGCGGCCCGACCCTGCAGGCCCTGGGGAGATAGCCCGCCTTGACGCCTACCCCAGAGTACAATCTGCTGTTCCCTCCTACCGAGTCCACCAAAACAGAGCTCTCGGGAGACACCTCCCACATCCCAGGGCAGCCCTCCTGCTTCCTGGGAAATCTTCTTTCCCTCCCCGTTTCACCTCACATCCTCAGACTGGACACTCCAGCCCCCCTCGCTGTCTCTTCCAGACACCCCCACAGCCCTCAATTTCCCACAGAGTGGCTCTTTCACCCCCAGCCCTGCCAGAGAGCTCTCCCATACCTCTCACTCTCCCAGACGGGACATGCCATGCCCTAAACTTATACCAGTGGGACACCCTATACCCCCTGGGAACAGATGAGATCTCACTCCACCTCTACTGACCCAAGGAAACTATCTGACACCCCTCAGAGCCCATTTAGGATGTCGCATGCTTGATCGCCTGCATGGCATCACCAACCCTCCTCTTTCCTCTCCAAAGGATGTCTTATTATCTTGTGTGTGTGTTCCATTGCTTCAGTGGTGTTCAACTCTTTGCAACCCTATGGACTGTAGCCTGCCAGACCCCTTTGTCCGTGGAATTCTCCAGGCCAGAATACTGGAGTGGGTTGCCATCCCCTTCTCCAGGGGATATTCCTGACCCACGGATCGAACCCAGGTCTCCCGCATTGCAGGCAGATTCTTTACACACACCCTTGATAGCAAAATGGGGTGCCACGTGCCCTTGACCTGAGATACCCACCCACTCAGTGTGCAGATGGGCTCATGCTCACCCCTCAGAGCCTCAAGCAGATGTTCCCAAATTTTTGAGAAATGGGATGCTCTGGTGAAAAAAAAAAAGTGTTAGATATTGTAAATTAAGTATGCTCTAATAAAAAATTTTAATAAAGATAAAGTCAGAAATATGTATTAGATGCTTATGTAGTGCCTGGCTCGGTCCTAAGTATTTCATCTGCATTAACTTATCAATCTTCATAGCAACCCTGTAAGTAGTTATTATCATCCCCAAAACGGAGAGCAAAAAGTGTATATAAATGGATCCGGACTTCCGTGGTGGTCCAGTGGTTAAGAATCCACACTGCCAATGCAGGGGGCATGGGTTCCATTCCTGTTTGGGGAACTAAGATCCCACACGCCACTGTAATGCGGCCAAAAAAGAAATTAAAGTTAAGTATATGCAATTTGAAAAGAACTGAAGTTTTTTAAAAAGAGAGAGAGAGAAAGAAATATGAATGGCTCTGTCTAAGCACCCAGGCTAGTCACATGGGGCTTGAACCCTGGTCATCTAGTTCTTAACAACTACAATATACTGCATCTCATTAGTCTATAAATATGCCCCAGAGGTCCTCACTGCACTGGACGAGATGTCCCATCTCCTCTAACTGCATACTCTGGGGTCCTTCATATCCCTTGATGTCTCTCTAATGATCAGAAAGGGCTTTAACTTTCTTAAAGGACCATCCCCATCAGCCCACAGTCCTGACCCTTCAAAAGACATCTCCCAGCTTTCAAGGTTTCAGAAATATCTCACCCATCTCATGGCCCATAAAAGGACATCCCCAAGCAGGGGTGACCCATATCCCACTCTTTTTCCAAATGAGATGTACCACATCCTCTGAGATAAGAGACAAGATAACCTAAGTCATTAGCAGCCAAAACGGGGTGCCAGATACCACACACTCTCTCAGAAAGATGTACCACCCCCTCTCACTCTCTAGATGAGACTTTCCATTTCCCTTTCAGAGGAAGACCGCATTTCTCCCCCAGCCACTACAGACAGCATCCTCGCCCTTTGCTCTGCTGCACGAAGCATCTTTTGCTTCTTACTGCTGCAGAATCAGGACTCACTGCCCCTGCCGGGATATGTCATGCTCTTCTCCTTCCTTCCGAATACCAGGTGGAGTGTCCACATCCCCTCACCTGACTCAGGAGCTTACCTCTTGTCCTTCAGCATCCCTCTTCACTTTGGAAAGTTCCTTACCACTTCCCAAGACCACCTGACCTCTCTTCTGTCTCCTTTCCCCCTCTTATTCACAACTTCTCTCCTCCCCTTTCATCATCCTCAGTTTCCCCATCTGTGGAATGAGAAAGCTGATTCTAGGTGTGTTCTATGGGAAATTCTGGCTTTAAAATGCAGTTTAGAAAGCATCTTTTTCCCCCCTGAAGTGTGGGGTTCCTTAAACTTCAAGTACGCAGCGTTAGATGAATCATAACTTTTCAGCTTGTGTCACAAAATCATTACCAGCCTTAGCTGGTTCTTTCTTGTGCATTATTTTACATTCTTTAAAAAAAAAAAAACCTCCTAATTCATCTCTTTAATGCATTGGATATATGTTTTAACTTGGAAAATATATAGTGTTATTTTTATATATGTATTTTAATTTACATAAATGATATCATGCTCTAGATGTTTTTCCTATTTGTGATTTTTTTTCCCTCAATGCTGTGTTTCTCAAATCTCTCCAGTCTAGTTTCTGTTATTCTAGTTCGTGGCTACTGTGTGCTGCAGAGGCTTGCCTGGGAAGCATCCATCACATTTACTTGTCTATTCCCATAGATATGGGGACCAGGTTGATTATTCTGACTCCCATGTTTTTATAAACAGTGTTGCAATGAACATCAGGCAATACATAGATTTTCCTGCATGTGGTTTTTTTCTAGATGTATACCCAGAAGTAAAATTGCTGGGTTATAGGGTATAAACATACTTCATTTCATAAAGTACTCCAGAGTGCTTTCCAAAAAAGACTAGTACCTGTTATACCCCCAGATGTTTCCTCTTATCCTTCCAAGTGCTTAATATTATCCTTTTAATATTTCCCAATCTAATTGATCTAAAGTGGTGTCTCCCTGCTGATTTAAGTTGCATTTCTTTGATCCCTGGTGAGATGGAGCATCTCTTTATGTTCTTGTGAGTAATCCGGGCTTCTTCTCCTATGAACTGACTATTCATCTTCTTTGCCCATTTTTCAACTGGGTTATCTCTCTTTTCTTGATGATCAGCAGGACTTCTTTGTGTAGACAGGAGCCCTTTCTGAGATAAAGAATCTCTTCTGAACGTGTTAACCTTCTGCCTGGATCTTGGTGTGCTCTGTTGAATAAAGCGGTTATCCGTTTCTAATTTCATTTGACCCTAAACAAGTCCATATGACAGAGTCAGGGAAGAGACTATTAACTCAGTTTATAGAGGAAGAGTCAGAAGCTCAGAAAGGTCAATAGCCCTCTCACGGCCACAGATCTGGACTTCTCAGCTCTGGATTGGAGTCTCAGCTCCTTGATAGCTGTGTGATAGCAGGTGGTTTTCCTTTTCTGGACATCATTTCTCTCTGTTTATCAGGGATGCTAATGTCATATTTCTGGGTTATTGTGAGCTATGCTAAATGTCCAGCCCTGAGCTTACACTAGGGATCTCCATGTCATTACCTCTCTTTTTCTCTCCCCTGCTCCTCCTACAGAAGCAAATTGCACTTATTTTAAATTCTTCACCACGGGAGAGAATGCACACATCTTCCAGAGAACCACGAAGAAAGGTAAGAACATTTCACCCGGCAGAGGGGATGGGATGACCACGCCAAAGGAATTCTTTCTTTTTAAATTGACCGAGTTTGTTTACAATACTGTGTTGGTTTCAGGGGTGCAGCAAAATGATTCCATTATTTTTTCAGATGATATTCCCTTATTTATTAGAAGATATTGATTATACTTCTCCATGCTAGACAATAAGTCCTTGTTGGTTATCTACTTTATGTACAGTAGTTTGTATCTGTTAGTACCCAAGGAGTTCTTGATAGCATCATGCTCTTCTCTGCTTTGCTGCAGGATGGGCACAAGCTCCTAAGTCTTGGGAGGTCTCACCTTTGGGGAGAGGTGATTCTTCAGGGCCCTCTGTCCAGTGTCCCTGCCTCAGGTGTGTTATTTTGGGCAAGTCCCAGCCCCTCTCTGTGGGTAGTACAATAACATCTCACAAGTGTGCATTTCCCACATGCTAAGCACAGCCCTGAGAGTTTCATTTATAAGACTTCCAGTCCTTTCCATGACTCTGCAGGGCAGGGCCTTTATCTTAATCTACCAGATGAGAAAACGGAAGCCCATAAATGGTTTCTTTCCCCAGAAAGTGGCAGAGAGGTGTAATTTAAACCCAAATAATTCCGACTCCAACTCAGCGCTCTTCTATAAACCATGCTGTGAAAATGGAAATGTTTCTGAATCTACACCAACCAGTATGGCAGCCACTGACCAGATGTGGCTGGCGCGACTAAGACACTGAGTTTTCAATTTCATTGCATTTAAATCCATTTCAAATGAAAACACCATCTGTGGGTAGTGGCTGCATACTAAACAATGAAACTCTTAAGACTTTACCCTTTCTACCCTAACACAGTTTCTCCACCACCCCAGTACCTCAGTATCCTCGCCAGTAAAGGAACTGTGATCATGTCATCAGCCTTATCTAGTCTTTATAAGGATTTAATGAGATGGGGCAGCTAAAACATAGTGTGGTGCCTGACACATAGTAGGCCCTCATTAAACAGTGGTTTCCTGTCTTCTCCGCTCCTTTCTTCCTTACCTTGGTGCTAAGTGGGCTTGGGCAAGTCATTGTGCACCCCCGCCCCAGGATAGTAAAATACCCTCAGGGCATGGCTATGGGCCAAGTGCTGTGCGCCACATTGTGCACTGAGCACATTACATGTGTCATTTCTAATCCTCACAGCAGACCAAATAGGGACTTTCGTCTTGATTTTTCTAGAAGAGGAAAGTGAGGCTCAGAGAAGTTCAGTGGCTTTAGCAGAACCTTCCAGCTAGAAAGTAGCTAGGGAGAATTCCAACTTGGATCATCCCGCTGTAATGTACGGCCTTCTCTGTTGTCTCCCACACACACACACAACCCACTGCCTCAGTTTCTCCACTAGTAAACAAATGGTGACAGATCATAAATGATGATTGGTAGTTCCCATCTCCTTCTAATCCTGGCTCTGCCCATTCTTGGCTCTTTGACCTTAGGCAAATAACTGACCCTTTCTGAGTCTTAGTTCCTTGAACAGTATAAGTAAAATATTGGACTGGATGATCTGCTACTTGAAAATTCTTCTCTAGTCCTGAATCTTTCATATTCCTGGTTCTGAGTCCCTGTAGGGGAGTTCTCTCCACTTCCTACATCCAGCGTTCTCTATTTCCCCTTCCCCTCCTCACAGAGGTGAACCAGGCAGCTGCAGTGATAGCAGTGCTAGGCTTGGCAGTTATGGCCCTGGGGTGCCTCTGTATCATCATGGTGCTCAGCAAAGGTGCAGAGTTCCTGCTCCGGGTTGGAGCCGTCTGCTTTGGCCTCTCAGGTGAGGGTTGAGGGCCTGCAGACCAAGGACACTGCATGTTAGGAGATCTGGATTTCAACCTCTCTTGCATGCTGGGAGGTTGGGTCTTCAAGCCCTGTTGCATGGTGGAAAGTCGGGTCTCCAAGCACCATTGCATGCTGGGAGGTTGGGTCTTAAAAACCCTGTTGCATGCTGGGAAGTTGTGTTTCCAAGCACTGTTGCATGCTGGGAGGTCGAGGGAGGTCTCTGAGCACTGTTGTGTGCTAGGAGTTGACAGAAGCTCAAGTGCTATAGAACTCTCAGAGATGGAAGAGTTCTAAGTTCTGCTGCTGAATCAAACACTTTTTTAGGTTGGAATCTAGGGTCTCCAAGCACTGTTGCCTGCTCACAGGGTGAGGGAGAGCCCCATGAGCTGTTGCATGCTGGGAGGTTGAAGAAGCTCTCTAAGCACTGGTTGCATTCTGGGAAGCACAAGGGCTATAGTAGTCTTAAATACGAGAAAATTCCAAGCGATGTTGTTGGCCAAGAATTGAAGGTTCTCTAGACACTCTTTTAGATTGGCACTTGGGGTCTGTAAGAACTGTTGCATTTTTGGAGTTGACAGTCCAAAAAGTCTGCATCTTGTGAAATGTAGCCCTCACTGGATCAGACGGTTTCTAAGGTGGATAGATAGGTCATTCATTATAAAAGTTTCATTTATCTTTCATGGATCTAATGAGCACCTACTGTGTTCCAGACATTAGGTGAAGGGCTGGAGATATAAGATTCATAAGACAGACACTGTGTCTGCCCTCATAAAGCCTAGATTCTGACAGAAATAGACAGTAACCTGTTCAAAGTAACCAATTCAACAACAATTCAACTATAGTTGTGATGAGAGTTATGATAAAGCATATAAGGGGTACACACTGGGGTGGGAGGTGTGTCAGGGAAAGTTTGAGAAAGTGGTATTCAAGCTAATAATCAAATGAGGAACAGGAATTACCCAGTGTGGTGTTGGCAGTAGCGGTGGCCATGTCGGTGGTGATCGTGTGGTGGTGGTGATGCTGGTAATGTGGTAACAGTGATATAAACAGGATATGTGAAGTCTGTGAAATATTTGGCAAGTTTGAGGAACAGAATGAAGATCAGAGCATAAAGCAGGGCAAAATTTGCACAAATGTACAAGGTAACCTTAATCCACAGATGAAGTAGAGGCTTGGTGAAAAATGAGGCAAGGGAGATACAAATGGTCAAGAGCACACTCAAATAGAAATGATTAATAATCACATTCTTTTAAAAAAACATTTATTCACTCACTGACTGTGTCAGGTCATAGTTGTGGCACCTGGGATCTTTTACTGCAGCTCACGGACACTCTAGGTGTGGCATTCAGGCTAAGCTGCTCTGCAGCAATGGGGTCTTAGTTCCCCAACCAAGAATCAAATCCATATCCCCTGCATTGCAAGGCAGACAACCAGGGAAGTCCCAATAATCACATTCTTATTATTGGTTTGTGCCTTAGAGAGCTTCCTAAACAAAGGGGAGAAAGTCAGTCACTCCCTTTCCTCTGTTTCATTGGGGAGAAAGTCACTCCCTTTCCTCTGTTCCGTTTATCCATTAGTTCACTTAAATCACTGCTATGCACACAGACCCGTTACACTATGCATAGGTGTGAACATGCGTGTCATAGGAAGACTATAGAAGACAGAAAGGTGAAGGAAGTTATCATCTGGCTAAGGACATAGAAATGATACAAATTATCACACAGTTATAAATGGCAGTAAGTGCCCAAGAAAAAGTAGAGTCCTGTGAGAGTGCCTAATGAGGGCACTTGATTTAAAGCAGAGTTAGAGAAGGCCTCTTGGAGGAGGTGACACTTACCATGTCAAATTATGGGTAACCAAGCTAGAAAAACGTTTGGTGAATTTCAGGTCCTGAAAGACAGCCAGTGAGGTTGGAGCATGGAGAGTGAGGATAACTGGTGTAAAAGACAAACCAGGAGGGATTTTCCTGGTGGTCCAGTGGTTAAGATTCCGCAATCCCAATGCAGGTGACTGGGGTCTGACCTCTGGTCAGGGAACTGGATCCCATGAGCCACAGCTAAGGTTTCACGTGCCACAACTAAAGAGCCCATATGCCGCAATTGAAGACCCAGCATAAGCAAGTGACCATTAAGAGATGAGTGATCTTGGGGAAATTGCTCTCCTTCTCTGAGTTTAAATTTCATATTTATGAACTCATGCATTCAAGTATCTATTTGTCAAGTACCTATCCTATCCATCCACCATCTTTACACTGATCCATCAATCAGCTCCCTCCCCACTGCTTTTTCTTCCTTCCTTTTTTCCCCATTTTTCTGTTTCTCCTTCCATTCGTATATTCATCTATCTGTCCATCCACCCATTCATTCAATGATACAGTGTGTCTTTAATATCTAGTAAGTGCTGGATGCTGTGTTAGGTACTACTGGGGACAGAATGAAGACCAGATTAAGATGATTTCTGCTGTCACGGAATTTTTAGCTTGGTAGGAATTTGGTGTTGGTGTTATTATTGAACTCACGCCTGTGTTATTCCTGAGGGTGCCATGAAAGTGCGGACATTAAAGTGTTTTATGAAAGTTTCGGGCACAAAATGCTCTGCAGATTGTACAACCAAATGAAAGTGAAGGGTAGATTTGACTCCGTAATTATTTTTCTTATACTGGATGTCGGGGCAGGTGGGGGTTTCGAGGTCTCCCTAGACGTCAAACATGTTCAGGTTATATTGTTTTTCTCCATAAAGTGTATGTGTCAGGTGTCCTCTGTTTTAGGGATATGAAACAAACAAGTTCCTGGCCCTCACAGGTTTCTACTCTATTGGGAGAGATAGAAACCAGGCAAATAAATAACACTCATATAAATTAATGTATATTAATAAATACCAATTGTGATTAATGCTATAAATGAAAAGTAAAGTGTATAATGGAAACCTGTAACTGGGTGGACCCAACAGAGACTTAAGTGACAGTGGTCAGGGAAGGCTTCTCGGAAGAAATGTAACTTAAGTAGGGATGTAGAGAATGAGCATGTGTCATGTAGGCTTAGGGAGGGGAAGCAGTTATTCCAAGCACCATAAAGGTCTCCAGGCTTGAACAAATTGGGTGCATTCAAGTCCTGAAAGAAATCTTACACCATGCCGCTGTAGGGCGGGAAGTGCAGCTCGAGAGGAGGCTGAAGAAGTAGGCCGGGTCCGGGTCCCATGTACCCCTCTAGGTCATATGAGAGAGGCATTGCTTCTGCCCGGAGCCACTACCCCTGAGTTCTGTGCACGGCAGGCTTCTTTTCGTCCATCTGGGTCTCAGCTCCAGTGGCTGTTCTGATGACGCCATCTCGAGCCTCAGCCCCCACCCCTTCCCATCACTCTGTTTTTATCTCCTTCCTAGCCTGCATCACTGTCTGAAATTACCCCATCTTCTCATGTGTTTACTTTGAGAGTCACAGCCTGGCTGCCCACAGGCCAGCAACAGCCCATAAATGTACTTTGTTTGGCAGGCAGTGTATAGAGGTTTCTCTGAGCCAATATTTAAACTCACCCAATATTTTGGGTGAATGCCCCCCAAGAAACAATAATCAGTTTTCAAAATTCCAGCTGTTCTTAGAAAACCAGAAAATCTAGTCCGTTAAGTCCCTGCTTCTGATGAGCTGCCCTTGGCTGAAGCTGGGTCTGGGCCACCCTTTGTCACTGTCCCCACCACACCTGCCTGCTCATCTGTTTGTACTTTCTCATTGTCCCCTGGAGGCCTCTGAGTTTTGCAAGCCTGGGTTTATTTGTTTACCATCTGTCTTCTCCAACTAGAACATAGGTTCTGTGAGGGTCTTTGCTGGTCTTGTTCCTTTCTTTTTTCTTTTTTTAATCAAATCACATTACAACTTGCCTGATTGTCTTTTCATTTTGTAATCTGCCATCACTCTTTTTTCTTGTCAGTTTCATTGGCATATGAGTGACAAGTATCAATTGTGTGCATATATACGTATACACACTTACATATATACATATACACATATATGGGCTTCCATGATGGCTCAGACAGTAAAGAATCTGCCTACAATGCCAGAGACATGGGTTCAATCCCTGGGTCAGGAAGATCCCCTGGAGGAGGGCATGGCAATCCACTGGAGTCTTGCCTGGAGAATCCCACGGACAGAGGAGTCTGGTGGGCTATAGTCCAAGGGGTTGCAAAGAGTCAGACACGGCTGAGCACACGACACGGCACATACATATACATACACGCTGTTGTATATAAGGTGTGCACTTGATGTTGTTGGGTTTTCGTTTGTTCGTTTTGTTTTTTGGCCACACTGTGTGACTTGCAGGATCTCTCCGTTCCCTGACCAGGGATTGAACCTGGGCCACGGCAGTGGAAGCGCCAAGTTCTCACCACCACGCCACCAAGGAACTCCCCTACCACTCGATGTTTTGATATGTTTTGATACACATCATAAAATGGTCATGACAATCAAACTAGCTGACACATTCATGACCTCATGTACTAATCTTTTTTTTTTTTTTTGGTAGCAAGAACATTTAAGATCTACTTTCTTAGCAAGTTTACGTATATGGCGCTCAGTCATGTCTGACTCTTTGCAACCCCATGGACTATACGGTCCTTGGAATTTTCCAGGCCAGAATACTGGAGTGGGTAGCCTTTCCCTTCTCTGGGAGATCTTCCCAACCCAGGGATCGAACTCAGTCTCCTGCATTGCAGGCAGATTCTTTACCATCTGAGCCACCAGGGAAGCCTGTGGTCACCATACTGTACAGCAGACCTCCAGAACTGATTCTTCTTGCAGCTGGACGTCTGTACCCTCTGATTAGCATCTCCTCATTTCCCCGTCCCCTCAGTCCCTGGCAACCACCATTCTGCTCTCTGCGTCAGTGGCTTCAACTAAGTTAGATTCCATCATCACTCTTTACTAAAGTCTTGATGGAGTCTCTCTTTTTATTTTTTATTTTTTTTAATTATTTTTGTTTATTTGTTGCTAAGTTGTGTCTGACTCTTTTGTGACCCCATGGACTGTAGCCTGCCAGGTTCCTGTATCCATGGGATTTCCCAGGCAAGAATACTGGAGTGGGTTGCCATTTCCTTCTCCAGGAGTCTCTCTTTTTAAAAATTATTTTTACTCGTTTATTTGGCAAAAGGAGAAGGGGGCAGTAGAGGATAAGATGGTTGGATGGCATCACCAATTCAATGGACATGAATTTGAGCAAGCTCCAGGAGATAGTGAAGGACAGGGGAGCCTGGCGTGCTGCAGTCCACGGGGTCGCAAAGAATCGGACACGACTTGGCGGCTGAACAACAATGACAACATTTATTGGCTGTGACAGGTCTTAGCTGCAGCATGTGGGATCCAGTTTCCTAACCAGGAATCCAATTCCAGGCACCCTGCACTGGGAGCGTGGAGTCTTAACCACTGGACCACCAGGGAAGTCCCTTGATGGAGTCTTAATTTGCCTTTTGTGATTCTTGATTCCTTGGTTTGCTTTATTCTTTTTTTTTTTTTTTTTTAAGCAGTGAAAGACACATAAAAGTTACCATTTGAACCCTTTTTTTTAAAACACCTTTATTTTATATTTTGACCATGCAATGTAGCATGCAGGATCTTATTTCTCTGACCAGGGATCAAACCCATGCCCCCTGCATTGAAAGCATGAGTCTTAACCATTGAACTACCAGGGAACCCCACACTGTTTTAAGTGCCCCCTTCTGTGGAGAAGGAAATGGCAACCCACTCCAGTATTCTTGCCTGGAGAATCCCATGGACGGAGGAGCTTGGTGGGCTACAGTCCATGGGATGGCAAAGAGTCGGACACGACTGAGTAACTTCACTTCACTTTCACTTTCTGTGGCATTAAGTTCATTCACACAGTCCTGCAACCATCCCCACCACCCATCTCCAGCACTTTAACGTCTTCTCCAGTTAAAACTTTCTCCCCATTAAACACCAACTCTCTGCTCACCCTTTCTCTCTCCCGGCACCCACCTTTTACCCTGTCTCTGTGAATTTGGGTCTTGTTCTTTCTCTCCGGCTTCCAAAACTGTGCTTGCTGTAGAGCAAGTGCTTAGTAAGTGATCGTTGAAGGGGTGCTAGTGAAACCAAGAAATATGTCTCGGGTGGGGGGGCACTGGGAGGCTCCAGTCCTTGATATCTCAGCACAGAAGGAATTCAGTGAGAGGCAAAGTGATGGATAAGAAGTGATCTATTAGAATAGCACGCTTGTAAGTGGGCAGGTGAGAGGGTGCCGTGCTGAGAACTTAGTGGGCTGCAGTTTTATAAACAAGAGAAAAGTGGGGAGGGAAAGAGAATCCCCTGCTCTCTTCTTAAGCCCACATCCAGCTTCCATCATCAGCAACTCCTCCGTGTCAGGCAGGGAGTTTTCTTGTCCCTACATACATGGTCAAACCCTGGGTCGGGATGATCCCCTGGAGGAGGGCATGGCAACCCTCTTCAGTGTTCTTGCCTGGAGAACCCCATGGACAGAGGAGCCTGGCAGGCTAGAGTCCGTGGAGTTGCAAAGAGTCAGACATGACTGAGCGACTAACACACACACACACACACACACACACACACACACACACACACACACGGTCAAGCTAGGACTGTCACAGTGCAATGGAAATGAGCAAAAAGGTGGTAACATAAAATAACTAAAATAAGGTAAATCCTCTCGGGTTTCAGCATAACGTCCCCTTTTCCTTATATTTCTGTTTTTAGTACACATGCCTGGAGAAGTGTGTCCTAGGGGTCAGTAGCTTACTGAGCCCACTGGCCAGGATGTGGGTCTCATGCCATCACTGTTTCTTTGTGTGAGGGCATGTCTCATGCTGCATGGGTTGATTGCTAAGCAAACCTGTTTGGTTTTGGCTCTGTGGTTAAGCAAACCTGCTTTTTTTTGGGGGGGCGTGCCATACAGCACCCAAGGATCTTAGTTCCCTGACCAGGGATTGAACCCCAGCTCCCTGCAGTGGCAACATGGAGTCCTAACCACTGGCTCGCCAAGGAATTCCCTGGCATGTCTTCTTGAATGGTTGTTAACTTACAGGGGTCTCCCGAACATTTTCCTTTACTCCTGACCCCTTGGCGGGATTACCTATTTAATCACCTCCTTTGTCCCTTCGCTCTGTCACTAAGAGGGGCCTCTCAGGTTTCCGGCTTGAGGATGCATGTTTGGGGGGCTATATTGGGGTAGGTGCTCAGACCTCAGTGGGGGACCCCCCAGGGCCTAAGGACCACATCTGTTCTCTCCCCGCAGGCCTGCTGGTCCTCGTCAGCCTAGAGGTCTTCCGGCATTCCGTGAGAGCCTTGATGCAGAGGGTCAGCCCCGAGCCCCCCGTGGCCCCGGCCCTGACCTACGAGTACTCCTGGTCCCTGGGCTGTGGCGTGGGGGCCGGCCTGATCCTGATGCTGGGAGGTGGCTGCTTTCTGCTGCTCGCCCTGCCTCCTGGACCCTGGAGTCCCCTCTGTCCCAAGTGGGGCCAGAGGGCCCCCTAGCGCCACCGTCACCATCCCGTCGTGCGTTCTCTCAGCAACTTCCCAACGCCCCTCCGCCCTCCCCACCATCCCCTTTGCATCTTTCACCCCGTGCCCCAGAGAGACTGTGTTCTCTGAACTCTGGGGCCCACGCTGTTTGCACAAACCTGCCCCTCCCTCTCGTAAATACCTTTTTCCTCTGTAAATATGTTTTTCTTTTTTCTCTATGGCTGGATTTGGGTTGCTTGGGGGTGGGGCGGGGAGAGGATTTTTTTGCAAACGAGGGTCCCCAGGGAAGACTGCTGGGGACCTGATGGGGTAACTAGCGGGTGGGGGTGGATGGGCGAGGTCAGGGGGTGCTAGGAGGGAATTGGACCTTCTTGTTGCCCAGATTGGGTTGTATTCAGCTGTGGGAGAGACTTCTTCTGGGGAGAGCAGGGAGGGGAGAATCTGGGTCTGACCTGGCTGTGGTCTGATTTGGGATTAAAGGTTTGGAAATTTAACAGCTTTGGAGTCTGTTGTGATGTGGGTTGTGTATTCCAGGGTAGGGAAAAGGGGTCACCGTGCTCTTCAGAAAACCTCTGCCTGCTACTCGTCGGCCCCAAAGTCACATGTCAATGAACCCATAGTGAGTGATGGAAAACCCAGTATGGAACACAGACATTGTTACGGGTTGAATGGGGTCCCTGCAGGAAGTATGTGTTGGGGTCCGAACCTCCAGGACCTCAGAATGTGACCTTGTTTGGAAATGGAGCCTTTGCGGAGGTGATCCAGTGAAAAGGGGGTTATTAGTCCGAGCCCTAGTCCTGTAGGTGCTTGTGCTCAGTCACTCAGTGCTGTCTGACTCTCTGCAAACCCGTGGCCCGTAGCCTGCCAGGCTCCTCCGTCCATGGGCTTCTCCAGGCAAGAATACTGGAGCGGGTGGCCATGCCCTCCTCCAGGGGCTCTTCTGACACAGGATTGAACCCAAGTCTCTTGCATTGCAGGCAGGTTCTTTACCACTGAGCCTCCCGGAAAGTCTCCTGGTGTCCTCGTGTGGAGAGGAGACTAATACTCTGAAGGCGGACAGCAGGCAGGCGAGGTGAAGGGACACAGGGAGAAGACGACCATCTCCAAGCCTAGGAGAGCTGCCTGTAAGAGACTCCCGCCTCAGCCCTGCAGACGCCCTGACCTCAGGCCTCCAGTCTCCAGCACCCTGAGACAGAGCATTTCAGGGTCTAAGCCCCCAGTGTGGGGGCTTTGTCAGGGCCACCCCAGCAAGCTGGCACACTTATCAGTGCCTGGCAGGGGGCTTCAGCTGTAACAAATGCCTACAAATGTACAAGTGGCTTTGGAAGTGGGTATGGGCAGCAGCTGGAGGCACTTTGAGGTGCATTCTAGAATCAGCCTAGATTGCCTCGACGAGACCATTGGTAGGAATACAACGTGAAAGGAATTCTGAGGAGGACTTGGGAAGAGGGGAAGAGAGCTATGGAGAAAGCATCCACCATCTCAGACAACACTCGGATCATCATGAGCGGAATGTTGGTGGAAGACGGTCCCCCACAGCTCTCAGGGAGCGGGCCAGGGTGTCACGTTCAAGCCCTTCAGCCCGAGGGCCCAGCCTCTTCCCAGGAGGACCAGTGTGCACCTTTCAACTCAGAAATCTCAACTCGAGCGAAGAATGAATTCTTCAGTTGGGTAGGAATCGCTGAAGCTGAGCTCAGAGGCCAAAGTCTCTTAAATTTAAGTTTAAAAATATTTAAATATGGAATATGTGCTGGCTTATGACTACAAATGTTTAAATATTGTGAGTGTGAGTCTCTTAAGTGCTTCTATATTTAAGAATAAATTATAATGTGATTATATATAATATATGTAATACATAAAACATTACATATAATTTATTTACTATAAGTTCAGTTAAATATATTAACAGTATATATTTTATATGTATGCTACTCCTACTGCTAAGTTGCTTCAGTCGTGTCCGACTCTTCGCGACCCCACAGACAGCAGCCCACCAGGCTCCCCTGTCCCTGGGATTCTCCAGGCAAGAACACTGGAGTGGGTTGCCATTTCCTTCTCCAATGCATGAAAGTGAAAAGTGAAAGTGAAGTCGCTCAGTCATGTCCGACCCTCAGTGACCCCATGGACTGCAGCCTACCAGGCTCCTCTGTCCATGAGATTTTCCAGGCAAGAGTACTGGAGTGGGTTGATCAGTCAGTTCAGTTCAGTCGCTCAGTCGTGTCCGACTCTTTGCGACCCCATGAATCGCAGCACGCCAGGCCTCCCTGTCCATCACAAACTCTCGGAGTTCACTCAGACTCAAGTCCATTTGAGTCAGTGATGCCATCCAGCCATCTCATCCTCTGTCATCCCCTTCTCTTCCTGCCCTCAATCCCTCCCAGCATCAGAGTCTTTTCCAATGAGTCAGCTCTTTGCATGAGGTGGCCAAAGTACTGGAGTTTCAGCTTCAGCATCATTCCCTCCAAAGAAATCCCAGGGCTGATCTTCAGAATGGACTGGAGTGGGTTGATAAATATATATAATTACAGAAACATTGTAAATTAAATATATTTAATATAAACAGAAAAATAATATAATATAATATAAAATTCTAACACAATATAAAATTATATACAATATATACCAGTATTATATATGATTATATCATAATAAGCAGATTGTTATATTAATATTATGATATCATGACATATTTTACATTCATATAAATGTTTCTATAATTATAGATTATAAATACAATTATGTTATATAATCGTACATAATTATAACATTATAATTTTATAAATATATTAATATTCTGTCATATAAATAGAGCATTCAGAAGATACATATATGTAACAGTATTTCTACAACATAATGTATTATATAAATAATGTAATATATGACATATGAATATATTACTTATATTTGTAATGTTATTGATACAATATAACCTATATACATATAATACCTATATATATGACATGATATGTATACGATGTAGTCTATACACATATAACACATATATGTACCATGACAATTATACTGCATAAGTCTTATAATGTTCATAATGTGGTTGACTTGTCCCAGGGTTGGAACCCGCTTCTTCAAGGAGATCGCTTGTCATCCGGGAGGGGCGGGGTAACCCTTTCTGGACTAACTGCGGCTGCGCCCCACTCGGGGATAGTTCTCCGCATTCCTTATGCACTGAACTCAGCATCGTGCAAAGGGTACTGGGTGCAGAGCCGGGCAGGTGCCGCCCCTTCTTATTGGAGGAGCAGCAGAAGCGCTGGGCTGTGGCTGAGAGTGGGGGCGCTGGGCCCCGACTGTCCGGTGTGGTTCCTGGCCCCTCTTTCACGGCTGGAACGGCTTGCTCACCCTCCGTGTCTCAGCTCCTGCACGCTCGTGTCCGTGCGTGTCTCCTAGAGTCCCTGTGAGGAGGGAGCGCCGCAGTCATCCCTGCAAAGCCCCTGGAAGACCGCCTGGCTCGGGGTCACAACTCCATCAGTCTTGCCATTACTACTATCTATCGAGTGGCACTTCGGCCGGGCATACAGTAGAGTAAAAAGGGACCCCTGTTGGGCTGACAGTCCAGCAATGGAAACAGATATTAATCACGTAATCACGCTAATGAATGTGTAATTATAAACTGAGATAAGTACTGGGAAAAGAGATCATGAATAGTTTTTTTTGTTTTTTTTTTCCCCCTACTTGATGATGTGCCCAGAGAGCTCAGGGAAGCCCAGAGAAGTCTGCCCCGAGGGCGGGGTCTTCAGGTCTCCCCGGGGAATGACTCTGTCCAGTGGGCTCTGCACCCTGCACCCTCTTCCCACCCGAGGTCTTTGTGGATTTTCCAAAGTGAGAGAAGAAAATAGACGAATACCTGGAATCACATTATACTATGGGATAATTTATCAAACCGTTCACTTGCATCTCATCACCTCATATGCTTTGAAGTGAAGGAAAATAGAAGTTTCTTGAAGTCTACCACCTTTTCCGTCCTTTTTGTTTACACGTTGTTTGTATTGACTTTTTGGAACACAATTTCAAGCTTCCAGAGACGTTGCAAGAATCAAAATAGTGCATGTGTGTGTGCTCGGTCATGTGTGACTCTTTGGGACCCCACGGACCATAGCCCGCCAGGGTCTTCTGTCCATGGGATTCTCCAGGCAAGAACAGTGGAGTAAGTTGCCATTTTCTCCTCCAGGGCATCTCCTCGACCCAGGGACTGAATCTGCATCTCTTGCATCTCCTGCTTTAGCAGATGGATTCTTTACCACTGCACCGCCTGGGAAGCCCCCTCAAGACATATACTCCTTACTCAGATTCGCCTATTGCTAACATTTTACCCTACGTCCAAATGTGCGGGGTTTTTGTGTGTTGGGGGGGGTGTGATTTTTTTTATTCAGCAAGCATTTATTTTTAAATGTGAAATGCACCATATATGTGCTGACTTATGAATACAAGTGAATGAAAAGTCTGAGTTTGATTCTCTTAAATGAAGACTTAATATTCCATAGAAAGAATTAAAATTTAAAAAATGCCTACTAGGGGACTTCCCTGGCAGTCCAGTGGTTAGAACTCTGGGCTCCCACACCAGAGGGCACAGGTTTGATCCCTGGTCAAGGAACTGCTGGAAAAGGCAATGGAAACCCACTCCAGTACTCTTGCCTGGAAAATCCCATGGATGAAGGAGCTTGATAGGCTGCAGTCTATGGGGTCGCTAAGAGTCAGACACGACTGAGCATCTTCACTTTCACACATTGGAGAAGGAAATGGCAACCCACTCCAGTGTTCTTGCCTGGAAAATCCCAGGGACGGGGGAGACTGGTGGGCTGCCATCTATGGGGTCGCACAGAGTCGGACACGACTGAAGTGACTTAGCAGCAGCAGCAGCAGCAAAGAACTGCTAATCTCAGAACCCAGACTGAGAAAAAGAGCTAGTCTCTTGGAAACTGCTAGTATTTCCTCACTAACATCCCCCCTTCAAGGCACAAGCCTCATATGTAAACAAGCACAACTTGAATTTTGACTAAATCATTTCTTGACTTTTCTTTATAGTTTAACAAGCCAAAATTCTATTGTTTTTTAAAAGATGTTGTTTCATTATGTAAATAGAATCATTTTATATGTATGTCTCTGTGTAATTGTCTGTTTTTTGTTTTTTGTTTTTTTTAGGCCTAAAGAAGAGGATTCAAACTCATGGCCAGAAGGCTTGATAAGCCCCACAGAAGCATTTTATTTAGCCTTCAGAATGTTTACGAAGTTTTTTATTTACAACCAACTACAGTTGGACACAACTGAGCGACTTCACTTTCCCTTTTCACTTTCCTGCATTGGAGAAGGAAATGGCAACCCACTCCAGTGTTCTTGCCTGGAGAATCCCAGGGACAGGGGAGCCTGGTGGGCTGCCGTCTATGGGGTCGCACAGAGTCGGACACGACTGAAGCGACTTAGCAGCAGCAACGCAGTTGCAAAACACTCAGAGGGAAAAACAATTCCAGAGTTCCAAAAAGCAAGACTTGCATTTGCCAAGGCAGGCAAGTATTTACATACCATTTACATTGTATTTACAACTCTTTACGTAGTATTTACACAGCGTCAGGTAATAATAAGTAATCTAAGGATTATTTAAAGGATAAGGGAGGATTTGTGTAGGTTATGTGTGAATCCGTACCATTTGAATGAGAGACTTGCGCACCCATGCGCTTCCGTGTCCCGTGTCCGTGGTGGGTCCAGGCCCTCTCAGACAGTGGTGAGAAAAGAGAAGGACCCCGCCCCAGTCTCGTGAAGCAGCCTGGCTTCCTGGCTGTGCGTGCTCAGGCAAGTCGCTTCGCTTCACTGTGCCCAGTCTTCTCATCTGATAAGAAGGGCTAATAGTGTTACTACCTACTTCATGGGGCTGTTGGCAAGATTAGTGAGTTAATCCATGTACAGTTTTTGTTGTTGTTTTTGGTCACATGGCTTGTGGGATCTTAGTTCTCTGGCAAAGGGTGGAACCCGCACTCTCGGAAGTGAAAGTGCGGAATCCTACCCACTGGACCGCCCTCCTGGGAATCCCTTCCTTGTAAAGTTTTTAGTAGAAGACCTCTCAGATAGTAAGTGCTCAATAATTGTTAACTTTTTTCTTTTTTTAGTATTTTGGCCACGATGCACAACAGATAGGATCTCAGTTCCCTGACTGGGTATCGAACCTGCATCCCTCACAGTGGAAGCGCAGAGTCCTAACCGCTGGGCCACTAGGGAAGTCCCAGTAAGTGTTAACCGCTGACGGTGGTAATGCATAGTGCTGTATATAATAAGTGTGTAAGCGGTAGCTTTTTTCGTGTCATAGTCCATCATTTAATCTCTCTTTCTGCACCTCGTCCTCTGAGGGTTCTGGCAGGCACCAGACTCTAACTTTAGCCACGATTGGACGGAGGCCCACTGATCCATGAGAGCTGAGCGCTGCAGATGTAGTAGAAGGTTTCCTAGCAACAGAGGAGTTCGGGTGGACAGCAGCAAATCCCTGAGTGGTTCCCTAAGAGGAGGAACGTAGGCAGGATTGAATCTATTTGAGGCCAAACAGGAGGAGATTGACAAGGGCCACCCAGAGTGTCGGCTTCTGAGGAACGTTGCAGTCCTGCTCCCAGAGCTCCTGGACCCGGCCCATCACGCTGTCCTCTCTTCTGCTTCTCAGCCTCCCTGCTTCTCCCTTTCTTTCCTCCTCCCTCCTCCTTTCCTCTTCCTCCTCCTTCTGCCTCTTCTCTTACTATTATCACTGAAAATAATAACAGCTGAACGTGCACGGAGTGCCTCGCCTGCACCAGGCACTGTCCCCAGCGTTCTGCATGAACGCATCTGAGCCTCACCACCCTGGGAGATGCCCCTCCTATTATCCCACTGAGCAGATGAAGAAAACCGAGGCACAGCCAGTTCAAGGGAGCCCAGCTGAAAATGGTCAGAACCACACCTCACGGTTATCCAGAGATTCTTGTCGTCTCGAGCGGGCATTGCTGGAGCCCCGGCATGAATGCTAACCCTAACTGGAGAGTCTGACCTTCAGGAACCTCCTCCGGGGCCCCGCCCTGCCTGGCCCAGCGATTTTGGCGTCACAGGACCCTGAGTTGCCTCGACTTCTGCACAATGTAATTCCTGGTCTGAGGGGGAAGAGAACCTCTGGACCTTGCAAGAGTGAGGCTGTACAAGAACCAGAGCCAGTTCAATCATGGCTGGACAATTATGGACAATTATGAGAGCTGGTATTCCCTACCCTTAAGTATCCCCTACCCTTAAGTATCCTCTACTCCATAGCCTTTCCCTCTGCTTGCTGATAAGCCCCAGTGGCCCAGGCATGAATGATTCACCTGAACCGGTCATCCAAGCTTCCACTTCCTTTTCAATGTCTAGGAGTGGCTCAAACGAACACACGTACACACATGTTCATAGCAGCACCATTCACAATAGCCAAAGGTGGAAACACCCCTAACACCCATCGACTAATGAATGGGTAGACCGAATGTGGTCTGGGCACAGAGTGGGATATTATACAGTTGTAAAAAGACTGAGGTACTCATACACGCTACCATATGGTCTACAGACACATGATGCTCAGAGAAAGCAGCAGACACAAAGGGACCTGTAGCCTATGGTTCCATTTATTTATTTGTTTATGTTTTTGGCTCTACTGGGTCTTTGTTGCATCATGCTGGCTTCCCTAGTTGCAGAGAACGGGCTCAGTTGCCCTGTAGCATGTGGGGTTTTAGTTCCCTGACCGGGGGTCAAACCCAAGCCACCTGCATGGAAAGGCTGATTCTTAACCACTGGGCCAGTGGGGAAGTCCCCCATGTGGTTCCAGTTAGATGAAATACCCAGAAGAAGTAGATCCACAGAGACAAAAACCCATAGTGGTTGCCAGAGCTGGGGAAAGGGGAGAATCGGGCATGCTTGCTTAATGGTTCTGTGGTTTCCTTTTGCGGTGATGAAAAATATCTGGGGCTAGATAGCGGTGATGGCTGCATAGCATTGCAAATGTTCTTCTAGCATCACTGGCTTGTAGATTTTTAAATGGCTGAAGTGGATTTTATGAGTGGTTCTACCACAATAAGAATAAAGTCTGAGGATAGGCAAAGGGCAGTATGGCCAGAGTGAGATAGAAAGAAGTCAGCTGGGGTTCTGGGGTGGACATCGCTCCCTGATGAGAACACAGAAGGCAAGTTGGGATGGTATTTTATTCTTGAGCGTGTTTGTGCCAGGACAAGATGCTTGGAGCTGCCTCAGACATAATGCGATCTGGAGGCTGCAAGCCAAACATTGAGGATGTCAGGGTGGTAAGGGCTTGGTCTTCATTGGCACACTCGAGTGTTGGTACAAAACCTTCCTGTTGGTCAAGATGATTAAAGATCTTCGTTGCTTAAGCCAGCATTAGGTAATCGGTTCCTTGCCACTGAGCTTATCTTAGCTGATGGAATGATCCTGCCAAGGGACAGGACTTGGTGAGGAACCAAAGCCCATGACTACAGGTGAAGAGGATGCCTCTGAGAAGACTCTTTAATTTGCTACATTCCTCTTTTGATAGCTTAGAGTCTTATTAGAGAGGGGAGAGGCTCAGAGAGGGGTAAAAGTGTGAGATGTCTCATTTCAGTACAGGGCACTTGAACCGGCAGAAGTTGACTGGGGAACTAGGGTCTTCTCTAGGGCTCTGTAGCTGGAGAGACCATGTGTCTCAACAATTACCTTTTGCAGGTGGAAGAAGGTAGATGCTTTCATATCCTCCTCATCTCCCCAGGTGCTGGTTTCCTTCCAGCATTCCTCACCACACTCTCCTTGTCTCCTCGGATGAGCCCCGAGATAGCGACACAGGAGCAAGTGAATATCCTGTTTCTTTACTTCCTGTCTGACTGTAGACCCTCAGCGGGTGCCACTCCCCGACTCAGCACCTGGAGGGAAGATCGGTGATGGAAGTGTCCCCAACGCCATCCTTAGCAGAACCTGTAGGTCGGCTCAACCCCCATCCATAGCTCTTGTCTCCTTGATAGTTCTCTATTGTAGAAGCTAGAAAGTGCAAGTAAGAAAAGGATTAGGAAAGCTGCAGGCCCTTCCCGGCAGTCCAGTGGCTAGGACTTTGCACTTCCACTGCAGAGGGCACAAGTTCAATCCTTGGTAAGGGAAATTCCTCAAGCTCAGCAGTGTGGCAGAAAAAGAAAAAATGCAAAGAAGGGAAGATCAGAATTACTGGAGTGTGCGGCAAATTTCAATAGGATAGTGTATAAACTTCTGATTGCTAACTGATAGGGACAGAATGAAGAAACCAAATAGGTGATTAAATAGTTTATCCCTCTAGGGGATTGTAGGTAGGAAAGATACGGGAGACGCCTGGAAATTAATGATGACTCCAGAAAGCAGGTTTGCTTAACCAAGCAGGTCAAAGCCATTCAAGAGAAGAAGGAGATCTGCCCCTACCAATAAAACAGTGGTGGCGTGAGCCCCACATCCTGCCTTGTGAGCTCGGGTACTTAATGATCTGTGGGACATGCTCTCTGCACACATAAGCAAACAACAAACAATAATTTGTTGACCTAGCTTCACCATGTCGGAGAAGGCAATGGCACCCCACTCCAGTACTCTTGCTTGGAAAATCCCATGGACAGAAGAGCCTGGAAGGCTGTGGTCCATGGGATCACAAAGAGTCGGACATGACTGAGCGACTTCCCTTTCACTTTTCATTTTCATGCATTGGAGAAGGAAATGGCAACCCACTCCAGTGTTCTTGCCTGGAGAATCCCAGGGATGGGGAGCCTGGTGGGCTGCCATCTATAGGGTCGAACAGAGTCGGACATGACTGAAGTGACTTAGCAGCAGCAGCAGCAGCAGCAGCAGCTTCACCATATAGGAACAAGAATACTCCCCTGCTCAACCTGGAGTAAGCTGATGATGGAAACGTCACACCTACTCAAGAAAGACAAGAAAGGTCTTCTCCCCCTCCCCACTTTCCCTTTGATTATAAGTTCTTGGGGGCAACACCCCTTTGTCTGGCTGCTTGAAAGCCCCACAATCATCCTAGTCTAATGAATCTCTTCTTATCTACCTCTTAGCTCTCACTGAATTCTTCTCTGCACTGAGACATGAAGAACTATGGTACCAGAGCTCTTCGAAGCCCCCCCTGAAATGACAGCAGTCGGCCTCACTGCTATACAGACAGCGACATCCTCAGTGACTCAAAGCAGTGCAGATTTACCATCTTCCAGTTAGAGGGCATCAGTCCAAAGTGGGTCCTGCTGGGCCAAGATCACAGTGTTGGCAGGCTGTGATCCCTCCTGGAGGCTCAAGCGGAGAATCCACTCCTTGCCTTTTCTCAGCTTTTCTGGAGACTTCTGGCACCCCTTGCCTCCTAAAAACCAAGTCACTCTGAAATCTCTTGGTGTCATATCTCCTTCTCTGACTCCGACACACCTGCCTGTCTTACAAGGACCGCTGCGACTGCCACGGGCACTTTGGGATCATCCAGAACAATGGTCTCATCTCAGGCGTCTTCACTAATCACGGCTGCAGAGTCCCGTTTACCACGTGAAGATCATGTATTCACAGGCTCTGGCGACAAGGCAGTGGACAGCTTTGAGGGATTCTTCTTCTGCCTACCACCAGTAGGAAGAGTGAGTCCCATTAGGAGGGAATATGTTAGTGTAAATTCCTGTGCTCAGCACACAGTGAGACCAACCAAACAGGAACGGCAGAGTTTAGAGCAGAAAAAGGTTAACTAGAGGGTCAGGCAAGGAGAAGGGGTGGCTCATGCCCTAAAAAGCCCTGAGCTCTGGAAAGGGTTTCGGCAAAGCTTTTTGTTTATTCAAGATAGAATACTTTGAGAAAGATCTTTAGTTGCTTTGGTGGTGGTTTAGGCGCTAAGTCATGTCCAACTCTTGCGACCCCATGGACTGCAGTCTACAGAACTGTAGTTGCTTTACACAGCAGTAAAAATTATATATTATATGTTGCATGCTCAATTGTGTCTGACTCTTTGTGACCCCAGGGACTGTAGCCTGCCAGGCTCCTCTGTCCCTGGGATTTTCCAGACAAGAATCCTGGAGTGGGTTCAGCAAAGTTTTTTAAAAAGCCAGGTGAGGGGGGTGGGTCACAGGGTGTGTGACCAGCTCCTGCACAATTCTCTGATTGGCTGACGGTGAGGTCACAGGGCGGTGTTGCCGGGGTTTACTTTATCAGTCCTCGGGCTCCAGGAGGCCTGGAGTTCTGTGCTCATGGCCATCAAACAATGAACATCTTCCACTTGGTGGTGGGTTTTCACATCTGCAAAACAGCTCAGGAAGTGTACCTCAAGTACTGTTATCTGGAAACTTCAGAGTGGAGCTGAAGCAGAGGTTATGGGGGAAGACCTGTCCTCGCCTCCCCCCACACACAAGGTCCCATGGCTCACTCATTGGTTACAATATCTGAGCAAAGACTTGAAGGAAGCGAGAAAGTTATTAAGAGTTATGCCTTTATCTGGAGGCCGGGCATTTTAGAAAGAGGAAACAGCCACTTCAAAGACCTAAGGCAGAAAAGCACCTTGTATGTTTGAGGAGTAACCTGGGAAGCCAGTGTGGTTGGAGAAGTAGGAGATGAGGTTATAAGAAAAAAAAGTGGGGAATGAGGCTTTTTAGGATCTCTTTTATTCATTCTGAGGACTTAGGGCTGCTCTTTTTCTTTGAGTAAAATAGGAAGCTGTTTCAAAATTCGGGGTGTGATCTGACTCGGGTTTTAACATAAAGTTGCCCTGGGACTTCCATGGTGGTCTAGTGGTTGAGAATCTACCTTCCAACGTAGGTGAGGAGGGTTCAATCCCCGGTCAGAGAACTAAGATCCCACCTGCTTTGGGGGCAGTTAAGCCCCCCTGCTGCAACTAAGACTCGTTGCAGCCAAAAATAAATTTAAAAAATAGGGTTGGCCAATTAAATACAGGTTTCCCAGTTAATTTTGAATTTCAGATAAATGAATAATTTTTTTTTTTTAGTATTAAGTATCTCCCTGAAACTGAGAGAGACATACTTATGCTAAAAAATGTTTGTTGTTGTTGATCTGAAATGTAAATTTAACTGGATATCCTGAGTTTTAATTTGCTAAATCTGGCAACTCTATTTTTAAAGACTCTCTCTGCTGTGTTGAGACCACGTGGTTGAGTTGGTGAGTGAGGCAGAAACAGGGAAATCATTTCGGAGGCCATCATGATAATCTGGGTGAGGAATTTCGGTGGCTCAGGCTGGAGGATACCTGTAGAGGCTGAAGACCACCCTACCCCCACCCCGCCCAGCCCTGCCCTCCCCCTTGCTTTAATGGCTGTTGCACAGTCTTAGTGAAGAGGAGGAAATACACTGCAGGACCCAACAAGGGCAGCTGTAAAAAGAAATGTTCCCTGCCCACTCATTTTCACGTGCAAGGAAAAACACTGAAATGTGAGACATGAAGAGTCACAAGATAAGCCGGGCTTGGAATTTGCATGGCTCCCGTACCGCCGTTAAGATGCATTTCTCACACTGCACTTCTTTTTCCGCTTAGATAAAAATGCAAATTTCTTAGCGTGGCTTGCCCTGGCCCTCTTCTCGGGCTAAGCTCCTTTTTTTAAAAAATATTTTTGTTGTAGTTGATTTACCATGTTGTGTCAGTTTCTATGTTGTAGCCACGCGTTCCGGGAAACAAACTCACTCAGAAGGCCAATGCAGATAGTGGAGTGCAGGTTATTACACCAGAGGGTCCAAGGCAGAGTCTCCTCTTAGCCAAGGACCCCCACCAGTTTTTGTGAAAACCTTATATATACCCTAAGTGTACGTGCTCAAACCCACCTCCCCAAATTCCCCGAAACTAGTCTGGTCAAGGTAAAAGAGAGACACGATCAAAGTTAACCCGTGATTCATGTGTCACAAGACTAGATAAACAGTGGACATTTATCAATAGGCCTGTGGTCATATCCCGATAAATATAATGGAACTTACCCCTTTGTTCTGTTACAGAGATAATTAGCATATTCTTTTAGGCAACGGAGAGTCCAAGTCCAAGTCCTGGGGCTCTTTCATCCAGGGGTCTGGTTTCCCATTGGTATGCCGCTTCTATAGACGCCGGGCACAAAGTTCAGAGTCCATTGGGAGGGTGACCATGCGTGTAGCTTAATGTTCACAGCCTGGCCTAAGATGGAGTCCAGCTCTGTCTGTTTCCTACTTCATCTACTGTACAGCAAAGTGAATCAGCCATACATATACATGGGCTTCTCAGGTGGCGCCAGTGGTAAAGAACCTTCCTACCAGTGCAGGAGATATGAGAGACGCAGGTTTGATCCCTGGGTCAAGAAGATCCCCTGGAGGAGAAAATGGCAACCCACTCCAGTATTCTTGTCTGGAGAACGCCACGGACAGAAGAGCCTGGTGGACTATGGTTCATAGGGTTGCAAAGAGTCAGACATGACTGGAGGCAACTTAGCATACACACATACACATAGCCCTTCTTCTCTTGTGCTAGGTTCTGACCAGCCATCTCTGCTCCAGCCACATTGGCTGGAACTGGAATGTACCAAGAACTAGAATTGAAGAACTAGAATGTGCCAAGAACTAGAAGTTTAGGACTAGAATGTGCCAGGCTCGCCTCTGCCTCAGGGCCTTTGCATTGACTGTATCTTCTGCCTGAGATGTCATCCCACGTACATTTCTCATGGCTAGACAGTTCACGGGCTTTTTTTTTTTTTTTGCTGTGTTGGGTCTCCGTTGTGATGTGTAGGCTCCAGAGCACATGGGCTCAATAGCTGCAGCGTGCAGATTTAGTTGCCCCATGGCACTGCTGCTGCAGCTAAGTTGCTCAGTCGTGTCTGACTCTTCATGATCCCATGGACTGCAGCCTACCAGGCTCCTCCGTCCATGGGATTTTCCAGGCAAGAGTACTGGAGTGGGGTGCCATTGACATGAGATCTTAATTCCCAGACCAGGAACAAAACCCACATCCCCTACATTGGCAGGCGGATTCTTAACCCCTGGAGCACCAGGGAAGTCCCAGTTCATGGCCTTTAATTCTCAGTCGAAACAGATTTCCTTCAAAGCTCTCCTTGAACTTGCTTGGTAGCCCCCGCTCACAACTAGAAAAACCCAATGAGCAGCAAGGAAAAGCCAGTGCAGCCAGAAATAAAATTAATTAATTAATTATTTTTTAAGAGAAACAGCACACCCACACAATTAAAAGAAGAAATTACTCAAGTTCCCCGCCTTTGTTAACATTTTGATGGAGTTCGCCTTACATTTTCATGCGCATTTATTCATGAATTCATTTTTTTTAAGAAACTTTTTTTTTTTCAGTTTTAAAGTTTTTATTAAATTTCTTTTGTTGTTGGTATCACATTGTTTCAGTTTTATGCTTCGGGTTTCTGACTGTGAGGCATGTGGGATCTTAGCTCCCCAACCAGAGATCGAACCTGCACCCCTTGCATTGAAAGGAAGGAGTCGTAGCCACTGGACCACCAGGGAAGTCCCAATTCATGAATTCGTGTGTGTGTAGCCCTTGTGCAATATTTGCAAGGTGTTTGCACAACAACAACAGCATAACAGAACATTCTAGTAGAATCATTATAAACTCAGTTTCTACTCAAAGACTACAGGTGTCAGTGAGGCCAGAATCCAAAGTAGGACCATCCATTTATGTATGACTTAAGCTAGAAAGCCGATTTCCCCAGCCTTGGTGCCTTGTCCACCTGGTGGTAAAATTATAAGAGACTTTTTTTTTTTTTGACCGAAGAGATTGAGCACGCATGCACCAGGAGCATATGAGCTCTTAGTTCCTGACTGGGCACGGAAGCCACACTCCCCATATTGGGAGCCCAGAGTATTAACCCCTGGACCACCAGGGAAGTCCCTAGAGCTGTGGGTTCCATTCTCTCTTCAGCATAGGAGTGTGGTGAGGTTGATGGTTACTCATTTCAAGGTTCAAGCGGGGAAAAGCTTCACCTGGATCATTCAGAGCACTGAATACGGGAAGAGGCTCAGAACCCAGAGAAGAATGGGATCTCGCTCATGTCTGAACTATCTCAGGAGCTCCAGAGTGTGCTAACGGCCTGGAAAGCGTTCAGGGGGAACAGCCGCCTGGAGAAGAGGGAAGGAAAGGGAAGAGGAGGCGAGGGGAATAAACTAGGGGTCTTATAGCCTTTACAGGAGCGCCACCTGGAGGTGAGACGTGAACTCTGCAGAGACAGCCTGGAAATGCAACGACGGACGCCCCCTCCCCCCCCCACCCCCACCCCCGCCCCCGACCTCCCCTGCCAAGACCGAGGGTTTCCTCCCTGGAGGAAACCTACAGACGTCAGACGAGGAAACTGCAGCCTCGAGAGTGAGGAGGAAGAGGAGCAGAAGCTCCAGGTAGGGACGTAAATAAAAAGCTGACCATGCCCGCGGGAGCTGCAGGCAACTTGCCAAATGCATTACAATGACTGAACTGACACCAATTTTTTCCTTGCATGTGAGTTTTTTTAAAAAAAAGGACTGAAAGTCTTTATTGTCTAAGATGACTGTAAAAGTCATGAGATTTGTTTTAGATGTCCCTCAATGGCAACCCACTCCATATTCCTTCCTGGAGAATCCCAGGGACAGAGGAGCCTGGTGGACTGCCGTCTATGCGGTTGCACAGAGTTGGACACGACTGAAGTGACTTAGCAGCAGCAGCAGCAAGGACACAGATAAAAAAATTAGACCTGTGAGGTGGATGCTGTAGGGGAACAAGAGGAAGAGGGGGAGAGTTGTTTTCTGAGTCAGTGTGATTGTCACACCTACATCTTTACAAGGCCATGTACTTACAACTGTTCCCTGATAGCTTGGTTGGTAAAGAATCCGCCTGCAAGGCAGGAGACTGGCTTTGATCCCTGGGTTGGAAAGATCCCCTGTTGACAGGAACGGCTTCCCACTCTAGATTTCTGGCCTGGAGAATCCCATGGACTGTATAGTCCATGGAGTGACAAAGAGTCAGATACGACTGAGCGACTTTCACTTGTATACTTACAACTAGGGTGACCAACTCCGATTTGCCTGGGAATTTCTCAGTTTTAACCCTGAAATTTTCATGTCCTAGGAAACTTCTCATTCCCACCCCCGACTCCTCCACCCACCCCACCCCCCAACCTGTTCCAGGAAAACTGGCTTGGCTAGTCCTGCTATTTTCAACTCTTTGTCTCTATGATGAGGTCACAGAGCCCTGGAGACTTTTTTTTTTTAATTCTGACTCAGATTTTTACTTTTCTATTTTTGATAGATAAGAAGTGGATTTATTCAGATACAGAGAGAAGCACAATCCACAGACAGAGTATGGGCCATCGTAGAGGGTGAGTGAAGATTTTTTATTTTTTAATTGAAGTAAATTTGGGCTTCCCAGGTGGCCCCTAGTGGGAAAGAACCCACCTCCCAATGCAGGAGACATAAGAGACATGGGTTCCATCTCTGACTCAGGAAGATCTGGAGGAGGGCATGGCATCCCACTCCAGTTATTCTTGCTTGGAGAATCCCATGCACAGAGGAGCCTGGAGGGCTACAGTCCATGGGGTTACAGAGTCGGACACGACTGAAGTGACTGAGCACGTACGCGTAGTTGATTTACAATATTGTGTTAGGTTCAGGAATACAGGAAAGTAATTCGGTTATTTTTTTTTTCAGATTATATTTCATTGTTCCTGCATTACTGCGTGTGTGCTCAATCAGGTCCGACTCTGCAACCCCATGGACTGTAACCCACCAGGCTCCTCTGTCCATGGGATTTTCCAGGCAAGGTTGCCTTTCCCTTCTTCAGGGGATCTTCCCAACCCAGGGACTGAACCAAAGTCTCCTGCACTGCAGGCAGATTCTTTACCATCTGAGCCACCAGGGAAGCCCATATTCCATTGTAGTTTATTATAAAATATTGAGTATAATTCTGTGTGTGTGCATGCTAAGTCACTTCAGTCCTGTCCAAGTCTGCTACCCTATGGACTGTAGCCTGCCAGGCTTCTCCAGGCAGGAATACTGGCGTGGGTTCCTATGTCCTCCTCCAAGGGATCTTCCCTACCCACGGATCGAACTTGCATCCCTCTTACTTCTTCTGCCTTGGCAGTCAGATTCTTTACTGCCAGCACCACCCGGAAAGCCTCACAGTTGCCTGTGCTATACAGGAAATCCTTTGCTTATCAATTTTGTGTACAGTAGCTTATTTTTCTATGTGGGCCATTTTTAAAACCTTTATTGAATTCGTTGCAATATGGCTTCTATTTTATGTTTTGGATTTTTGGCACCGAGGCACGTGGTATCTTAGCTCCCCGACCACAGATGGAACCTGTGCCCCCTGTATCTTGGCCTCTTCTCCAGCGTGTCCCACATGGAAGACACGAGTTAAGAAAACAAAACTGGACTACACTTGCTACAGCATTTGTGATCCCGGAAAATAAAAGGTCAAGAATCACTCCATTTAAATTAAAGACTGGCGGCTCGGACAGTAAAGAATCCGCCTGCTGTGCAGGAGACTCGGATTTGATCCCTGGGTTGGGAAGATTCCCTGGAGAAGGGAATGGCCACCCACTCCAGTATTCTGGCCTGGAGAATCCCATGAACAGAGGAGACTATCGGGTCACAGTCCAAAGGGTCTGGATCGTAAAGAGTCAGACACGACTGAATGACTAAACACACATGGAAATTTAAGGAGGATAAATACCAGAGCAGATGTCCATAAAAGATATCTATTAGGGTCACTGATTTCTCTTTTTTTTTTAATTGGAGGGTAATTGCTTTACAATGTTGTGTTGGTTTCTGCTGCCCAGCAAAGTGAATCAGCCACAAGTATGCATATATCCCCTCCCTCTGCAACCTGTCTCCCACGCCCTGCTCCGGGGTCACTGATTTTAATAATATTTGTCAAGATTCTTTGATCAGAACAACAGGCCCTTCTCAGACTCGCTTAGATGCAAAGGACTGTTCTGGGTTGTTTGGGTTTTTCTTGGTTTTGGTGTTGGCTCAGAAGGCTCCCAGAATGGTCGACCAAGAAAGCAGTAAGGAGGGAAGAAATGTCGAGTTTTGAAAGCCATCCGAAGCCAGATACATAATCGAAGGCACAATCACTCCGTTTCCTTTTTCCGAAGTTCTCTGAGTCATCTTCATGTTTCTCATTAGAGACGGGCTTCCTCCACATGGTGAGACAGATGGTCTCCCAGAGCTCCCAGGTTTCAAAGAGGATGACTTTGGGGGCAAGAGGAACGGGGAGGCGCTCCCCACCTCCGTCTTGATCGTCCCCACTGTGACTTCAGCACCTTGGCACCCTTGGCTGGGTGGCTCGGTGGGGAGGGGAGCCGAGTGAGTTCTTCAGATGAACCATCGATGGAGGTTGAAGCTGAGATGCTCACAGGGCCAGCTTTCAGGGTGAAGGGGACCTCGCATTCAGAAGGTGACCCACACTTGGGTCCTGACACTTTGTAGTCACAATCGTGTTCTTCTTCTTCTTCTTCTTTTTTAAATATTTTAAATATTTATGTATTTGGCTGTACCAGGTCTTGGTTACAGCATGTGGGATTTAGTTCCCTGAAAGTGTTAGTCACTCAATCGTGTCCGACTCTTTGCGACCCCATAGACTGTAGCTCACCTGGCTCCTCTGTCCATGGGATTTCCCGGGCAAGAATACTGGAGTGGGTTGCCATGCCCTCCTCCAGGGGATCTTTCCAACCCTGGGATCGAACCTGGGTCCTTGTTCTCTGACCAGAGGTCAAATCCTGACCCCCTGCATTGGGAGCATAGAGTCTTAGCCACTAGATCACTAGCGAAGTCCCGGCCATCATGGAGTTCTTCTTCTTATGCTGCTTTTTTTTTTTTTTTTTAATATATATACTGCTGCTGCTACTGCTGCTAAGTCACTTCAGTTGTGTCCGACTCTGTGCGACCCCACAGACGGCAGCCCACCAGGCTCCGCTGTCAATGGGACTCTCCAGGCAAGAACACTGGAGTGAGTTGCCATTTCCTTCTCCAATGCATAAAAGTGAAAAGTGAAAGTGAAGTCACTCAGTCGTGTCAGACTCTTGGCGACCCCATGGGCTGCAGCCTACCAGGCTCCTCCGTCCATGGGATTTTCCAGGCAAGAGTACTGGAGTGGGGTGCCATTGCCTTCTCCGAAATATATATACTAGTCAATCCTAAAGGAAACCAACCCAGAATATTCACTGGAAGAACTGATGCTGAAGCTGAAGCTCCAATACTTTGGCCACCTGATGCGAAGAGATGACTCATTGGAAAAAACCCTGATGCTGGGAAAGATTGAAGACAGGAGGAGAAGGGGATGACAGAGGATGAGATGGTTGGATAGCATCACTGACCCAATGGACATGAGTTTGAGCAAGTTCCAGGAGCTGGTGAAGGACAGAGAGCCCTGGCGTGAGGCAGTTCATGGAGTCTCAAAGAGTCGGACACGACTGAGCGGCTGAATTGAACTGCTCGTGTATTTATCTGTTTGGCTGTGTTGGGTCTTAGCTGTGGCCCGTGGGATCCTCACCACGGGATCTTCTGCTCTGGCACACGGACTCTCTAGTTGTGGCGTGCGGGCTCAGGAGTTGCAGCTCGAGGGCTTAGCTGCTTCGTTAGCATGTGGGATCTTAGTTCCCACACTCGGGATCGAACCGGCGTCGCCTGAATTGCAAAGCCGATTCTTAACCACTGGACCACCAGGGCAGTCCGATGGTGAAGTTCTTAATCATACGTCACTGTGCTTTGTTGGCGGGTTCCGACGGGACTGTGGAGCATATGCTGAGAGCGTCTGCATCCCCTTGCCTCCGCTGCCTCCTCGCTTCCCCGTATTCATCTGTTCGGGCTGCTTTAGCAACATGCCGCAGAGTGGGGAGGCTGAAACAACAGACGTCTGTTCTCTCACAGTTCTAAGGACAGAAGTCCGAAGTCAAGATGTGGGCAGGGTTGGTTCCTCGTGTTCTGCGCGCCTCTCTCGCGTCTGGTGGTTCCCAGGGGGAGCGTTGGCGTTTCTTGGCTCCTAGACACATCACCGCGACCTCTGCCTTCATCGTCGCATGGCGGTCTCTCCAGGTGTGCATATGTGTCCCGGGTTCCCCTTTGACAAAGACATGGTCTTACAGGTTGAAGGCTCACCCTACTCCAGGATGACCTCATCCTCTTATTGATCTGCAGTGACCCCTCTGCAAGTAAGGCCACATCTGAGCTATTGGGGCTTTGGGACTTAAAGATGTGGGTTCGGGGGGTAGACAAAATTCAGCCCGTGACAGTGTGCTCTGGTGTGTGATTGTGTATGTGTAGAGGCTCTGTGTAGCTCGCCCGGTGGAGGTCTGTATAGAAGAGTGTGTTTGGAAAGCTCTATTTTTTATGTTTCTCCCTTCTGTCTTACAGAGAACGTAAACCAATGTGGCAACAGGCTTTTTGTTTATTTCTTTCCTTTTCAAAAGCAAAGTCATAGTTTGGATATAGTTAACAGGGCAAGTCCATACAGAAAAAATGTTTTATTTGTAATTTATGAAAGCCCCGTGTTTGAATTTTTCTTAATGAAACCCTTTGGCAAGCCGTATTGTTATGCCTGCTGTTGTTATTTTTATATGGAGACAATTATAACATCAAATGTAATTTGACTGAAGATGAAACTCCAATACTTGGTCCACCTGATGCGAAGAATCAATTCATTGGAAAAGACCCTGATGCTGGGGAAAATGGAGGGCAAGAGGAGAAGGGGACGACAGGGGATACTATGGTCGGATGGCATCACTGACTCAATGGATGTGAGTTTGAGCAAACTCTGGGAGACAGTGAAGGACAGGGAAGCCTGGCGTGCTGCAGTCCATGGGGTCACAGAGAGTCGGACATGACTTAGCCACTAAACAACAATAACATCAAAATACTGTAGGGCGATTACAGTTCAGTACTTTCTAATCCATCTGTATTTCAGTTAATTATTAGAGATAGGTGTGTGCATGCTTGCTAAGTTGCTTGAGTCGTGTCCAACTCTTTGTCATCCTATAGACCATAGCCCACCAGGGTCCTCTGTCCTTGGGATTCTCCAGGCCAGAATACTGGAGTGGGTTGCTGTGCCATCTTCCAGGGGATACTCCCCCCGGGGATCAAACCCATGTTTCTTACATCTCCAACTGTGGCAACTTTAAACCAGAGCCGCCACTGCTATCAGTGCTTCTTTGAAAAAGACACATCCCTTTGATTCTGACCATCTGATGTCCCTTCTGCTCCATCTCTGGATATTCTGTCTATCACATAGCTACCGTTTCTGGACAGAAAGATACTAACTACATCCTTTGTTATTATTCCTGATAACTGGCCATGCACTAAGCAAAGATAAGGCTTGGGGGTTTTCTCCGTTATGTATTAGCTGTAGTAACTGCATGAGCAGAATCTTGGCTTCTTCATCTGTCTGGTTTTCCTGAGGTACAGGTTATAAATGAAAGGCAGGAGAAATGCTTGCTTGCTTTCTTTGGCATTTAAAAATTTTTTAAAGTTGTGTTTCTAGCATCTTCCAAAGATAGCCGGTAATATCTTTTTCTAAATTGATCCAGTAAGTAGGAGCCCTTTCCCCGCCCCCACCACCAGCCCTTACCTCTTTGGCTGGAAGTCTGCAAGGCTGTGAGCCTAGTCTCGTCACTATCAATTCCAGACGCATAGGGACAGCTGGTATGAATAATAATGATAACACAGAAATAGAATAGATGAGAGACGTAAGGGAAAAAATAGCATTTGGGTATGTGGATATCGTTGTCTGAGGATATCTCTAGCTGTCTTTCCCTTAGTTTGGTTACGTGACTCAGTTTCTTCCCTCCCTCTTTCCTTCCTGCCTTCCTTTTCTCCTTCCTTCCTCCTCTCTTTATTGTTTTAAAGTCTTTTCAAGTTGGTTTTTCATTTTGTCATTTCCATCCGAGTCTCTGAGCTATGCTGGCAATGGAAGGTGGTGCAGATGAAACAGAAACGGTCATATTTCATCAAACTGAAAGCACAGCTAGAATGAAAAGGGACAAGCCTTTCAATAAGGGGTCCCGGGGGCCACATCCCTACTTTTAATAAATGATCCTGGGGGATTTCCCTCACAGTCCAGGGGCTAAGACTCTGCACTTTCACTGCTGGCTGAGCTCGTTTGATTCCTGGGGGCGGGGGGGAGCTAAGATCCTACATGCTGTGCGGTGCATCAAAAATCTAAAATAAATGAATAAATAACAAGACGTACCGGGACAGTTGATTATCCAGACGGAAAAATTAGACCTTTATCCCAGCCCTTGACAAAAGTTAATTTCAGATGGATTAAATATGATAAACAAACTTTTGAAAATTTAAATTTAGAAGAACATATAAGAGAGTATTGGAAAAGGAAATGGCAACCCACTCCAGTATTCTTGCCTGGGAAATCCCACAGACAGAGGAGCCTGGTGGGCTACAGTCTATGCAGTCGTGAAAGTCGGACACGACTTAGTGACTAAACCACCACCACCATAAGAGAGTATATTCTCGAGTGAAGCTTCCAGACACAAAGAAGTCTCTCAAAATATAAATAAAAAGATGAATTACTCAGAGTAACTAATATTAAAAAATACAAAGAAGAATGAAAATATGAGTCAGATTTAAAGGAGAGTATTTGCAATGTTGTAGCTTATCAAGGACAGGTGTGCAAACTGTGTAATTATGCCCTTTAAGTCAGTGAGGAAAATATTAATACCAGCTATTCAATAGAAAAGTGAATAATGGCTAGATACCATCAATTCACAGCAAAGAAACCCCAAATAGTCAATATTCCTCATTCATAATCAGGAAAATGCAAATTAAAGCAACAATGAGGTATCTTTATATAAGCAGCTTAAAATAGGTTTGTTGTTGTTCAGTTGCTCAGTCATGTTTGACTCTTTGTGACCCCATGGACTGCAGCACGCCAGGCTTCCCTGTCCTTCACTATCTCCCAGAGCTTGCTCAAACTCATGTTCATTGAGGCGGTGATGCCATCCAACCATCTCATCTGCTGTCGTCCCCTTCTCCTCCTGGCCTCAATCTTTCCCAGCTTCAGGATCTTTTCCAATGAGTCAGATCTTTGCATCAGGTGGCCAAAGTAAAGGTTACCAGTTCACATATTTTAATCAGCAAAAATAACAAAGTTATGTGTATGTGTGTGTGTGTGCGAATTGGTAATGACTCAAGGAATTGGAAGCTTATACATCCTTGGTGGAAGAATAAATGGAGGAAACCACCTTAGTTATCAATTTGCCTTTTCCAGTGGGATGAAAGTTGTGGACGTCACAGAAGACAGATTTTACTCCTAAATATAAACCTTGAGAGATCACACATGTGAGCAAGAAGGCAGGTTCCAAAGATGTTTAACTGTAGCATTTTGCTGACAGCAAAGCAGGAAAACAACCCAAATATCTAGCAGCCCAGGAAAGAACAAAGAGAAACCATGGCTTGTGCATATAACCAAGTGCTTTTTTAAATTTTCTTTTATTGACATGTAATCACATACCATAAAATCTATGCTTCTAAGGTGTGCAGTTCAGTGGTCTTTATTCACAAGGCTGAGCAACCATCGCCACTGACTAATTCCACCACATTGTCATCAACCCAAGAAGATACCCATACCCGTTTCTAGTCACTCCCCGTTTCTCCTTCTCCCCAGTTAATGGCAACCATTAATGGCAGCCATTAATCCACTTTCTCAGGATCTGGATATTTCTTATAAATAAAATGCTATGATGCACAGCTTTCTGTGTCTTAGCATAATGTTTCCAAGTTTCCTTCAGGTCATGGCATGTACCAGCACTTCATTCTTTTTGGGGGCTGAGTAATATTCCATGGTATGGTTAACAACTGAATTCTGTGCGGCAAACAAGGAAATAAATCTTCAAAAATCACCTGGATGAATTTCAAAAGCATAATGTTGATGGCAATAAAAAAAAAAGTGACAGAATTGTAATGATGATTCCCTATGTTTGTAGAATGTAATAACAATAAAATATAATATATTGACTGTTGATAGATGCTTGAGGAGTAAAAGTATGAAAAAAATCCATCAGTATAATATATACTACTCTGAGTAATGTTGCCTAGAAAAAGAGGGAGGGAAATAGACTGGGAGGGGTAGAATAAAAACACAGCAAAGTATTTATGGTTTGAAAATAAGGTCAGTGTGCTTATTTCCACTTATATATTGGGGTGTTTTTCTTTATGGCAGAAATACTTCATAATTAAAAATTTGAAAAAAAAAGTTATCTAGGGAATTCCCTGGCAGTCCAGTGGTTAGGACTCCAGGCTTTCCCTGCTGAGGGCCTGGGTTCAATCCCTGGTAGTGGGGCTAAGATCCCGCAAGCTGCAGGGACATCCAAAAAAAAAAAAGAAAAAAAGTTATCCAGTGTATGCTACTGAGTGAAGAATATTTATATATGCATTCCAAATATTTACACTTTCATCCATTCACATATTTTAAAATGACTTGCAAACCTGACTGAGTGACGTAACTTTGGAAGCAAAGCTCATATCCCCGTGCTTATACCGAAGTGGTCATTCGGTACCTCTATCACCTACACAAAGAAGTCCACATTCAGAAAAATACCCTTAAAATGCTGTGTTCACATGAGTTAACTAAGTTATGGGTGCCAAGTGACAGAATCCACATATATTCTGTAAGTCTAACTTTATTGCAGCCTTTGATTTTAATAATAAGAATAAAAACAGAAATATGATGGCGGTAAGAAAGCGCTTTCGTTCTTATCAGAGAGGAAACTGGTCTTGAGACTAGAGGGCTTGAAAGAATCAGGAACCAAACACTTTCAGCTGCTTTCCTAGGTGTGTGCTACCTAGGAATGCTGTTTGTTAATTCACAAGTGTCTGCCTTCACAGCCTGTATTTTTTCTGCTCCTTTTGTGAAATCCCTGTGTCTGTGGGGTCACATAGTCTTCTCTGAGTAACATTTTCTATTTGCATGATGTCGTCCTGAACTCCCTAAGTGAATATTCCCAGTCCCACCAGCCTATAGATACAGTACGTATTCTTAGCCTATGATTTCATTCAAACCCTCCCTGGTGGCTCAGAGGGTAAAGAATCCGCCTGCAATGCAGGAGACCTGGATTCAATCCCCTGGGTCCGGAAGATCCCTTGGAGAAGGAAATGGCAACCCACTCCAGTATTCTTGCCTGGGAAATCCCATGGACAGAGGATCCTGGAGGGCTACAGTCCATGGGGTCACAAAGAGTCGGACATGACTGAGCGACTAACACTTTCATAGTAAAGGTGCACTCCAAGTCTTGTGAAAACTCACCCTGTAATTTTTGAGAGGAGGGGAAGCAAGAAGGGAAACATAATTCTATTACTTAGAATAAATGAGCCCAGGACACAGAGTCACCTGGATTTTCCCAAGTCCAGTCATCCCGGCCGTGTTAATCCATCCCGGCCGTGTTAATCCATCCCGGCCGTGTTAATCCATACTCTCCCTCCCAGAGCAAAGCTCCTCTCTCAGTCCTACACCTTCACCATTGTGTAGTCACAAGAATTTGGGGTCTCCTCGGCGGGGACAGAAGCTGCCCCGGACAGCGCGGCGGTGTTTAGCTGGGCGTAGGTCACCCCCTCGGGCTCGTCAGGCTTTGGGGAGAAGAGAGACAGGCTTGTAGAGCTGAGCTGTGCAGTAGGGTAGCCATGAGCCACGCATGGCCATTCGACTTCAGACAAATGCCAAGTAAATTCAAACTGAGGTCCTCAGTCTCCCCAGATGCCTTCAGATGCCGCGGGAGGCTGTGACATGTATGGGACAACACAGCTGTAGACTGTTGCCCTCATCTCGGGAAGTTCTGTTGGACAGCACGTTCTAGGATGGCCATGCTTTCAACTCTCATAACAGGATACCGTCAATCAGTGGTAACTTGTGCTTATTAAAAATCAGTGCAAACGTATGGTTTTCAGAATAAGAGCTGCCCTCCTACATGCATACCTACTGATAACATAGTATTGTATTTTAAAAACTAATTTTGCTGAGATATAATGTATATACCATAGAATTCCCCTGGGATAAGTGTACAGTTCTATGACTTTTAGTGAATTTGTAGAACGATGCAGCCATCACCACTGTACAGCGGGAGAACATCCATCGCCCCCCAAAACTTCCCTGGGCTTGTTTGCAGCTAAGCCTTGCCCTCCCTGCCCTCCACCCCCACCCCAGCCATAAGCAGCTACTAATTTGCCTTTCCTGGAAATTTTATGTAAATGGAACAATTTTATATACAGTTTTTTGTATCTGACTTTTTTCACCTAGCAAACTGTTTTTGAGGTGCAGTCACTTCTCACCTATATCTGTAACTTCTTTCTTTTACTGCTGAATAGTATTCTATTATATGGAGGTATCCCATCACAACATGAATTATCATAATATTATAATTATCAACAATGTGCTAATCAAACCAACCCTTAAAATAGCCCAGATTTAATCACTGGCACTTACTTTGTGATAAACTATGCCTTTCCATAACTTAACATTTATATGTATCTAAATGAATGCAATGTACATAAATATTGCTTTAAATGCAACAATGTTTAAATCTTTTACTAATGCTTTTTTTTTTTTTTGGCCAGTAGCTTGCAGACTCTTACTTGCCTGACCAGGTATTGAACCTAGGTCCTCAACAGTGAAAGCACCAAGTCTTAACCACTGGACAACCAAGGAATTCCCTGCTAATGCTCTTATTTAACTTGCTTTGGCTTCAACAATGAGCCAGGGAACCTCTGTGACCTGTGGGAAAAGGTGTGAATTTTACTTGCTATTGCTTTTAGATGTTATAATGCTCATTAATATTAAATTACAAATAAGCACTATTTTAGGGGGCTTCCCAGTGGCTCAGGGGTAAAGAATCCACCTGCGATGCAGGTGGCGCAGGAGATGCCAGTTCGATCCCAGGGTCGGGAAGATCCCCTGGAGGAGGAAATGACAACCCCCTCCAGTATTCTTTGCCTGGGAAATCCCACTGAGAGAGGAACCTGGTGGGCTACAGTCCGTGGGGTCACAAAGAGTTGCACATGCCTGACTGACTGAGTGTGCACCCAACAAGCAGTATTTTAAGCAGAAGAAATTGATGGGTGTAAGTTGATTAACACTTGTTAAATGATGCTTTCATGCCACCCATTTGACACTTAAAATTTGCCAGGAACACCAATAAACCCTTTACGTTTATGACATCATTAGACTCTCACAGCCTTTTAACTGGGGATTTGGATTCCCCTTAGATATAGGAGGAAAAAAGCGAAGAAGTGTTAGTCGCTCAGTCATGTCCGACTCTCTGTGACCCCGTGGGCTGTAGCCCACCAGGCCCCTCTGTCTATGGAGAGGAGTGGGTTGCCTTTCCCTTCTCCGGGGCATCTTCCTGACCCAGGGATTGAACCCGGGTCTCCTGCATTGGAGGCAGATTCTTTACCACCCGAGCCACCAGGGAAGGAAGGGTCCAAATTCTGTGGGCTTGTGTCTTGTTTGTTGAATTCTTATTGGAGTGTAGGTGACTTACAGTGTTGTGTTAGTTTTAGGTACACAGAAAAGTGAGTCAGTTGTACATACACATGTATCCCGTCTCATGGGGGTATTGTGATTTGTCTCAGACCACACTGGTAATAAATAGTAGCTATTGGGAGCTGGAATCCAGATACTGTGAAATTCAAAGCACCTGTTTTTTTGTTTGTTGGTTTATTTGTTTGAGATGTAACTGATATATAACCCTGTGTAACTTTAAGGTGTACTCATGTTGATGTGGAGAAGGCCATGGCACCCCACTCCAGTACTCTTGCCTGGAAAATCCCATGGACGGCGGAGCCTGGTAGGCTGCGGTCCATGGGGTCTCACAGAGTCGGACACGACGGAGCGACTTCACTTTCACTTTTCACTTTCATGCATTGGAGAAGGAAATGGCAACCCACTCCAGTACTCTTGCCTGGAGAATCCCAGGGACGGGCGAGCCTGGTGGGCTGCTGTCTATGGGGTCGCGCAGAGTCGGACACGACTGAAGCGACTTAGCAGCAGCAGCAGCATGTTGATGTGATACATTGATATAGTGTACCACCTTGGTAACACCTTCATCCTGTCACATAATTATCATTTCTTTTTCGTGATGAGAACAATTATGATCTAGCCTCCTAGTATCTTTGATGTATATGATACAGTATTGCTGACTATAATCCCCAAGCTGTGCATTAGATTCCCAGGACTTATTCATCTACAAGTTGCAAGTTTGTTCCCTTAAATGCCATCTTCCCAGGTCCCCTACCCGCCCGCACCCCCAGCCCCTGTTAACCTCCTATCTACTCTCTTTTAATGGGTTCTTCAGATGTTTTTAAACTCAATATCAAATGGCCACATGAATATAACCAGCGTTTGAGCTAAGCCAAGAGGCAGACAGACCAGCCTCTGGTGGTGCGTGAGCTCTTGGGTTATTTCGTAGGGGAGAACTCACCGATTCAGATATCCTTTCCAGCCTGGATACATCTGCATGTGCGTACAAGGAGACAAAACTCAGTTCTCAGATGGCAAGAGTCAGAGTGTAGTCTCCATCCCAAGGTTCCTTGTGGTTTCATCCCTGATCACTTACCTGCATCCCTCTGCTTGTGCACTTTGGAATGGCAGCTTCTGAGAAAGAGAAACGTGTTAAAGTCTGGGATCTGGAGATCTGGGGGAGGGGATAGGGCTGACAGAGGTGGGGCTGGGCCTAAGGGTCACTGATGTGCAGTGGAGTGGGAGTTAACGCAGGGCGTGAGGTCTGTCAAGTGTATCTACCTCTTGATGGATTCTTCCTCTGATGAATCTATTAAAAAAAAAAAAAAAAAAAGGAGGAATGTATCTCCCTAAAGAATCCTTCACTTTAGTCCCCTTCCTCAGAGTGTGAAACCCATGATGCTCTGAACTCACCTTGCTGAGTGCACCTGTAGATGAAGAAGATGGCGAGGAAGAGGAGAAAGAGGGAGAGGCAGCTGAAGGTGGCCACGAAGATGATCCTGGTATCTGGAGGGAGAAGAACGGGGCCACGAGTCAGGCTGGCTCCAGGAACGCACTGAGCCACTTCGGAGAAGAGTTACAAGAAGCAGACAGCCTGGCTTCAAGACTTGGAGCTGCCACTCCCCAGCTGGAATGTCCAGTCGCTCGAGGGAATTTGCGTCATCTCCTTGAGCTTTTGTTTTCCCTTTCAAAGCAAGGACAGCAATTGTGGCTGCTTTACTGGTTGGTCGAGAGAAGGAGTGGGTCAGTGCCTACAGAGAGGGCTAGCACGGTGCCCGGCAGATGGCAAACACCCACTAAACGTTTCATCCCCAGGAATAATACTTATTAACTGTGAGCCGTTAGCACTCATAAGTGTTTTCTCATTAAAACATTTTTTTGTATTAATTTTTTTTTTGCAATGAAGTTTGCAGGAGCTTGGTTCCCCAACCAGGGACTGAACCCAGGCCTTTAGCATGAAAGCCTGGAGTCCTAACACTGGACTACCAGGGAGTTCCCTGTTCTTTCTCATCTTGACAATAAGCACACAAGGTAAGTTTGCCATCCCCATTTCATTCAAACATAAACCAAGTACCTGGAATTAAACTGAGTTCCCCAGAGTCATGTGGCCAGGATGGGCTTTGGATGCTGCTATGTCTAACCTTTCTGGCCAGTCTGCCCCAAGGTCGGGGTAGCTCTGTGCTGACCCCAGGTGGGGACATTCAAGAGAAGTGACATTCTGAACCTTTTCCAGAGAAGTCATAATCTGGTGAGAAACACATTTACCCAGACTAACTGTGATGCTATGGAAGTGAAGACAAGTCTGGCAACAGATGAATCAAAGTCCAAGAATCATTTTCTCAAGGTAAGGAAGCAACCTAAGTGTCCATCGATAGATGGACAGATAATGAAGGTGTGGTATATACACACACGCACTCCTGATGCTGGGGGTCTGAGTTCAATCCCCGGTCAGGGAACCAGATCCCACAAGCTGCAACTAAGATCTGGGGCAGCCAAATAAATAAATATTTTAAAAAACAAAAATAAACTCATAAAAACAGAGAGTAAAAGCCTGGGCTGTAGGCCGCAAGGCTCCTCTGTTCATGGGATTTCCCAAGCAGGAATACTGGAGTGGGTTGTCATTTCCTTCTCCAGGGGATCTTCCCTACCCAGGGATCAAACCCGAGTCTCCTGCGTCTCCTGCATTGCAGGCAGATTCTTTACCACTGAGCTACCAGGGAAGCCCCTATCCTGTATCAAATCATCCCATTGTACACTTGAAGTATCTTACCGCTTTGTCAGTGATAGCTTCATGAAACTGGTGGGGAGGGGAAGGAGGTGTGGGAAAGGGAGGTGAGGAGCGCTCCCTTGAAGAGAGCAGTGATGATGAAAAACCCTGACTCGGAAGCGCTCAGTGTGGACTCGGACTCACGGTGGGCTGAGGAGGTTGCCGTGATCAGGATCGTTCTCTCACAGCACCCCACCCCCACCCACCTCCCTCTGTAACAGATGCTGTCAGCGCTCCTCCTCCGCCCGCGGTCCCCCGGATTCCTTTGCCATTCTTAGGCGTGCTCGATCGCGGTTTCTCCCCCTTCCCAGTGTGAGCGCTTTGGTGTCTTTGTCGGCGGTGGTGGTGGTGGGGTACTGCCCGGAAAATGCCTTGGGAATCTAAGGGGCCCGGGGAAACCCCTTTTCCAACAGCTGACATTTGTGGGAGCCACGCATCCCCATGGACTTGGAAAAGAAGGGCAGAAACACCCGTTCCTGGATGGCAACAAAGGAACGTCAGCCTTGCCGATGCTCTCACCCTCCTCCTGATGGCCCTGCAGTTTATCTCATGGTGCGGTTCACTAGAAATGAGAAGTAGATGATTGCGAGACTGCCCACCGCCCACTGAACTGGGTTTGCCCTGAGATGGCCACATATCCTGGCCAGATTTCACATCAGCTATTTACACATTGCCAAAATTAACTTGCAGAAGGTCTGTGATACTGATCTAAGGCATCTGACTGAGCAGTGGGATACAGCGTGACACAGGGCATGAAGTCCCAGAAAGGAAGCCTGGCCTTGTGGCAAAGTTAGGGGGTGAACTTCATCGTAGGCTCTGCCCAGAATTAGAGTAGAGGGTTCCTTTCTAGTAGCCCGGAGGCGTGTGTATGTAGGCTGGAGACAGCCTCTCGTCGTCGTCGTTTAGTTTGCTAAGTTGTGTCTGACTCTTGCAACTCCCATGGACTGTAGCTCACCAGCCTCCTCTGTCCACGGGATTTCCCAGGCAGGAATACTGGAGTGGGTTGCCATTTCCTTCTCCAGAGATAGCACGTCTGTGCTTAAAGATGTCTCAGTCTGTTCAGCATTGTGGTGGTGTAAATGTGAACTCTGATAGTGCATTTTAAGAAACAATATACAGGGACTTCTCAGGCGGTCCAGTGGTTGAGACTCAGGGCTCCCAATGCAGAGGGCACCAGGTCGACCCCTGACTGGGGAGCTAAGGTCACAGTGCCGTTTGTTGTGGCCAAAAAACAGGAAAGAAGTGATATACACGCCCACCATGTTGGCTATAATAAAATGAAAGGAAAACAACAAGTGTTGGCAAGGATGTGGAGACATCGGCGCCCACATAGGTTACTGACGGGCGTGTGAAATGGGGCAGTCACGGTGGAATACAGTTCGGCAGTTGCTCAAAAAGGTAAACACAAACTTGCCGAGTGTCCCAGCGGTTTTACTTCTGGATACCTGATTAGGGGCTTCCCTGGTGGCTCAGATGGTGAAGAATCTGCCTGCAATGCAGGAGACCCAGGGTCAACCCCTGGGTTGGGAAGATCCCCTGGAGTAGGAAATGACAACCCACTCCAGTATTCTTGCCTGGGGAATCCCATGGACAGAATCCCATGGCGAGCTACAGTCCATAAGGTCGCAAAGAGGCGGACGTGACTGAGTGACTAATACGTTCTCCTTTCAAATACCTGATTGAAAGCAGAGGTTCAGATACATGTACACCTATATTCATGGCAGCAGTACTCACAATAGCCAAAAGGTGCAAACCACCCAAGTGTCCATCAACTCATGAATGGATAAACAAAATGTGGTCTGTCCACATGATGGAATATTATTCAGCCATGAAAAGACTGGAAGTACTGATACGTGTTACCACACGGGGGAACCTTGATGACACCGAGCTAAGTGAAAGAAGCCAGTCTCCAGACCTCACAGTGTGGGACTGCGTTTTATATGAAATGTCCACAAGAGGCGAAACCGTAGAGCCAGAAAACAGATTGGCAGGGCGTGTCGGGGGAGCAGGGAGCAAAGACCGACGCTTAAGGGAACTTCATCTGGGGAATCAGCGTAGTGGTGATGGTACAGCCCTGTGAGTGTGCCAAACGCCTCTGCCTCATATACTTTAAAAGGGTGAATTTATGGGATGTGAATAACATACCAACTAAAAAAGAAAAGACATGACAGAAGAGCTAAAAACACGAACGCTTCGACTTCCCATTTCCCGTTTCTGACACTTCCAAGCTCTCCGACTCTATCAGATTTCAGATCTCTCCAAGACACCGGGGCACGCATTGTGTTCACAGAGCCAGAGTAGCTGTCATTAGCCTGCTAATACTGCATAAAAATGTTTCAAAGACAAATATGTAGTTTGCAAGGACAGGATGCAGGAAATCTTTTTTTTTTTTGGCCACACCACGCCACATGGGATGGAACCTGTGCCCCCTGCAATGGAAGTGCGGGGTCCCAATCACTGGGCCACCAGAGAATTTCCAAGGATGTCTTTTTATTTATTTATTTTTTCATTAAACTTTTTATTTTGAGGGAACTGTAGATTCACATGGGGTTCTAAGAAACAACACAGAGCTCCCCAGTTTCCCCAGATGGCAACATCGTGAGAAATTCTAGGGTCACCGGCCAATCAGGGGATGACATTGATACAGAACATCCCATCCAGCGGTGATGGGATGGTCTTTTTAAAAATTATTTCTATTATACTTGCACAGGCTCTAATGACAACCTTGAACAATTTTGATCCTTTGGAGCAGATTACAGGAAGGTTATGAGTTGCTGAAAGAAAAAATGATCAAGCATCTAGGTAAATTCCCCATTTGTCCTGTGGTTAGGACTTCCAGCTTCCACTGCCAGAGGCCAGGGTTGGATCCCTGGTCGGGGAATTGTGTGTTTGTGCTCAGTCACCAAGTTGCGTCTGACTCTTTGCAACCCCGTGGACTGTAGCCTACTAGGCTTCTCTGTCCATGGCATTTCCCAGGAAAAGAATACTGGAGTGGGTTGCCATTTCCTCCTCCAGGGGATCTTCCCAACCCAGAGATTGAATCTGAGTCTCCTACATTGGCAGGTGCATTCTTTACCACTGAGCCACCTGGAAAGCCCAGGTCGGGGAATTAAAATCCCCCAAGCTGCATGGCACAGCAAAAATGAATCCTGGATGGATAAGCCCGTTTCAGTCTAAACCTTCAGAAAGCCCTAGTTTTTTTTTTTTTTTTTAAGTATTGCATGTATTTATTGATAATGTAAATGTTACCTTTCTTATTTATGAAATTTGAACTTCAGAATAACATAAATACATAAAATTCACAATCATGTATATAAAACAATGAATTATGGAATTGAGAACCCATACATTTAACTAACAAACAGATATAAAATTGAACATTATCAAAACCACAGAAAATTAATGCAAGATGCATCTCAAAACTTTCCCATTGTAGAAGTACCACTACCCTCTCTGATTCATACATTTATATACTTGTTTTTTTTAATTTTAATTCAATAAAATCATATAATATATGTCTAGTTTCTTTAGCTCCACATTATATTTGTGAGATCCATCAACATCAAAATGTAGCATTAGCTGGTTTGTTTTCATTGCCATTTGGTATTACATTGCAGTGATGTTCCACCACTTAATTTACTATTCTAACACTGATATGTCGTTTTTGCCTATTAGTAACAGTATGGTTATGAACTTTTTGGTATACATACTAGTAAACATATGTTTACATTTCTAATTAGTATATACCTGTTAGATCTATTCTACCCCATTTAAAAACTAGTAAGTTAGCCTGTGACTCTTTACTGGATGCTGCTGCTGCTAAGTCACTTCAGTCGTGTCCAACTCTGTGTGACCCCATAGACGGCAGCCCACCAGGCTCCCCCATCCCTGGGATTCTCCAGGCAAGAACACTGGAGTGGGTTGCCATTTCCTTCTCCAAAAGCCCTAGTTTTTATGAGAATTTCTGAGGGTAGAATCTTAGTCAATTCTTCACGGAAAACCAGTATCAGAAAAAAATATTCCCTGTTTTTTGAGAACTTGGAAGTTTTAGCAAGTCTTTGATCATACATTGTCCTAAAGTATAGGCTCCGCAGGTCCTGGTCCCATTCCCCAAACCAGTCATACAGACTCACCCCCGTTCTTTCTGAAACCCCACCGTAGCTTTTCATCATGTAAAACAGCAGACGATGTACCTTGTTCTGTTTTATTCACCAGTGTTTTCAGAGGTGGATATAATTGGGGGAAACAAGTCCCTTCTAATTATATTACCTGTCTTTGCAGGGGCGGGTTTGCTTTCCTCTTGGTTCCCTAGAAAACAGGAAAGGAGAAAAGGAGTCACAGTGTTTGTGTGAGAACCTTGGGGACATAACCCTCATGTTCTACTTACGGACTTCATGCCCTCTTTGGGAAGCAGAGAGGAGAATGGTTTTTTTTTTTCTCTTCTCCAGGTGCCCACTGGGTCCCCAAACCCAGGCCAGAGCACTAGGTTAGTCTTTTTAATACTGCTGGAGCTTGGTGTTATTTTAATAACAAAAACATGTATGAGTGACACCACTAATCCCCCACCTTCCAATCATATCCCAGGAAAGAGCACCAACATTTTGCAAGTACTCTCTCCCATTGGGGAGACTGCCGTTCGTGTTGATGATTGTTCATTTTGCTGTGCAGAAGCTTTTTTGTTTGATATACCGCTGTTGTGCAGTTGGTAAGTCAGGTCCGACTCCTGGTGATCCCATGGACTGCAGCCCGCCAGGTTCCCCTATCTCGGGTTGGTCAAATTCATGTCCATTGAGTCGGCGATGCTATCTAAACATCTCATCCTCTGTCGTCCCCTTCTCTTTTTGCCTTCAATCTGTCCCAGCATCAGGGTCTTTTATAATGAATTGGCTCTTTGCATTAGGTAGCTAAAGTATTTATTTTTGCTGATTTTCTGTAGATAAGATCATATCTGCAAATGAAGGCAGTTTTACATCTTCCTTTTTGATTTGAATGCCTTTTTTTTTTTTTTCTGTCTTGCCCAATTGTTCCAGAGAGGACTTCCAGTATTACGTTGAATTGAAGTGGTGGGAATCTTTGTCTCATTCCTGATATCAGAGGAAAAGCTTTCAACTTTTCACCATTAAGTATGACCTTAGCTGTGGGCCTATTATATTGGCCTTTATTGTGTTGAAGTATGTTCCTTCTACAGCCAATTTATTGAGAGTTTTTATATTGAAATGATCTATTTTATCAAAATTTTTTACATATAAGATGAACATATGATTTTTATCCTTCATTCCGTTAATGTGTATATCACACTTATCGACTTGTATAGTGAACCATCATTGGGTACAAAGGAGAAATCTCACTTGATCCTGGTGTGTGAGTCTTTTAATGTACTGTTAAAATTGATTTGCCAACATTTTGTTGAGAACTTTCACATCTGTATTCATTAGGGATATCGGTCTATAGTTTTCTCTTCTTTCAGTGTGCTTACCTGGTTCTGATGTCAAGGGGATGCTGGCCTTGTAAAATGAGCACAGGAATGTTCCTTCCTCTGTGCTTTTTGGGAAGAGGCTGGGAATGACGGGTGTTATTTCTGCCTTAAATGTTTGGTGGAATTCACCAGTGAAGCCATCTGGTCCCGGGCTTTTCTTTGTCGGGAGGTTTTGATTGCTGGTTCAGTCTCTTGATCTGTTATTTATCTGTTCCAGTTTCCCACTTCTCCATACTTCAGCCTTGGTTTGTAAACGTCTGCAAACGTTCTCCTGTCTGTAGGTACCACCAGGTCCAAGTTCTCCCAGATGACGGCCAAGAGGGGCTGGAATCAGGTCACAGCCTCCTGCTGGTTCTATGGCTGGTACTGAGGCCTGTCTGCCCACTATCCAACGCCCAGGTGGGTGACGCTCCTCCTGGGCCCTTTGGTGTCTGGTGGTGGATCCCACAGCTCCCACAAGGCACTTTTGCTCACAAATGGGTGCCAAATTTTAGTTGTTGGAGTGAGGGTACAAAAATAAAGAATGGCAGACCTCCCTGGTGGCGCAGTGGGTAAGAATCCGCCTGCCAATGCAGGGGACATGGGTTCGATCCCTGGTCCAGGAAGATTCCACGTGCTGTGGAGAAGCTAACCCTGAGAGTCACAGCTGCTGAGCCCATGAGCTGCAACCACTGAAGCCCTCGCACGTAGAGCCATGCTCTGCTACAAGAGAAGCCCCTGCAATGAGAAGCCCACACACCACAGCAAAGGATAGCCCCCATTCACCCCAACTAGAGAAAGCCCGTGTGCAGCAGCAAAGACCCAGCACAGCCAAAAATTAATTGCTTGGTTATTATTTTTTTTTAAATCACAGCCTCAAAATGGAATCATTTGTGTAGACTGTGCTAGGGCTCAATGCCTAATCTAATTGAAGCTTTGAACCCCAATCCCATAAATGTTGTCTTAAACAGTCAATCAGGAATTTTTAGCTCAGCACCAGTGAGGTCTCTGTCCCCCTCCTTGCCCCAGAGGACCACCGGTTAATCTGCTGCGTGGACCGCTTTCTTTTTTTTTTTTTTCAGCCACAAGCCATTGCAAATTGATTTGCTACAGAGAAGGGTAAGCGTGACGGAATCTGCCTCCCATGGCCAGTGCTTGCCTCCACTGCGTGGACCGCTTTCTGTGCTCCATAGGTGGTGGTGGTGTTCAGTCACTCGGTGCGAAGTCACTTGAGTAGTGTCAGGCCCTTTGCAACCCCGTGGGCTGTAGCCTGCCAGGCTCCTCTGTCTGTGGGATTTCCCAGGCAAGAATACTGGAGTGGGTTGCCACTTCCTCCTCCGGGGGATAGCAAAGCACGATTTGCAGAGCAGATTTTCAGTCATGCTCTGGGATGGGGAAGGCAGCTTCTCAGCAGCAGGTTTCGTGGGTCCATCTTACGGTGAGGTGCCCGGGGTCAGTGACATCACCTGTACAAAGGCACCGGCTCTCTCTGACTGCACCCAAGGATTTTATGGTTGGAGGGAGCTCTGTGCTGTGTTTGCCAGACAAGACTAACCTGTTTGAGAAATAAAGAGGGGGGATTGTCCGAGGTGAAGGACAGAGAGAAAATATCCCCAGACCACCTGTCAAGGAGCCCACGACCACCTTAGGTGGGTTAGTGGCTCAGTCACATCCAACTCTTTGTGACCCCATGGACTGCAGCCCACCAGGCTCCTCCACCCATGGGATTCTCCAGGCAAGAATACTGGAGCGGGTTGCCATGCCCTCCTCCAGGGGATGTTCCTGACCCAGGTTTCGACTCTGCATCTTCTGCATTGGCAGGTGGATTCTTTACCATCTGAGCCACCAGGGAAGCCCAGGCTCCAGGTGAGTGAGGAGGAATTCAGCCATGTTCCTGTTGAGTTCTGCCCTTTATTGTACCCAGAGTCCTGTGACTTCCCCCGCATGAATGTCGCATTCCAGACATCGAACTGGCACATGAGGGTCACGTTGCTGCCACGTGCAACCTCTGAGCTGGGCAAGGTATGGAGGAGGGGTTTGGGAAGTTTCTCTGGATAGAATTTGGAGTTAGACTCTTCATCTTGGTGACCACTAAAACCCTCCTAGAATTCAGAGGATGAAAGGGAAAAGGTCATGAAACTCGGGGTGTGGGAACAGAGTCTAGGTCGGAGATGACTCACCATTATTTTCCTCATCTTCATTGCCCAGACAAAGCCCTGGAAGAGAAACACTCATGAGAGATGAATTATATGCTTGTCTTTTTCTTTTTAATTGAAGTATAGTTGATCTGTTGTGTTAGTTTCAGCATACAGAAAAGTGATCCAGTTATATATCTAAATCTACAGATGTACATCTAGACATGAGAGTGACTCAGGAGATCTGGCCCTTGTTTCCACTCAATAGTGGGTGCAAAACACGAGCCCCCAAGCTTCACCAGAAAGCAGGGACGTGGGAGCCTGGCAGTGGATGGAGCCCCCTGCCAGGGGGGATTAGCTCTGGCGGCAACGGCTGCACTGACAGGCAGGAAACAGGTTTCCAGGTGGTCAGGGGGGTAGGGGGTGTCCCCAGGTCTCGTGGTCTCTTTTCAGTCCCTTTCTCCTCTGCTTTTAGTCTAAAGTCATCTCAGCTCCGTTATCAGCCAGTCTTCTGCTCCAATGGTGACTCCCATTCTTCCTTTCATTTTTTTTTTTTTTAAATAAACACACGATTGCCTTAGATTCACTTTCTATCATGAAACCTTACTGAGGAGTAGGTGAAAACTGACAGAGGGGTTCTCTGTTTTTGACAAATACGATTGTATTAATGTGTACATGTGATGACTGCATGCATGTATGCATTGTGCAGTGACCACCACCATGAAGCTAATTAACAAACAAGTCAGCTCACATAGTTACCTTGTGTGTGTGTGCGGGAGGCAGTAGGGGGAGAATGTTTAAGATCCATTCTCTGAGCCGATTTCAATGTTATTAACTATCGTCACCATGCTGGTCATTAGATCCTCAGAACTTATCTTTCTTTTTAAAAAATATCTATTTATTTTGTATTTGTTTATTTGGCTGTGCTAGGTCTTAGCTGCAGCATATGGGATCTAATTCCATGACCAGGGATCAAGCCCGGAACCCCTGGACTGGGACTGCGGAGGCTGAGCCACTGGGCCACCAAGGAAGTCCTATCTTTCTTAATAAAGGACCGCAGCTGACATAGGCAGAGACCTGGCTGCAGTGGAGACACCTGCCACTGAGGAGAAGAGACGCACTGGAGTGTAGGGTAGCTCGAAAAAGCAAAGGATAAAAGATAGCGCCTTGAAATCTTAGCAGAATTCTGAGATAGGGAGCTGTAAGCAACACAAGTAAGCATATTTATCTGGAAATAATTGCAGTGAATAACTGCCAATCAGTGAGAATCTGTCATTGGACGGATTCTTCACGTATGTCAGCCATGTACCCACTTATATTATCTAGCGGGTCCTTTATGACAACTGATATTTACCATACAGCTACCCTCTCTGCCTGACTCAGCCAGGCATCATCCATTTAACATTTAGTACGGGCTCTGGAGAATGAAATAGCAACCTGCTCCTGGATCCTTGCCTGGAGAATCTCACGGACAGAGGAACCTGGAAGGCTGCAGTCCACGGGGTTGCAAAGAGTCAGACTTGACTGAGTAGCTAAACAGCAACAATGGCCTTTAAGTACACCACGTGGAGAGCTGCTCAACTTCCAAGCTAGAAAGGGAGGAGGAGAGTGACACTAGAATCTATAGTTCCCCAGAGAAGAGGAAAAATTACTTTGATGATGTGACATAATAAGAAACACATTGGGTCTTTGTCCCTGGTCCAGGTACAGAGCTCCTCAAACTCTTGAAATTCCCTGAGTGTTGTGAGAGGTAAAAGTGTCTTTTGTTATGTTAAAATAACTTTTGGAAAAGTCTCTAGGTAGCCTAAGGATGGTGGCCGGTTGCCAGGGAAACCACGTGATTAAAGGGTTGGAACTGTCAGTCTTACCCACCCCCTACCCCCAGTCCCACCCCCAACCCCGACCTCCAGGAAGGGAAGAAGGGCTGGAGATTACCAATTGCCAGTGATTCGATCAATCATGCCTATGTCGACTAAAAAAATACGCACAAACCTAAAAGTTGAGAGTTATGTTTTATTCATCAGATATTCTTAGGACTTCAAGCCCAGGAGGCAGCATCTCAAGTAACCTTGAGAGAATTGCTGCAGGGTGTGGTGTGGGAAGGATATATATGAGTTTTGCAACAAAGGGTAGGAGGTCAGAACAAAACGTTACTGTTAATAAAAGAAAATCAGATGTCTCAAGTTAAAGAATTTCGCGTTTCTCAGTATGGGAAGATGCAAGCGTCTGGGCTCACGGCAGTCATCCCTTTGATATGGACCTCAGCTGTCTGCAGCCAGTATCCCTGTTTTCTTAACCCTGAGTTCCCTCAGGGCTCACCGTGGGGGTGGCTGCAGTCTGATGGCTGCTAGATGGCAGGTGTTCTTTCCTTCCTGAGCTCCCTCGGGGCTCACCCTCAAGTGTCTTCAGTCACTGATGATTGCAACATCCTTTGTTTACTGATACGGCAGGAAATATTCCATTTCTCATCTATGTAGTGAAGCCTCCATAGAAACTCAAAAGGATGAGTTCAGAGAGCTCCCATGTTGGACACGTGGAGATTTTTCAAGCGTGATGTGCTCAGAAGCCCTTTTCCTCATACTCGGCTCTGTGCACCTCTTCCATTTGGCTGTTCCTGACTTAAATCCTTCTATGTACTGTGCTTAGTCGCTCAGCTGTATCCAGCTCTTTGTGACCCCATGGACTGTAGCCCACCAGGCTCCTCTGTCCTTGAGATTCTCTAGGCAAGAATACTGGAGTGGGTTGCCATGCACTCCTCTGGGGCATCTTCCCAACCCAGGGATCAAACCCAGGTCTCCCACATTGTATGTAAGTGGATTCTTTACCAACTGAGCCATGAGGGAAGCACAAGAACACTGGAGTGAGTAGCCTAACCCTTCTCCAGGGGAACTTCCTGACCCAGGAATCGAACTGGGGTTACCTGCATTGAAGGCAGATTCTTTACCCACTGAGCTACCCAGGAAGCCCAAATTCTTCTATAATAAATCGGTAATCTAGTGAGTAAATGTTTCTCTGAGTTCCATGTTCTCACAAATTTGAGTTCTAGCAGATTGATGGACCCAAGGAGTGGTTCTTTAGAACCTTCCATCTGTAGCCAGTCGGACAGAAACACAGGTGGCCACTAGGGCTTGTGACTGGCACCTGAAGTGGGAGGGAGGTCATCTTCTAGGACGGAGCCCTTAATCTGTGGGATCTGACGGTGTCTCCAGGTAGTTCATGTCACGATGGAATTGAATTGCAGGACAAACAGCTGAGTCAGCTGCTTGGTGGTGTGAAGAACCACCCCCTCCATATTCACACACATCGAAACTGGGTGCCGAGTCCTCACTGACGTCTGAGAAGTAAAACACTGCCTGCCACATCAGTAAACAAATGGTGTCACCGCCATCAGTGATTGCACACACGGCTGACAGTGAGCCGGTGAGCTCTGAGGCAACGCAGGAAGCAAAGAACACCTACCATCCAGCAGCCATTAGACTGCAGCTGCTGCCTGTGGTGAGCCCCGAGGGAGCTCAGGATGCGAAAACACGGGATGCTGGCCCCGGACAGCTGAGGTGTACACCCAGGAATGATTTCAGTCAGCCCAGACTCTTGTGTCTCCCCATACATAGAAAAGCTCTAAATTCCTTAGTTTGAGATATCTGGTTTTCTTTTATTAGTAGTAGTGTTTTGATGTTCAGACCCCCTGCCCTTAGTTGCAAAATCCCTATCCATCCTGGCTCTTCCCTCGCCTCCTTGAAGCAGTTCTTTCAGAATTACTTGTGATGCTGTCTCTGGGATTGGAAGTCCTAAGAGTATCCACTGAATAAAACACAACTCTCAACTTTTATGTTGTGCGATTTTTTTTCAGCTGACAGTTTACACAAGGCCCTACAGGAGTCGGCTGGAACCCTAACCCAATATGACCGATATCTTCCTAGGAAGTTGGACGGGCAGGCACTGTTGTGCGCCGGGTTGCCAAGACGCTGTTCCCCAAGTACAAGCCATGAGCCTGGCCACCCTACCTGTTACCCTCCACCCAGCTGAATAGGATATATCTCTCGAAACCCAGAAGGCACAAGCCAGCCTGTTGGCCATAAGATCCCGGTTTAAATGGGAGTACCAGCTTCAGTGCAACGACCCTCGCCGCCGAGGGGTTATTGAGGATCCTGCCTTGGTTTATTGGACGTGAGCAAGGTCAGCAAATGTCTATCCCAGTTTCAGGCCCACCTCCAGAGCCTGCTCTCAGGAGATCTGCTTGGGATTGGGCCCCTCCTCTTCTGGTTTTATGTTTTCAAAACTGACAAAGATAAGAAAGAAAAATTGATCCAGGAAGGAAAGTTGGATCAAACATTTAACATCTCATATTAATTCTGGCAATGATGACTTTATGTACTGTTGTTTAAATGAATCTATTAATCATTAAAGAAAAATAATAATTAGAGGTTGGGAAGAGACCTGGAGACAGAACATGCAGAGGAAAGATGGCCATGTGACTCTGTGAGGATCTACAAGCCGTGGGGTGCTAAGGATTCCGAGTCATCTCTCAGCCAGAGTCGAGGAGGGAGGTGTGGAACAGACCCTCCCTCAGAGCCCCGAGGAGGAATCAACCCTGCTGACACCCCAGTTTTGGACTTCTGGCCTCCAGAATGGTGGGAGAATAGATGCCTTAAGCCACCTGATTTGCCATTATCTGTTGAGGCAGCCCAAGAAAATAAGTGTAGAGAGTATGAGGTCCTTCTCTTGACTGCCCCATTTATTCTGTCCTGCAACTGGAGGTTTGGGGTATGGTGACTGGCAGCCACCTCTCACGCTCACATGTGTGTGTGTGTGTGGGATGAGAGTGACCTCAAAGGGAAGGGCTTAGCCCAGAAGAAGGAGGAAGGAACCCAGGGGTGGGAGGGGGGCAGATGGCAAGCCCTGAGGTCCTCCACGCTGCCCCCCTCCTGAATCCGGCTCCACTCACAAAGGAGGAACTGGGCACTTAGTTGGGTGGGGCTGCCTTTCCAAAGTCTGGAGAGACCAGGCCAAGATTATAGTCTAGGGCTTCCTTCCTACAAGCTGAGGTCTGTTTGATCACCTTATGTTCAAGTTGAACATCAGCTTAAAATCAAGCTCAGGATACAGCTGGTCAGAAAATGTTCTTATCCACTGGTCCCTGCCTTTGTATCGTGAAGTGAAGTGTAATTTGGTCAGTCATGTCTGACTCTTTGTGACCTCATGGACTATAGCCCACCAGGCTTCTCTGTCCATGGGATTCTCCAGGCAAGAATACTAGAAAGGGTGGCCATTCTCTTCTCCAGGGTATCTTCCCAACCCAGGGATTGAATCCAAGTCTCCTGCATTGCAGGTGGGTTCTTTACCATCTGAGTCACCAGGGAAGCCCCACCTTAGTGTCATCAGTTAAGTTCAGTCACTCAGTCATGTCCAATTCTTTGCGACCCCATGAATTGCAGCACACCAGGCCTCCCTGTCCATCACCAACTCCCGGAGTTCACTCAGACTCACATGCATCGAGTTGGTGATGCCATCCAGCCATCTCATCCTCTGTCGTCCCCTTCTCCTCCTGGCCCCAATCCCTCCCAGCATCACAGTCTTTTCCAATGAGTCAACTCTTTGCATGAGGTGGCCAAAGTACTGGAGTTTCAGCTTTAGCATCCAAATCTGACTCCATGTTGGATCTGTTTCTTTTACTTTAACCTTTGTATTCTGTTGTTTTTGCTACAAGTTAATCACTAAAGGGATGTTGCCTGCACACTTAAAGTATACATACTGGCTCTTGTCCATGAACCCTGCTTCTCATGCCTGAGTCTTGAGCTAGAATATCTTTGCTTAAGCTCACGGGAAATATCCTGACCAGGCCCATGTGTGAATGGCTGCAGGAAAGAAGAAATTAACACATCCCTTCTGGATTCTGGCCAGAAGTATGAAATATTTGCAACAATTTGTTGCCTTTTTTATTTCACCTTCTCACTTGCCCCTCTTTGTTTTATGTAAGGAGCATCCAGACCCTCAGCAAGATGGTTCTTTGGGACATTAGTCCACCATGTTCTTGGTCTGCTGGTGCTATTTCTTACTCCAACAACTCATCTTTCAAGTTATTGGCCCATCATGCAGTGAGCAGTACAAGCTTGGACTCAGTAGTAACATGTCTTTTCTGTATTCCTTGTTTATAACCAAACTCACAGACTTTCACACTGTAGACCCTGCTCCCATACACCAATGGGACATTCAAGGCGAGATGGTGGTATGTAGATGATACAGACTTGGAGGTCCCACTTGAGCTGTGCATTATTGAGCCAAGTACACTGAGGCTGTTACCACATGTCTCCGCTTCCTCATCCCTTATGTGCAGGCACCAAAACCAGGGCATGCAGATTCCACAGCCCACAAAACTCTGACAGGTCGCTTGTACCCAGTACACGGAAGCCATCATTTCTGTACTTGCCACATTCCCCATGGTAACCTCCACTACCTGGTGAATATTCTCACCCTCAAACCCGTCTGTCCCAGCCCCGGAGACTCACCGAGGCAAAGCAGGAACAGGAATTCCGTGATCATGGTGTCCCTTCTGTCCGGACCAAGATCCCACCTTCAGTTCTGTGGTTCAAAGGAAGACATGGGACTGGGCGACCACAGCCCCCTCCTGCCCTCTTGGTCCTGGGGATGTGTGGCCAGAGGTTTTGCCCTGACCCTTGGCTCCTCCACCATCTGGTGCACAGTTTCCTTCCCACAGCTGACTCAGGAAGCCAGAGGCCACCAATGACAACATCTTCCTCATCAATCTATTGTGTGTGGCTCCGCCCACCCTGAGATCCCTCCTATCTTGTCTGAAGTCTGGCCCAAGACGTTTTCCTTAAAAATAGTTAGTCTTTTCAGAGAAGGAAGAATACCCTGTGAGATCCTTTCTATGTGGACTCTAAAAAGAAATGATACAAATGAGCTTACAAAACAGAAAGAGACTCACAGACTTAGAGAATGAACTTATGGTGGTGGGGGGCTGGGGGAAGGATGAGGGGAAGGGATAGTTAGGGAATTTGGGATGGGCATGTACACACTGCTATATTCTAAATGGATAACCAATGAGGTCCTACTGTAGAGCACAGGGAACTCTGCTCAGTGTTATATGGGAACTTGGGAGAGAATGGATACATGTATATGTACAGCCGAGTCCCTTCACTGCTAACCTGAAATTATCACAACATTGTTAATCGTCTCTACCCCAATACAAACTAAAGGGCTTTTTTTTTTTTAATTGTCTTTTAAATAGCTTTACTTTAATTTTTAAATTGAAGTATAAATGACTTATATTAGTTTCAGGTGTAGCACATAGTGATTCGGTATTCTTATGAATTATACTCTATTAAAACTTACTACTGGGACTTCCAGTGGTAAAGAATCTGCCTTCCAATGCAAGGTACCTAGGTCCCATCCCTTGTAAGGGAACAAGATCCCACATAGGGCAACCAAGCCTGCTTGCCTCAACTGGAGAATCCATGTGCCACAATTAGAGACACCCACGTACTGCAATTAAGACCCAGCAGTCTAAATAAATAGATTTTCTTAAAGTTATTACAAGATAGGGCGTCCTTGGTGGCTCAGTGGTAAAGAATCTGCCTGCTAACGCAAGGACGTGGGTTCAATCCCTGGTCTGGGAAGATCCCACATGCGTGGGACAACTAAGCCTGTGTACCACGGCTACTGAGCCCACAGACCACAACCACTGAAGCCTGTGCACCCTAAAGCCTGTGGTCCACAATGAGAGAAGCCCGTGCACCATCACTAGAGAGGAGCCCCCGCTCTCCGCAGCTAGAGAAACCCCAGGCAGCAACGGAGACCCAGCACAGCCAAAACCGAATAAATAAATCTTTAAAAAATGTTATTACAAGACAATGGCTATATCCCCTATGCTCTACATCCTATTGCTTATCTATTATAGTCATGTCCGACTCTTTGTGACCCCATGCACTGTAGCCCACCAGGCTCCTCTGTCCATGGGATTCTCCAGGCAAGAATACTAGAGGGGGTTGCCGTGCCCTCCTCCAGGGGATCTTCCCGACTCAGGGATCGAACACATATGTCTGGCGTCTCCTGCATTGCAGGCAGGTTCTTTACCACTGAGCCACCTGGGAAGCCTATATGTATGTATGTATGTATGTATATATATATATATATATATCCTATCTTATTTGGTCACTGACCTATACAATTTAAAGTGTTTCATGCCCATGAATATTTCCCCACAACATAGTTAGAAGTTGTTTCCCCAACGTGATTTTTTATTTTTGGTTCTTTTATTAGTTTATACATTATGATACTGCCTTCAAACACTGCGATTTCATTTTTACGTTCCACAGTTCAGTTCAGTCGCTCAGTCATGTTCGACTCTTTGCAGCCCCATGAATCGCAGCACACCAGGCCTTTCTGTCCATCATCAACTCCCAGAGTTCACCCAAACCCATGTCCATCGAGTTGGTGATGCCATCCAACCATCTCATCCTCTGTCGTCCCCTTCTCCTCCTGCCCTCAATCTTTCCCAGCATCAAAATGAGCATCAACTCATCATTTCTCATCATCAAAATGAGCATCAACTCATTTTTAAATGAGTCAGCTCTTCGCATCAGGTGGCCAAAGTATTGGAGTTTCAGCTTCAGCATCAGTCCTTCCAATGAACACTCAGGACTGATCTCCTTTAGGGTGGACTGGTTGGATCTCCTTGCAGTCCAAGGGACTCTCAAGAGTCTTCTCCAACACCACAGTTCAAAAGCATCAATTCTTCAGTGCTCAGCTTCTTTATAGTCCAATTCTCACATCCATACATGACCACTGGAAAAGCCATAGCCTTGACTAGACGGACCTTTGTTGGCAAAGTAATGTCTCTGCTTTTTAATATGCTGTCTAGGTTGGTCATAACTTTCCTTCCAAGGAGTAAGCGTCTTTTAATTTTATGGCTGGAATCACCATCTGCAGTGATTTTGGAGCCCAGAAAAATAAAATCAGCCACTATTTCCACTGTTTCCCCATCTATTTGCCATAAAGTGATGGGACCAGATGCCATGATCTTCATTTTCTGAATATTGAGCTTTAAGCCAACTTTTTCACTCTCCTCTTTCACCTTCGTCAAGAGGCTCTTTAGTTCTTCTTCACTTTCTGCCATAAGGGTGGTGTCATCTGCATATCTGAGGTTATTGATATTTCTCCCTGCAATCTTGATTCCAGCCTGTGCTTCCTCCAGCCGGGTGTTTCTCATGATGTACTCTGCATATAAGTTAAATAAGCAGGGCAACAGTATACAGCCTTGATGTACTCCTTTTCCTATTTGGAACTAGTTTGTTGTTCCATGTCCAGTTCTAACTGTTGCTTCCTGACCTGCATAGAGGTTTCTCAAGAGGCAGGTCAGGTGGTCTGGTATTCCCATATCTTTCAGAATTTTCCACAGTTTAATGTGATCCACACAGTCAAAGGCTTTGGCAGTATGGCCTTGCTGGTTATCCATTTTAAATACAGCAGCATGTACATGTCTATCCCAAACTCCTGGGGGAAGGAGTAGGCTGATTCTTAATATGCAGATAGACCCAGCTTCAGCCTTTGCTGCTTCTTGTGAAAGATCCCAGGCTGTGTATATATCTAACATGTAATCCACAGACCTGGGATGCAGAAGACCGTGGATCCCGCCTAGGATGTGATGTGACATCGACGGCGTCATGCATGAAAAGTATATGAAGGGTGGGAGCTTACAAGATGGTCATTTTCTCTCCCTTTCCCTCGCACCAAGGTTCTTTTTTATCCTGTTACTCAACAAGCAAACACTACCAGTACTCTCAGGGCACAGCTGAAGATTTTATTTTGAATTTAATGATTTACAAAACACCTTCATTTTTTGTTGCTGTTGTTCAGTTACTGAGTTGTGTCCGGCTCTTTGAGGCCACATGAACTGCAGCACACCAGGCTTCCCCGTCCTTCACTATGTCCTGGAGCTTGCTCAAACTCATATCCATTGAGTCGGTGAAGCCATCCAACCATCTCATCCTCTGTCGTCCCCTTCTCCTCCTGCCTTCAGTCTTTCCCAGCATCAGGGTCATTTTCAGTGAGTCAGATCTTCGCATCAAGTGGCCAAAGGATTGGAGCTTCAGCTTCAGCATCAGTCCTTCCAGTGAATCTTTAGGGTTGATTTCCTTTAGGATTGACTGGTTCTAGCTCTCTTCCCTGTTGAAAAATCTACATCAGGCACTGTTCTTATGACTTTAGAGTCCTGGCCAACAGTCTTTCTGCAAAGCCCCTTTCTTAACTTCTAGACATTCTGGTTTGTTCAGACCATTCTCACTGGCAAAAAAAAAAAAAAAAAAACCTTGGTACTGTGGATTCCTGATCTGGGTCCAGGACTCGAGGAAGGGTCCAGAAACTAGTTATGATGAGATTTTCAGTTGTTGACTGTGTGACCTAGGTCAGGGTTTCTCAGCGTTGGCATTGCTGACATTTGAGACTAGATAGATGTTAGTGGTGGGGTGTGGACTGTAAAGTGTTGATTTACATTCCCGCCTTCTACCTGCTAAATTACAGCAGCAATGCCCTGTTTGGTTATTGAATTAATGCTATTGCTGTTTTAGTCACTAAGTCATGTTTGACTCTTTGTGACCCCATGGACTGTAGCACGCCAGGCTCCTCTATCCATGGGATTTCCCAGGCAAGAATAGTGGAGTGGGTTGCCATTTCCTCCTCCAAGGGATCTTCCCGAACCAGGCATCTAACCCACGTCCCCGCACTGGCAGGCAGATTCATTAGCAGTGGGCCACTAGGGAAGCCCATTACCGAATTAATAATCAACTCAATAAAAGTAGATAGGGCACCCATGGAATGTGTGTGCAAAAGAGTGAAATAAATATTTCTCCTGCTGTGAAAATCAGACCTTCAAAGACAGGACCTGGGCCTTATTACTTTTTTCTAATTTTCAGAATAGAAATGAAGGGATAGATTAAACAGGAAAAGATGATTAATTTAAGACATGTGTAGGGTTTGTAATCTGTAAGCCTTGGAAAGTAACTGGTTGTGGTTGGTGGTGGGGACTAGGGGAGTTTCAGGTAGTTTCTACATTAACCTGATAAAAGCAGTGTGTACCTATTGAGATGGAGATGACAGAAGAATCAAAGCGGATTTGAGTTCAATGCAGAGTGAATTACAGAGGCTTGGGGGACTCCTTAATGAAAACCTTCTGAGAGTCTTGAGAAAGTGAAAGTGGTAGTCGCTCAGCCGTATCCGACTCTGTGTGACCCCAGGGACCGCAGCCCACAGGCTCCTCTGTCCACGGGATTCTCCAGGCAAGAACACTGGAGGGGTTGCCATGCCCTCCTCCAGGGGATCTTCCCGACCCAGGGATTGAAACTGAGTCTCAGATTCTTTACCATCTGAGCCACCAGGGAAGCCTAAGGAACCAGTTAAATTTAGAAAACCAAACCATGGGGAGCGCTTGGTCTGGAGACAGAGGTGTTTGATTTTGTTTTTGTTTTTTAGTAAATTTATTTATTTTAATTGGAGTATAATTACTTTACACTATTGTATTGGTTTTGCCATACATCAACATCTAAGACAGAGTATCAACCTATTTCAGCTGAAAATGATGCCTAAAAGTTGAAGAATCAAAAACCAGAGCTTTTTCTTCAGCTTTTAGGCATCATTTTCAGCTGAAATGGGCTGAGACTCTGTCTTGGATGTTGTCAGCAGTGCTGCCCTGAAAATAGGAGAGCAAGTATTTTAAATTACGAATTTCTCTGGATCTCAGGCAAGAGGTCCTGGGCTTGCCGGTACAGGTGGAAACTCTGTATTTAGTGTTTTAAGGACTGTCTACACCGTTTGCCTTCGTGGCTGCACCCCCCCATTTACCTCCCCGCCCACAGTGTAGGAGGTTTCCCTGTCCCCCTCACCCTCAGCAGGATTTAATCTTATGGAGGATGGTCATTCTGTGAGGTCTGAGCTGATACCTCGCTCTAGCTTGGAGTGGCATTTCTCTAACAGTGATGCTGAGCATCTTTTCATGTGCTTCACGGCCATCTGCATGCCCTCTTTGGACAAATATCCATTTAGATCTTTGGCCTGATTTTCCATTGGGTTGATTGTTTTTTTCCATATTGAGTAGCATAAGCTGTTTGCATGTTTTGGAGAGGAATTCCTTGTTTTAAAATTCGGTTGCAAACCTTTTTTTCTCATTTTGATGTTTGTCTTTTTCTTTCCTTTAGGGTTTTCTGTGCTGTTGAAAAGCTTTTGAGGTTAATGAGGTCCCTTTTATTGAGTTTTATTTCATTTTTTTTTTTTTTGTAAGAAGTGATCTAAAATTAACTTGCTGCAATTTTTATCAAATCGTGTTCTGCGTATATTTTCCTCAAGAAGTTTAGAGTAATTGTCCTTCCATTTAGCTCTTTAATTGATCTGGAGTTTTCTCTTTCTGTCAGCAGTTACGGAGAGACATAATTTCATCCCCTTTGCACTTGTTTAAGGAACCTCCACCTGGCTGTTAACAACTGACATTGCCAGCATCAGTGTCGGCGGGTCCCCGCTTCCCCTCACCCTCTCCAGGATTTACTGTTTGTAGACTTTGTGACACAGGCCATTCTGACGGGTGTGCGGTGATGCCTCGTTGTGGATTTGATTTGCATTTCTCTGGTAGTGACGCTCAGCATCTTTTCCTGTGCTTTTTGGCCATCTGGATGCCTTCCTTGGACAAGTGTCCATTTAGATCTTGGCCCGTTTTTCTACTGGGTTGACTGTTTTTCTGATCTTGAGCTGCGTGAGCAGTTTGCAAGTTTGGAGATGAATTCCTGTCTTTAACTTCGATTGCAAACATTTTACCATTCTGAGGGTCGTCTTTTTCTGTCCTTTCGGTTTGCCCTTTCTGTGCAAAAGCTTTTCAGGTAAATGAGGTGCTTTTCTTTTCAGTTTTCTTTTATTTTGAATTATTCTGAGCATAGATCCAAAAAGAACTTGCTGTGATTTATGTCAAACCTTGTTCTGTTCAGGAATCGTGCCTCTATTTGACTCTTTAATCGATTTGGAGTTTCTTCTTCTGTAAGCGGTTAGGGAGAGATGTAAATTCTTTCACTTTTCACTGTTTAAGGAACCTCCGCCTCGGCCTCCATCGTGGCTTTTAACAACTCACATTCCCAGCATCAGTGCAGGAGGATCGCATTTCTCCACAACCTTTCCAGACTTTATTGTTTGTAGACTTTTGGACAAAGGCCATTCTGACTGGTGCGAACTGATTCATCTCACTGTGGCTTTGATTTGCATTTCTATAACATTTCATGACATTGAAAGCTTTTCATGTGATATTTTTAAACACAGTGCGAGTAAAACTGTGCTCTCAAGATTGGCCTCTTCATCGTCTGCCCTGTTTCGAATTCTTTTTCCCGGACCTACCCGGGACATTTATTGACTGGTTTGTTTTTCTTACAGCCCCTCGGGCCTGGTGAAAATCAAGTGCCCGTCCGCATGGGTTTTTCTGTTGTTGTTACCAAAAGTGGCCACAAGGCGGCAGCATTTCTTCATGCGCCACTGTTTTGATTGCTTTGGGCTAATTTAATTTTTATTTTCTGTTGGAGTAGAGTTGATTTTCGTTGTTGTGTTTGTTTCAGGTTTACGGGGATTTGATCAGTCATACATAGACCTATATCTATTCTTTTTGGGGGTTTTCCCATGTAGGTTCTTTCAGTGTATTCAGTAGACTATTAAATATTGTCAACAGTTCTGCCTTGAAAGTAGGGGTGCGAATATCATTTTAAATTAAGATTTTCTCCGGATCTAAGGCAAGGGGTGGGCTTGCTGGATCGGGTAGTAAGTCTGTATTTACTGTCCTAAGGAATCTCCATACTGTTTTCATTCGTGGCTGTACCCACCCCTTTACATCCCCGCCCACAGTGGTGTTGGAGAAGACTCTCGAGAGTCCCTTGGACAGCAAGGAGATCCAACCAGTCCATCCTGAAGGAAATCAGTCCTGAATACTCATTGGAAGGACTGATGTTGAAGCTGAAGCTCCAATACTTTGGCCACCTGATGGGAAGAGCTGACTCGTTGGAAAAGACCCTGATGCTGCGAGGGATTGAGGGCCGGAGGAGAAGGGGACGGCAGAGGATGAGATGGTTGGATGGCATCACCGACTCAATGGACATGAGTTTGGCTGGACTCCGGGAGTTGGTGATGGACAGGGAGGCCTGGCATGCTGCGGGTCATGGGGTCGCAAAGAGTCAGACACGACTGAGCGACTGAACTGAACCGAACTGAGCCACAGAGTAGGAGTCCCTGTTCCCCTCGGCCTCGGCAGAGTTTCATCTTCGTAGGATGAAATGAAACGTAGGAGGATGGCTATTCTGAGCAGTGTGAGATGATACCTCGTTGCAGTTTTGATTGACATTTCTCTAACAGTGATACTGAGCATCTTTTCATGTGCTTCATGGCCATCTGGATGCCTTCTTAAGATGAAGGTCTATTTAGATCTTTGGCCTGTTTTTCTCTTGAGTTGATTGTTTTTGATATGGAGCTGAATGAACTGTTTGCATGTCTTGGAGATGAATAAATTGTTTTTAAATTGGATTGTAACCATTTTTTCCCATTTTGAGGGTTGTCTTTTTCCTTTGTTTAGAGTTTCCCTTGCCGTACAAAAGATTTTGAGGTTAATGAGGTTACTTTTGTGGAGTTCTGTTTTATTTTTTATTATTCTGAGTGAAACCAGGAAGAACTTGTGGTTTATTTCAAATCCTATTCTGCCCATATGTTCCTCAAGTTTAGAGTATGCATCCCTCCATTTAGCTCTTTAATCAGTTTGGAGTGTTGTTTTCTGTACGGGGTTAGGGAGGGACATAATTAGGTTCACTTTTCACTTGTTTAAGGAACCTCCATGCTGTCCTCTGTTCTGGCTGTTAACAATTTACATCGCGAGTATTAGAGTAGGAGAATTGCTTTTTCTCCAAAACGTCACCATTTCCTGTTTGTAGTTTCTGACAAAAGTCATTCTGACTAGTGTGAGCTCACACCTAGTTGTAGTTTTGATTCACATTTCTCTAAAATTACTCCATGTTGAAAGGTTTCCATATGATTAAAAAAAAAAAAAAACTGTAAACTGACCCCTCGAGAGTGGCCTCTTGACGGTCTGTCCTGTTTTGAATTTCCTCCGGACCGACCGCAGGACGTTTGTGGAGGACGGCTGTTTCCTCCCAATGTCCTCAGAGACCTGGTGAATATTAAGTGCCCATCAGGACAGGTTTTTCCGTTGTTGTACCAAAAGCGGCCACAAGGCGGCAGCATTTCCTCGTGCTCCAGTTTTTTTTTTTTTTTTTTCCTTGTAACTTAATTTATATTTCCTGTTGAAGTAGATTTGATTTCTGAAGTTGGGCTTGTTTTAGGTGAACAGGAACTTGATTCAGTTATACTCAGACGTGTATCTATTCTTCGGAGTCTTTTCCCATATCGGTTATCACAGTGTGTTCCGTAGACGTCCCTGTGCTAACAGTAGGTCCTTTCAGATTATCTATTTGATATGTAGTAATTCATACATTTTAATCCCAACCTCTTAGTGTATCGCTCCCTACCACATTTTTTAAAAATAATCATGAGTTGGTTTTTTTAACTGAGTCTGTTTTATTTGCAAGTTAGTTCATTTGCATGAATTTCTGGCTTCCACCTTGAAGTGATATTTTAAGATATTTGTCTGTCTCTTCGCTCACTTAGTGTGATCATCTCTTGCTCCATCCATGCTGCTGGCCATGGGATTTTTCCTTCTCTCTCTCTCTCTCTTTTTTTTTAATGTGTGTGTTCCAGTGTACAGACTCCCTTAATGCTCTGTCTTGGCTGTTGTGACTACTGCTGCCCTGAAAATAGGGGTGCACGTGCCCTTTTGAATTAGGACTTTTCCCAGATAAAAGCAAGGAGTGGGGTTGCCCGAAAAGTGGTAACTCTCTATTTTGTGTTTTAAGGAGCCTCCAAATATTTTCCTTCCTGGCTACACCCACTCATTTACAACCTCGTCCACGGTGTAGGAGGGTTCCCTGTTGCCCTCGCCCTCGGGAGCGTTTAATCTTTGAAAATCTCTTGAGGATGGCCGTTCTAAGCCGTGTAGGATAATACCTCAACCTAGTTTTAATTTTCATTTCTTTCATAATTACTGATGTTCAGTGTCTTTCCACGGGCTTTTTACCTCCTACCGTGTGAGTCCAATTAACCTCTTGAAGTTGGCTTCGTGGAAGTCAGCCCTGTTGTGAATTCTTTTCCGGCGATTTACCCTGGGGCATTCTTGAGGGCAGGTGTCCTTTCCAGCCCCGCGGTCCTGGTGAATATTGCGCCCATCAGCACCGGTTTTCAAGGGGTTGTTACAGGGAACGGCCACAAGGCGGCAGCATTTCTCCCTGCCCAACTCCGGTTACCTGGGGCAACCAGAGCCTCAGGGCGCGTCCTGTTCTGGATTGTGTTAGGAGGATACACCCAGGGCTTGTGTCTCCCTCTTCCCCCTTAGCCTTTATCCCCCTGGACAAATCCCAGAGATTGGCACACCGCTCTGCAGAGGGAGCTGTCCTCTCAGGTGGAGAGGATTGAGGCTGCAGGTGCGGACCCACCCCCAGGACACATGGAGCCCCGGAGACTTTGTGAAGCTCCTTCAGCCTAGAGACCCCACCGTCCTTTGGGGGCGCTAGGGTTGGCTCTGCTGCCGGAGAGACCCCTAGGTCTGGAGACGGTGGGCTCATGCAAAGGGGAACAGGAAGGCCAGGTCCGGGGGCGCTCACTGCGGGCACAGCCTGCCCAGCGCCCTCAGCCCCAGGACAGTCCCGCCGGGGCACTCGAGCCTGCTCCGGCCCCAGGCCCGTGACACCAGCCCGGGTCCCCAAGGCCTGAGGGGCACAGGGTCCGCGGTTCTTTGCCTTTACCTTTTCTTGATAGTTTATTTTGAATTGAGTGTGGAGGTGATTCGCCATGTGGGTTTTTGTTTTAGTATGTTCAGTCCAGTTCAGTCGCTCAGTCGTGTCCTTCTTTTTGCGACCCCATGAATCACAGCACGCCAGGCCTCCCTGTCCATCACCAACTCCCAGAGTTCACTCAGACTCATGTCCATCGAGTCGGTGATGCCATCCAGCCATCTCACCCTCTGTCGTCCCCTTCTCCTCCTTGCCCCAGTCCCTCCCAGCATCAGGGTGTTTTCCAGTGAGTCAGCTCTAAGCATCAGGTGGCCAAAGTATTGGAGTTTCAGCTTCAGCATCAGTCCTTCCAATGAACACCCAGGACTGATCTCCTTCAGAATGGACTGGTTGGATCTCCCTGCAGTCCAAGGGACTCTCAAGAGTCTTCTCCAACACCACAGTTCAAAAGCATCCATTCTTCGGTGCTCAGCTTTCTTCACAGTCCAACTCTCTCATAAATGTGTACAGAAATTTAATTCATTTATATACATATATGTTCTTTTTGGTTTCTTTTCCCATAGAGTTTATTACAGATTGTTGGGTAGGCTTCCTTGTGCTCCCAGTGGGTCCTTGTGGACTCTTTTCTAAATAGTAGTGTATATGTGTTATTCTCAACCTGATAATTTCTCCCTGCACCCCGCGGTTCGTTTTTTGGTAACCATGAGTTTCTTTACTGAGTCTATGAAGCTGTTTCTGTTTTGTAAAGAAGTTCGTTGTATCCATGTTTGGATTCCACCCAGAAGTGATAACATGTGATACTTGTCTCTCTGTCTCACTTACTTCACTAGTGTGCTTGTCTCTGGCTCTTCCCCATGGCTGGAAGTGGCATCCTTCCATCCTTTCGTGTCTGGGTAATACCGCTTTGTGTGCCTGTACCCCGGCTTCTTTATCCATTCACCTGTCCTTCTACGCTTAGGTCTCTTCTGTATCTTGGCGATTTACCCAGTGCTGCCATGATTGCTGGTGCACAGCATCTTTTGAAAATTTGGTTTTCTCAGGATCCACACCCCGGCGTGGGATGGCTGGGTCACGTGGTACTTTGTTTCTGAGTGTCTGAAGGCCTCTCCCTACTGCTGTCCAGAGTTGATGCACTGATTTACATTCCCACCCAGGGTAGGAGGGTTCCCTTCTCCCCACACCCCTCCTGCATTTATTGTCAACTTTTTGAGATGGCCATGCTGACCTGCGTGAAGTGATACCTCATTGAACTTCTGATATGCATTTCTCTAGTGATTAGGGACGCTGAACATCTTTTCAGGCGCTTCATGGCCACCTGGATGCCTTCTCTGGACAAATGTCCACTTAGATCTTTGGCCCATTTTTCTATTAGGTTGTTTGATTTTTTTTATATTGAGCTGCACGAGCCCTGTTTGCCTGTTTTGGAGGTGAACTCCTTGTGTCTCCATTTGAAAACACTTCTCTTTCCCCATTCTGAGGGTTGCTTTTTCTTTCATTTGTGGTTCACCCTGCTGCTCAAATGCTTTTAGGGTTAATGAGGTCCCCTTTGTTTAATTTAGTTTTTTATCTTTCTAAGAGTGAGTCCAAGGCGATCTGCCTGTGATTTATATCAAAGCGTGTTCTGCCTGGATTTTTCTGCAGGGGTTCACAGCATCTGTCCTCCAGTTAGATCTTTGATTGTTCTGGAGTATATTTTTCTGCATGGAGTTAGGGACTGACATAATTTCATTCTCTTTTCAGGAACCTCCTCCCTATCCTCTATCCTGGCTGTTAACAATTTACCTTGCCAGCATCAGTGTAGGAGCGTTTATTTTTCTTCACACCCTCTCCAGTGTTTATTGTCCGTAGACTTTTGGACAAAGGCCAATCTGATCAGAGTGAGGGGATACCTCGTTGTATTTTTTATTTGCATTTCTGTAAGATTTAGAGATATAAAATCTTTTCATGTGGTTATTCTTAAAGAGTGCGAGTAAAACTTACCTCTCCAGGTGGGCTTCTTGGCCGTCTGCCCTGTTTTGAATTCTTCTTCCAGGACCTGCCCGAGGACACTTGTTGAGAACCGGCTGTTTTCTCCTCACTTCCCTGCAGGCCTGGTGAAAGGTGCCCATCCGCACAGGCTTTTCAGTTGTTGTTACCAAAAGTGACCACAAGGTGGCAGCATTTATTCATGCTCCACTCTTTTTTTTTTTTTGGGTTATTTAATTTTTATTTTCTGCTGGACTAGACCTGATTTCCCATGTCGTGTTTGGTCTTGGTGTACAGGAACTTGATTCAGTTATACATAGACATATGTCTATTCTTTTGGGGGGGATTTTCCCCATGTAGATTATCACAGGTGTTCAGTAGACTTCCTGTGCTATTCAGTAGGTCCTTTTTGATTACCTATTTGATATATGGTAGTGTGTATGTCGGAGAAGGCAACAGCACCCCACTCCAGTACTCTTGCCTGGAAAATCCCATGGATGGAGGAGCCTGGTGGGCTGCAGTCCATGGGGTCGATAAGAGTCGGACATGACTGAGCGACTTCACTTTCACTTTTCACTTTCATGCATTGGAGAAGGAAATGGCAACCCACTCCAGTGTTCTTGCCTGGAGAATCCCAGGGACAGGGGAGCCTGGTGGGCTGCCGTCTATGGGGTTGCACAGAGTCGGACACGACTGCAGTGACTTAGCAGCAGCAGCAGTGTGTATGTGTTAATCCCAACTTTTTAATGTATCTTTCCTCCCTTTTTTAAACATAATAAGTTGGTTTTCTATGTCTGTGAGTCTGTTTCTGTTTGCAAGTTAGTTCATTTGCATGAATTCGTAGATTCCACCTGTTAGTGATATCTTAATATATTTGTCTTTCTTGCTCTGACTTACTTTTGGGTAGGAGATAGAGGGGGTGTTCATCAAGTGGAGTAAAATCAAAGCTTTGTTCTCACCCACACACTCCAAGGACAAAGCTCGTGGCAGAAGCTGAGCTCTGCTGGAGTAAAGAGAGACAGTGCCCGCTCCTGAGGTCAAGGCTTCCTTGTCTCCAGGACAGCAGGAAGGCCTCCTGGGGGCCAAAAAGGGTGGGGGCTGCACCCCATAATAAGTGTGGACATGAACCCACAGCCCTCTGCGGTGGGATCCATCTTAGCAAAAAGTTGCACATGCATGTTGGCGGGGCAGGTCCTGGACTGGTCAGATGTGGAGAGAGAGACAGATGGTGCCCGGCGTGGAGACCCAGGACGGGCCGCCGTGAGTGACTCGCATCACCTCCCACTGTGCTCCTTCCACTTCAGGGGATGCCTGCACCCTTCTTCGCTGGTGTTTGTCTCTAATAATAAATGTCGTACCTGTTGTTTTGGTTTTTTTTTTACAGCTTTTGCATCCTTGAAACATTCTTGCTTTCAAACGTGGGCAAGAGCCAGGGCCACTTTGCTTCTAGCCTCTGGCCCCTGGTGGTCTGACCGCAGGACTGCTGGTTTTCATCCAGGCTGCCCAGGCTTAGTCCCTGGGCAGGGCGCTAAGATGTGTCTTCAGGACGGCTCACTGCTCTCCCTCGGAGATCCTTTGGTCCAGAGTCTCCTCTGCAGGTCTCCCCCAGACCGCTGGCTGCAGGCTCCTGACATTCACTCTCTCTACCACGAGTCTGGGATTTCCTTTCCCGCATCACTGGCAGAAAAGGTTCCTTCTCTACCCGATCCTCTACACCTCTGAGGGAGGGCTAACTGCAGCCTCTCTGCTGCAAGCACATTGTCAGCCGCTCAGGTGCAGCCCTGGGTCCTGACCCCCTGGCATGTTCCACCGCGGCCCACTCCAGCTCCTCCAGGAGTTCCCCCCGTGCCAGGCCACCGCGGCCCTTACACTGTGACGGCCCCTTCCAAACGGTCTGCGTCCCAGGCATTATCTGCTGTCTGGGAAGCCTACACCTGCCAACCACTCCAGATCGGCCCGCGTGTCCTCACCGGGGTTGGAAAGAAGACGCCTTGCACGGGGTGCCAAGGACGACCAGAGACCTCTGGTTAGAAGTCGGTGGGGGAAGAGAGGATGCTCAAAGCCCCATCAAGCATGAAATCAGAGTTCAGGGGACCCTCCGGATTCCCTCCAGGCACCTCCTGAATGTGTCCAGGGCACTGGGGGACATCTGTAGGAGCACGCTGTGTCCTCGGTTGAGGTCACTCAACATGGGGGGATCCCTTTCTGAGCCAAAAGAAACACCTCTGGAGTGTGTCCTTAAGAACTGGAAACTTTTTTTTTTCTTTTACTGTGACAGTGTCTGGCCTTTATTTAAATGGGTGGATCGGGGGGGAAAAACATGCCTAAAACTGGGCATCTTTACTGACACAGGAAAATGGTCTGAGGTTCCGATATGTTCAGGACTTTATTCCACTTTGATCATATTCCTGGTCTGTGGCTCCTGTAATCAGAAAAACCGTCTTAACTTTCTAAAGAACCCCCTTCTGACTCCTAACTCCTCTTGGGGCGGGGGTGGGGTGGGAAGAAATTGGGAAAAGAACCGAGCTTCCCCTCTGCCTGCAGGGTCCCTTCCTTCTCCAGACCCTTCTGATCAGACTGAGACCCCAGCTCCCAGAGGGACAGTCCCTCCCGGGACAGCACCTTATCAGCCGGTCTGCCCCTCCTGTTGGGGCCAATCTGAGCACTGTCTGGGCCGCATGTTAGCTGTGAAGCGATGACCACAGCCAGGAGAGGTGACACTTTTTGACACTGGATGGCCATGATATTCTTTAGACATTTAAATGGGTTAAATGAAACTTTTTTTTGAAATCGCAAAACCAGTTCCTTTCCAATGTGCAGTTAGCAAAAGCTGGCTTGTTGAAATCTTTTTTTCCCCCCAAAATTCTGACCCTGAGAAAGCAAAAATATGCCAGGAAAAAAGCCTGAAGTTAACACTCATCTTGACTGGGAGATACACAGCCCACTTTACCTGAGACTTCAACTTGGGTAATTCAGTAGAAATTCAAGCCAAGAAAAAGAAAAGGGGCAAAGAGACATTTTATAATAAATCTTTAGTGGAAAACTGTGAGATCCCCTGGAGAAGGAAATGGCAACCCACTGCAGTATTCTTGCCTAGAGAATCCCATGGACAGAGGAGCCTGATGGGCTACAGTCCACGGGGTCACAGAGAGTCAGATGCAACTGACTAGCTGAACAACATCAGATCTCTGTCTGCCTGGATTTATGTCTGCCCCCGTGTGGGTCTTTGTCTTTGGATAATATTGTTGAGGTTAATTAGTAAATGAGCTCTATTTAACTGGCTTAAAGAAAAGCACTTACAAATCAAACAATTCTAAATACAAGGGAAAAACCTAAAGATGTTTGGGCTCACTAGACACATGCCTTGTATTACACTGAGAAAAAAAATTGTGTTTAGAGGTTCTAAAATATGTTCCTGAGTTTGCTAATCAGAGAATGCCAATCTGACAAACAGTTCATGATTGCTTTCTTCTTGGTTTTAATTAGGTGTTAAGGTTTTTTAACGTTAAAAATTATAATATGGAATCAAAGCTACTAAAGTGACGAGGAAAAGATTTCAGTGCATAAAGCAAGTAAAGATACATGTTGTCAGCGAAAGAAGATATAAAAGACTGGAGGTGTTTTTGTTGTAAGAAGTAACGACAATCTGTTCTACAGTAGGTTATTTATAAGTGGGGGGAAACAGAACAAATTAATACAGATCTAGAAGGTGACAGAAGGTCTGCAGAAGAGGAACGCTGGAAAGATGCTTTGGTATACGTGTTAATAACACATCAAAGGTTAAAACCGACTTAGATTAAACTAGATGACTGGCTATAAGCCTGCAAGTCTCCTCAAAGTACCAGGTGTAGACTGGAATTCAAGCTTATTCTTCTGGAAATAAAGGAGATCCATTTTGTATATTAATGTTCAGGTTGTCACCTCTCCAGCTACTTCTGAAGTGGAGCGGCCTGTCACACCTTCATCAGTCACTCTGAGCTAATAAAACCACAGCTAATAAAAACTTGCTGTGAGACCACAGAAAGTTCCCACTCCTTTGGGCAGGGCAGCACCAGCTCTGACTCTACTCGACCAGGATCAGTCTTGCTAAAAACCGTACCCTGGTTCTCACTCCTGCTGGGGCCCCTGGTCACAGTAATTCTTTTACTGATCTTTGGCCCCTGCCTTTTTAAACCTACTTGTTAAATTTGTCTCTTTCAGATTACTGCAGTTTCACATCAAGATGCTGGTGATGCAGAGACTCCAGGCAGTCCTCAGAACAGATCCTGCGGGAATAACAACAGAAGTCACCCTGGGGCCCCTGAATGAGACAGGGTGAGAGTGCCATGGCCCAGCTAGGTGGGGTCTACAGCCCCATGCCAGCCTGAAGAAGCTACAGGAGACAGACCTTTGCCCTCAGCCTCCCAGTGAAGATGTTTGGGGTTCTTGTCTCTCAGCGGGATTTGAGGAAGGAGATGGAGGGGCCTCTGGGCTGGAAGCTGGTGTCTGTCAAGTGGAGTGAAGCTGAAGCTTTGTTGTCCCCCAGACACTCAAGGACAAAGCTAGCGGCAGCAGCTGAGCCCTGCTGGAGTCAAGAGATAAGGTGCCAGTGACTGCGGTCAAAGAAGCCTCCTCTGTACAAGGGCAGGAAGGCTCGTTGGAGACCGAAAAGGGAGGGGACCCCACCCCATAATGAGTGTGGACATGCCCCATGGGCCTCTGTGGGGGGATCAGACCCAGAGTTTGGTCCTGACTTAGGCCCCACTCCAGTCACACTCACGCCCGACTCTGGTCCACACTCAGGCCCGACTCTGGTCCACACTCAGGCCCGTCTCTGGTCCACACTCACGCCCGACTCTGGTCCACACTCACGCCCGACTCTGGTCACACTGAGGCCCGACTCTGGTCCACACTCACGCCCAACTCTGGTCCACACTCAGGCCCGATTCTGGTCCACACTCAGGCCCGACTCTGGTCCACACTCAGGCCCGACTCTGGTCCACACTCACACCCGACTCTGGTCACACTCAGGCCCGACTCTGGTCCACACTCAGGCCCGACTCTGGCCACACTCAGGCCCGACTCTGGTCCACACTCAGGCCCGACTCTGGTCACACTCAGGCCCGATTCTGGTCACACTCAGGTCTGATTCTGGTCCACACTGGCCTGACTCTCGTCACACTGAGGTTTGACTCAGATCCCCACTGAGGACTGACTTTTGTTCAAATCAGACCTGACTCTGGTCCACACTCAGGCCTGACTCCGATCCACAGTGAAGCCTGACCTGTCCACACTGAGGTGTGACTCCATGCACTCTAAGGCCTGACACCGGTCCACACTGAGATTTGACTCTGGTCCACAGTGAGGCCTGACTCTCATCCACACTGAGTTCTGATTCTCATCCACTCTAAGGCCTGACTCGGGTCCACACTAAGTTTTGACCTTATCTACACTGAGGAATGACTCTGATCCATGCTGAGGCCTAACCCTGGGCCACGCTGAGGCCTGACAGTGGTCCTGACTCAGGCCTGACTCTGGTCTACAATGAGGCCTGACTGTTCCCCACTGAGGCCTGCTGATCTACACTGACCCCTGACTCCTGTCCACACTGAGGTCTGCTTCTGGGCCACGCTGAGGCCTGACCATGGTCCTGCCTCAGGCCTGATTCTGGTCCATACTAAACCTGACTCTGCCGCACACTGAAGCCTGACTCCGGTCCACACCTAAGTTCTGACTCCGCACACACTGCAGTCCCACTATAGTCCACACTGAGGACTGACTCCCATCCACATTGCAGCCTGAATGTTCTTTCTCTAAGCTGTGACTCTCGTTCTCATAAGGCGTGAATCTGGTCTTCACTAGGCCTTCCTCACGTCCTCAGTAAGACCTCGTAATAGGAAATCCGCTCTGCCGAATATAAATTAAGTGTGGACTGTAGGTAATTCAGAAACTGATACAATATTGCCAAGCAGAAGTGAAACATAAACACATTGTTAAAAATACAGACATATAGAAAGTATTATGACACCATCTGCTCCACGCCTGTGCAGAGGTCTAGGAAAGCTGACATTAGACAACTGCACGCCGTGGATCACTGCACTGGGAAGAGTAGACAAGTCAGAGCTGCAACCTGCGTGCAGGAGAGACTATGCGTAAAGAAGATGGGGTACAGACACGAAAGGCAGTATCGTTCTGCCATAAAATATGATCAAAATTACCTTTCCAGTCTCTGTGACGAAAACGATGACCATGATCTCGGACAGAGAGAGCAGTGAGCGGTCCTGAAGACAGTCGTGGTTCCCTGTCAGGAACTGGACCTGGGGAGCCGGATGAGAACCAGGAGTCCTCGCCGCCGGACCAGCAGGAGCGAGAAGCCAAGTGATCCTGCTGAAAGGATGAATGTTTCAAAGAAACAGAAACCTGTTAAAACAGGTACGGGGTTCGCTTTTGGAGACACGGCATAGCACGTGGGTGAGCACGGGGAGGAGAGTTTGTTTAAGACGGGAGCGGGGCAGAGATACGCCCGGAGAGAAAGGGTGTGGACGTCCTGAATGAGGAGCACAGGAGGAGGAGGTGGAAATCCCTCAGGCAGGACTGTCCTGCCCACTCTCTGTTTGCCTCTGCCAATTACCTTGTCTCGTTCTTCTCACCCGACTGGTCCCTGAGCCTTCCGCAACATGCATGCACAACCAAAAGAAAGCAACCAACACATGGGAGAGAGTGTTTGCAAATAAGGGTGTCCACAAGGAAACCGTCTACAAAATATGCAAACTGCTCCTTCAGCTCAATTTAAAGAATACAAACAACTGAATAGGCAAGTGGGCCAAAGACCTACATGGGAACTTCTCCCAAGAAGGTATCCGGATAGACATAAAGCCGGTGAAGACTGGCTCAGCATCACCATTATAGGAAAACGCAGTTCAAAATTGCACCACGGTCTCAGCTCATCCCACTCAAAATGGCCATCACGCCAAAGATCTACAAAAATTAAGTGCTGCTGGGGCGGGGAGAGGGGCATGGAGTCCTCCACACTGCGGGCGGGGATGTAAATAGGTGGGTGCAGCGAGAAGGACAACAGCGTGGAGAGCCCCTAAAACAGCAGTTGTCGAGTTCCCACGTGATCCGGCAAGCCCACTCCTTGCCTTGGATCCGGAGAAAATCATGATTTAAAATCACAGGTTCACCCCCTCTTTTCAGGGCAGCGCTATTGACAACATCCAAGACAGCATCAACCAAAATGTTCATCAACAGAGAAGTGAAGAGTCAGTGGTCCATTGAGACACTGGAGCACACTCAGCCATCAAAAACAACTGAAGCACGCCACTGTCAGCATCAATGGACCGGGAGATTTAGCATACTGAGAGGAATTCATCACGTACAGGTGGAATCTATAAACTCACACAAATGAACAAATTTGTAAACAGGAACAGACTCACAGACTTGGAAAAGCAACTTCTGATTATTTAAAAAAAAAAAAAGAAGTAGGGGAAGGGAGACATTAAGAGGTTAGGATTAACATATACACACTGTTACCTGGTAGATAATCCAAAAGGACCCACTGAATAGCACAGGGAAGTCTAGAGAACACACTGACAGAATCTATACGGGAAAAGACCCCGAAAAAGAAAAGATATATGTCTATGTATAAATGAATCAAGTTCCTGTAAACCCAAAACAAATACAATATGGGAAATCAAATCTACTCCCATTAGATAATAAAAACTAAATAACCAAAAAAAGAAAAAGAAAAAAAAAAAATTGGCGCATGAAGAAATGCTGCCGCCTTGTGGCCGCTTTTGGTAACAACAGAAAAACCTGTGCTGATGGGCATTTAATATTCACAATGGTTGGCTGGCATCACAGAGTCGATGGACATGAGTTTGAGCAAGCTCCGGGCGTTGGTGATGAACAGGGAGGTCTGCCATGCTGCAGTCCATGAGGTCGCAGAGTCGGATATGACTTAGTGACTGAACTGAACTGAAGCCTTCTGGAACGTAAGGGAAAAAAAAAAAAACCCACCAGCCCTCAACAAAGTGCCCTCTCAGTTCAGTTCAGTTCGGTCGCTCAGTTGTGTCCGACTCTTTGCGACCCCATGAATCGCAGCACGCCAGGCCGCCCTGTCCATCACCAACTCCCGGAGTTCACTCAGACTCACGTCCAGCGAGTCAGCGATACCATCCAGCCATCTCATCCTCTGTCGTCCCCTTCTCCTCCTGCCCCCAATCCCTCCCAGCATCAGAGTCTTTTCTAATGAGTCAACTCTTCACATGAGATGGCCAAAGTACTGGAGTTTCAGCTTTAGCATCATTCCTTCCAAAGAACACCCAGGGCTGATCTCCTTCAGAATTTACTGGTTGGATCTCTACCCTGGGGTAAATCACTGGAAGAGAATTCAACACAGGGCCAATATTCAAGAAGTCTATTTGAAGACCTAAATTGTGCTCACAAGGTAGGAAAGAAAAAGTCCGTGGAGAGACACTCGGCTTCACTAACTGTGCTGTGCATGTTCACAGTGGCTCATTTGTGTCCCGGTCTTTGTGACCCCATGGACTGTAGCCTGCCAGGCTCCTCTGTTCATGGGATGTTCCAGGCAAGAATACTGGAGTGGGTTGCGATTTCCTCCTCCAAGGGATCTTCCCAGCCCAGGGATCAAACCCAGGTCTTTTCCGACTCCTGCGTTAGCAGACGGATTTTCTTTACCACTGAACCACCTGGGAAGCCCTTACTAATTAGTAAGGAACTGCACTGCAAGTCAAAACTACATTGAGGTGTCACCTTACACCACTCAGAATGGCCATCCTCCAAAAGATCCTCAAAGATGAAACGCTGCCAAGGCCGGGGGGGGACAGGGAGTCCTACGCTGTGGGCAGGGAGGGACGTGGGTGGGTCAGCCACCGTGGAAAACATCTGTAGGTTCCTCAAAACATTAAATACAGCGAAGCCGCACTTTCCGGCCCTCTCACTTCTTGGCCTAGAACCAAAAAATATCCTAATTTGAAACACGTGCACCCCTATTTTTAGGGCGGCGCTGTTCACAATAGCCAACATGCAGCTTCAACTCAAATGTCCATCTATATTTTCTGTCGGAAAAATGAAGAGTAGCTGGTTCATCTATACATTGGAATATATTTGGCCATCAAAAAAAAAAAGTAAAAAAAAAAAAAATACCACTGTCAGCAGCCTGGCTGGACCAAGAGATGATCATACTAAGTGAAGTCAGAGAGAGAAAGAAAATGCTTAAAGATATCACTTACAGGTGGAATCTATAACTTCATAGAAATGAACTAAATTCTAAAGAGTAACTGAATTTCACACTTGGAAAACCAGCATATGATTTTTTTTTTAAGTTATGGGGGAGACATACAGTTAGAGGTTACAATTAACATATACGTACTGCTTGATATCAGAGATAATTTAAAAAGACCTACTGAATAGCACAGGAAGTCAAGTGAACACACCGTGATAAGGTATACAGAAAAAACTCTGAAAAAGAATAGATAAACATCTATGTGTAATTCAGTCAAGCTCCTGTTTACCTAAAACAAACACAACATCAGAAATAAACTCTACTTCTACAGAAAATTTTAAAATTACCAAATTTAAAAAAAAAAATTCCAAAAACCAATGGAGCAAGAAGAAATGTTGTTGCCTTGTGGCCACTTTTGGCAACAGCGACTGAAAAATCTATGCCGTTCAGTTCAGGTCAGTCGCTCAGTCGTGTTCGACTCCTCGACCCCATGGACCGCAGCACGCCAGGCCTCCCTGTCCATCACCAACTCCTGGAGCTTGCTCAAACTCATGTCCATCGAGTCAGTGATGCCATCCAAACATCTTATCCTCTGTTGTCCCCTTCTCCTCCCACCTTCAATCTTTCCCAGCATCAGGGTTTTATCAAATAAGTCAGCTCTTCACATCAGGTGGCCAAAGTATGGGAGTTTCAGCTTCAGCATCAGTCCTTCCAATGAATACCCAGGACTGATCTCTTTTAGGATGGACTGCTTGGATCTCCTTGCAGTCCAAGGGACTCTCAAGAGTCTTCTCCAACACCACAGTTCAAAAGCATCAATTCTTCTGCACTCAGCTTTCTTTATAGTCCAACTTTCACACCCATACATGACCACTGGAAAAACCATAGCCTTGACTAGATGGACTTTTGTTGGCAAAATAATGTCTCTGCTTTTTAATATGCTGTCTAGGTTGATCATAACTTTCCTTCCAAGGAGTAAGCGTCTTTTAGTTTCAGGCTGCAGTCACCATCTGCAGTGATTCTGGAGCTCAAAAAAAGTCTGCCACTGTTTCCACTGTTTCCCCATCTATTTGCCACAAAGTGATGGGACTAGATGACATGATCTTAGTTTTCTGAATGTTGAGATTTAAAACCCCCCTCTCTGCTTCCTGTCATCCCCTCGCCCAGCCGGAGCCCTGGTGTGGACACACAGAGTGAAGCAGGGTCCACACGTGTCCCACCCAAGGTCGGTGCCCAGACACAGCTCAACGGTCCTCTCCCTGGAGACTTCCTCTCTCCTATCTGTTTTCTGCCCTCAGACTGAACACGAGGCAGCGCACACCTGCCCGGACCTGGCTCCAGAGCTCTGGGCAGGGAACTGTCGACCAGGGTGGGCCAGGGGCTGGTGAGTCTACAGTTACAGGGACAGGGCCCCCAGACCTGCTGTCCCCACAGACGCCACCACCCCCGCAGTGGCTGGGTCGGCCACGCTGTCTGCACGGAGAGTGTGGCGCGTGTCCCGTGAGGAGTCGGTTTTATCCCCCATGCTGTTCATCCCCCTCTCGAGTGATTAAGCAATTAAAGATCCTAACCGAACAGCCAGACCACAGGTGAAAACACTTCTGTGTCCTCTGTGGAAAATCAAAGCTGAGAAAGCATAATCGGGCGTTAAAGGGACAAGCGAAGGTGCACCAGTCACTTCCTTCCTGCGCTTTCTCCTGGGCGTGCTCCTCGGGGCGGCGTCATCTCGTCACAGCTCTGAGCTCCATCCCGGTCAGGAGTCTGGCTCCAGTGACTTCACACTCCATGGTTCCTGCTCTTTACAGCCGGAGCTCTTTTTCTAATCTGGAAAGCAGCCCATTTTGAAGGCATCTTTCCCACCTCAAAATGCTGTGGATCCCTAATGCCCCCAGGCCTCCACGGGAGGACGGTGCCTTTTATTGGGACAGTTATTCGAGTGCTTCGTAGGGACGCAGTCACACCTGTTTTCACATTGTCTATGGGCAGCGTCTACCTGCAAAGGTGGCCTTGATAGGTGTGGCAGAGACCACGCAGCCCGTGACTCTAAAACACCTACTCGCTGCTGCTTTATAAAAATCTGCCTCACGTGCCTTTTGATGGCCAAGTCGAAGATCTCTCTTGGTAAATGTCACACTGCACTTGAAAATACGTGTTGTTGTTCGGTCACTGAGTCGTCTCTGACTCTTTGCGCCCCCATGGACTGCAGCACAGCAGGCATCCCTGTTCTTCACCATCTCCTGGAATTTGCTCAAACTCATGCCCATTGAGCCACTGAGGCCATTCAACCACCTCATCCTCTGTCGCCCCCTTCTCCTCCTGCCCTCAGTTTCCCCCAGCAAATATGTGGGTTGTTTCCAAATATCTTTTGACGTTGGTTTCTAACGTAATCCAAGTGGTAAGAGGACAGACTCTGTGTGACGTCAGCACCTGCAGACCACGAGGTTTTGGCACCTTGTTTTATGTGCCAGGATGTATTCCGGTGTCTCCTGGTTTACAGTCTATGGGACTTGAATCGAATTGGTACCCTGTTGCTGTGTGAAAATTATGTAAATCTTAATTATGTTGAATTGGTTCGCAGTGCTCTTCGGATCTACTCTTTCTACTTCTTCATATATTTATTCTACTAGTTTTTGATATTGAAACTCCAAATAAAAAATCTTAATTTATCCACTTAAAAATAATTGTAATATATAGTGGAACTATATGTAACCTTGTTCTGTATTTTCCAGGTCTCCTGTAAGTGTGTCATCATACTTTCATAATTAAAAAAAATAAACATATATTTAAAGAGATTTGCCTCAAGCGCCTCCTTGTATATAGTGCTTCTACTGCCCCACACCCACCCCACGTGATGGTCCGAAACGCCCCGGCCCTGGGCCAACACCCACCCCACGTGATGGTCCGAAACGCCCCGGCCCTGGGCCAACACCCACCCCACGTGATGGTCCGAAACGCCCCGGCCCTGGGCCAACACCCACCCCACGTGATGGTCCGAAATGCCCCGGCCCTGGGCCAACACCCACCCCACGTGATGGTCCGAAACGCCCCGGCCCTGGGCCAACACCCACCCCACGTGATGGTCCGAAACGCCCCGGCCCTGGGCCAACCACACATCCCCATGGGCTTCCGACAGGCTTTCCACTGCGAAGTTGCTCTCTTTTGCTGTCTTTTGCTTCCTACTGGGTCTGTGTTCACGTCTTCATTCTTCTTTTAGGGCTAATTCAGAGTCTTCTCAAGTCACCATTTAGGATGAGGAACTGTCAACATCCAAGTCCTGTCCACTGTCACGTTTCAGGTCAAGGACCCCAAACCCCACACCCCTATAGGCATCTTCTTCACGTTTACTGCAAAGGCGCAAATAGCTCATTCACTTTACTTCTGTGATTCCACTTCTTCCCCAAACCAGAATTTTCTTGGGGAAACTTACCTGGACCCTGAGTAGGTGAAACGTTTTATATACAGAATGAATGGGTATAATTGGAACAAAATCTTCCTGTTCACAGCAGCTCTTCTCCTTACATGACGGTATTTGTTTTCTCTCTTCAGTTATGTCTTGGGTTGGCTAAAAAGTCCATTTGGGTTTTTCTGAAAGATGTATGGAAAAACCTGAATGAACTTTTTGGCCAACCCAACAATATAGGCAAAAAAGATAGGCGGGGTGGTTAGCCATTGGGTTAATAAGCATCTAAAGCCAACCCTTATGGCAGAAAGGGAAGAGGAACTAAAAAGCCTCTTGATGAGAGTGAAAGAGGAGAGCGAAAAAGTTGGCTTAAAGCTCAACATTCAGAAAACGAAGATCATGGCATCTGGTCCCAAAACTTCATGGGAAATAGATGGGGAAACAGTGGAAACAGTATCAGACTTTTATTTTCGGGGGCTCCAAAATCAATGCAGATGGTGACTGCAGCCATGAAATTAAAAGACGCTTACTCCTTGGAAGGAAAGTTATGACCAACCTAGATAGCATATTCAAAAGCAGAGACATTACTTTGCTCAACAAAGGTCCGTCTAGTCAAGGCTATGGTTTTTCCTGTGGTCATGTATGGATGCGAGAGTTGGACTGTGAAGAAGGCTGAGGGCCGAAGAATTGATGCTTTTGAACTGTGGTATTGGAGAAAACTCTTGAGAGTCCCTTGGATTGCAAGGAGATCCAACCAGTCCATTCTGAAGGAGATCAGCCCTGGGATTTCTTTGGAAGGAATGATGCTGAAGCTGAAACTCCAGTATTTGGCCACCTCATGTGAAGAGTTGACTCACTGGAAAAGACTCTGATGCTGGGAGGTATTGGGGGCAGGAGGAGAAGGGGACAACAGAGGATGAGATGGCTGGATGGCATGACTGACTCGATGGATGTGAGTCTGAGTGAACTCCGGGAGTTGGTGATGGTCAGGGAAGCCTGGCGGGCTGCAATTCGTGGGGTCGCAAAGAGTCGGACACGACTGAGTGATTGATCTGATTTGATCTGAAGCCACCTTTGAGCAGATGATACATAGACTGAGGTGGATGTGGTCCAGGTTTCTCACTGTTGGTGAAATATTTATAAGCACAGAAGAGGGGAAGGGTAGGATAAGCCTTTAAGGGTAGGATGAACCTTTAAGGGTAGGTTCAGTTTTTCATTGGAGGAATCATGACTAACTCATGTTATTGTTGTTCAGTTGGCCAGTTGTATTCGACTCTTTTGTGACCACATGGACTGTAGGTCAACAAGCTCCTCCACCCATGGGATTTCCCAGGCAAGAACACTGGAGTGGGTTGCCATTTCCTTCTCCAGGGGATCTTCCTGACCCAGGGATTGAACCTGTGTCTCCTGCATTGGTAGGCAGGTTCTTTACTACTGAGCCACCAGGGAAGCCCAGTAACAAGTTGTTGATCATCATAACGTTTGTGTAGATTGAGTTAGAAAAGTGCTTGCTTTTTTAAGCAAGCAAGGTGACTTTGCTACGTGACTTGGGGATGAAACCCACCGCCAGCTTGCTTAATTCAACCCAGTCCTACAGATGCTCACTGGGTGCTGGCTAGGCCCCCAGGAGGCTCAGTGTGGGCTGTGGTCATCCACCCCAGATGACACAGGACAAGCAATGGCCGAAAACTGATTGACAACCAGGATGCTGAACACTTCAGCCTCTGCTCAACACGTCTCTCCTCTCCTGCTCTGGACTCAGAGTGAGCTTTAAGAGCCCTGTATGTCCATCAAGAGGTGAATGAAGTTGTGGAATGTGTGTGTGTGTGTGTGTGTGTGTGTAATGGATATTACTCAGCGATAAAGGGAGCACATTGATTCACTTCTAGTGGAGTGACTGAACCTAGAGCCTATTACACAGAGTGAAGTGAGTCAGAAAGAGACAAGTATCATATATTAACAGATATATATGGAATCTAGAAAGATGGAACTGATGAACCTATTTGGAGGGCAGGAATAGAGATGCAGATGGAGAAAACAGGCTTGTGGACACAGCGGGGCAAGGAGACAGTGGGATGATTTGAGAGAATAGCATTGAAACATACACATTAACGTATGTAAAACAGAGAGCCAGTGGGAGTTTGAGGTAAGACTCGAGGAGCTCAACCCAGTGCTCCCTAAGGGGTGGGAGGTGGGAGGGAGGGGACATGTGTATACCTATGGCTGATTCCTGTCGATGTATGGCAGAAGCCACCACAACATTGTAAAGCAATTATCCTCCAAATAAAACAAAGAGCCCTTCAGCATCTGCGTCTCTCCTCACACTTTCAGAGGCTGCTGGGGCCCCTCTGCTTTAGGAGTTTATCTGGCCTGAGTAAAAATGAATGAGGGAAAGAGCGAATGATTGCACGCACACATAGGTGAAGGGAAATCTCTTCCTTCAACAGACTCCTACCAGTAAATGCTGAAGGCTGAAATGAGACCACTGCGCGTGTTTTGACTCGGGAGGGCGTTGGGGTGGGAGCTGAGGAGGTGCGCCGGGATGAGCAGCCGCATATTAGGACAGTCTCAGGACATCTCCCAGCAAAGAACTCGCTGACCGATTGCAAGGCCCATGGTCCGTGTAACATGGAGACATCTGTCAGGCACCCGTGACAGGGCTGGGACAGGCAGATGTGGTGTGTCCCCTAGCAGGAAGCACGGAGAACGTCACAGGGCCTTTATTTCTTTTTAAAGAGTCCCCCCCCCCCTCACCACAATGTGGACCATTTTTAAAGTCCTTACTGAATTTCTTACAGTATTGCTTCTGTCTTACGTTTTTCACTTTTGTCCGAGAGGCATGTGGGATCTTAGCTCCCTGACCGGGGATGGAACACGCGCCCCCTGCGATGGAAGGCGAAGTCCTAACCACTGGGCCACCGGGGAAGCCCCAGCATCTTGACTGGTTCAGGAAGCTTTACTGAGATATCACTGACATGGAAAATATGTGAGTGTGAGGTGTATAGCGTGGTACTTTGATGCAGGAATAGACTGTGAAATTATTACCACAGGAAGGCTGACACCTCCATCGCCTCAGAGAATTAACTTTTCTCCCAGCTGGTGGTGACAGCATGGAAGATGTATTCTCTCACTGACTTTCTAGGATAAGGTGAGTGTATAGTGCAGCACTGGTAGGTACCGGCCCCAGGCGGTGCATCAGATCCTCAGAACTTACTCATTTTATAACTGGAACTCAGTGCCCTTTGACCAACATCTCCTCATTCCCCTGACCTCCCGGCCCCTGGAAACCACTATCTCACTCTCTGCTCCTGAGTTCAGCTTCTTCAGGTTCCACGCACAGAAGCTGTCACACAGTACTTGACTTTCTCTGTGCAGTTTATCTCAATTAGCATAGTGCTCTTGAGGTCTATCCACGATGCTGCAAATGGCATGATTTCATTCTTTTTTATGGCTGTGTAATATTCCATCACTGGAGAAGGAAATGGAAACCCACTCCAGTATTCTTGCTTGAAGAATCCCCACGGACAGAGGAGCCTGACGAGCTACAGCCCATGAGGTCTCAGAGTTGGATACGACTGAGCGACTAAGCACAGCATAGCACTGACTTCAACAGTAGCAATTTCTAGTTATAAAGTTCTAGTTATAAAGTTCTAGTTATAAAGTAAGTAAGTCACAGATATGTAATGTACAACATGATTCAGTAGTTAAGTATACTGTGTCACATGATGAAAAGTGGTAAGAGAATCAATCTTCAAAGGTTCCATCAGTACAGTACTGTGTGGAAGTGGGTAGATGTTAACTAGATTTATTGAACTCATCCTCTGTAATGTATACAAATATTCAATCATAATGTTGTAAGTCCTGAAGTGATATAATGTCACACTTATTATACTTTAATAAAAATAGTCACTCAATACTTAAAGAAGAGAATTGGTTATTATTGAAGGCATCTACTGGATATTTATCACATTAAGCATTATTTCTATTGATTCCAGAGCAGATCCTAGGAGTTTTAGGATCCCTTAGGAGCAGCAGAAAGGGGGAAACAGTGGGAAAACATGAACCCAAGACATCAGAAGTCTGTATCAACCACAGACGAAACTCTAAAACAACAGTGATATAAAAAGAAAAAGTGGAATTCAGTATGTAAACGATGAAAAAGGTGACCACCAGCATCAGGATGGTGTGGGCGGCTCTGGTCTCTGGGGGGCATCTGTGGTGTCCAGTGGAGGTGTAAATATACTGCACCCTCTGGCGGTGTCTGAACAGGAGAAGCACCATGGAGCCACTGGACCAGACCATGAGGGTAAGAAACACGGCATCCGAGACAGACCACAGGTAGACAAAGCCTGCATTAGTAGCTAAGGGTGAACAGAACCACTTGCCCCAAGTATCAGTATAGTTGTGTGTATCCCAAGGACCAGTGATTTTCAGAGGAACAAGGATGTACATCAAGAGACTGAACACCCAGCAGGTGCAGCAGGAAGGACCAATGACCTTGGGGGCCCTTCCTCTGAGCATCACCCACTCCGCTCTCCTGGGGATGAGAGTGAAGGACTGATAGGTGCTCAGGACACAGGTGGAGCACAGGGTGGTGCTGCGAGCCACCCTCTGTACGTAATACACAAGCTTACACCCAAGACCCGACAGGGGCTTCCTTGACACAAAAGCTGCCATTGTGTGGGGAACCCCAGGGGAGAGAAGAACCAGGAGGTTGGCCACAGCCAAATGTGGCAGAACCATCTGTGTGGGTCTCTGCTTGTGGCCCAGTAAGACTGGAGACATGCTGCGGGAGAAAAGGATGGCATTGCCCAGAGCCCCAACCACCACCTGGAACAGAAAGATGGTTTTCACAGTGGCCTCCCCTGCATTTCTCAGGGCATCTTTATGAACAGACATGGAGAAGACGTCAGAGTGGCCTGGAGTAGAAAGGGGGCTGAGCTGGTGTCAACATCAGGAGGTGTCCCCCAGAACCAACACTGGGAAAGAATTCCTTTCTCCTCTTCTGAGAAGGGAGACACGGTCATGCTCCACAGGAGGGGCTCAACCTGAAGAACACATGCATGATACCGGTTACACTTTTCACTCTGCTGCTGCTGCTGCTAAGTCACTTCAGTCGTGTCCAACTCTGTGCGACCCCATAGACAGCAGCCCATCAGGCTCTGCCGCCCCTGGGATTCTCCAGGCAAGAACTCTGGAGTGGGTTGCCATTTCCTTCTCCAGTGCATGAAAGTGGAAAGTGAAAGTGAAGTTGCTCAGTCATATCGGACTCTCAGTGACCCCATGGACTGCAGCCTACCAGGCTCCTCCATCCATGGGATTTTCCAGGCAAGGGTACTGGAGTGGGGTGCCATTGCCTTCTCCGTTTCACTCTGATTATATTTAATTCTATTGTTTTGGCATTTCCTTATTCTCCACCAGCAGGTCAGGTCCATGAAGTTAAGAACCACATCACTTGTTCAGTAACATGGTGTGATGCATAATAGATGTTGCAAAATCTGTACTAAGTGTATGATGATGTGACAGGAGACAGACTAGCAGATACACTAACCCCTTAGAGACATTCCTGCGTATTGTAAGCATGTATTAAGAAAGAAATGGAAAATGCACAATGCCGGTGAGCTTTAAGACTGCACAACTAATTTAAACACAGTTGCAGGAGAGTCAGTTATTCACACTTGAAACTCATATTTCATCAGAATTACCACACACAGTATAACTTAAAAAATCAGCTGTGGACCTGCACTTTCTAGATCCTCGTGTGAGGAGCTTGGGAGTCACCTCTATGTCCTAAAAACAAGGAAAACACCGAATAGACTAAAAATTCTTGGATCAGTAAGAGAGGTGAGAGACAGGGGAATCACTGCCTCCACTAGGGAAGAGACAGTGGGGGAAGAGAAGGAATCAAGACATATTGGAGCAGAGATTCCTGAGCAGAAAGCCCTCGGGAAGAAGCCCTGGGTAGGAAATCCTTTGTCGTAGCGATGGATCGATGGGGATTCAGAGTGTAGGAGTCTGACAGTTAGAATCTCCAGGACCACTCATCCCACAGTCCTATGAGTCTGGTGATATTTCCCTCAGTTGATATCAGAGAGAAATCCATCCCCTTCTGCTTCCATTACTGGGAGAGGAAAGCAAACATTTTCAAATACATCAGAGCACTGGGTTCTTCTTAACTGAATCTGCTTTCCTGGGAAGGTAGTTACCTAGAGCCTAACCATCAGGGTTTGCTCAGAGCCTGACTCACCTGGGAAGGGAAATCTCCAGCTCCCACCCACTCCAGCTGTGCCGTCCCACCCAAGGGTGAGAAAAACATGGAGAAACAGGGGGTTCACAGTCCAGAGGCACAGGCTCCAGGACCGACTGAGACCTCATCGTAAGAGGTGGAACCTCCCTTCTCCCCGAGGGAGGAGACAGAGGGGCCCCCGGGCTGGACAGCCTGTGTTCGTCGAGTGGAGTAAAACTGAAGGTTTATTCTCACGCACACACTCCAAGGACAAAGCTAGTGGCAGAAGCTGAGTCCTGCTGGGGTAAAGAGATACTGTGCCCACGCCTGAGGTCAAGGAAGACTTCCCTGTCTGTACAAGAGCAGGAAAGCTTCCCAGGGGCCGAAAAGGGAGGAGGGCCCCACCCCACAATAAGGGTGGACATGCACCCACAGGCCTCTGCGGTGGGATCCTTCTTAGCAAAACGTTGCCCATGCATGTTGCAGAGGGTTCAGGAATCAGTCAGGTGTCAAGAAAGAGACAAGGTAATTGGCCAAAGGGAAACAAAGACAATATTTTAAGTATATATTATGAAATTGTACAGTAACCACAGCAATTATTTAGAATTTAGACCAACAGAAGTTTGGTTCATTTGTTTTTGTGGAGTTTTTAAAGACCTACTGACAAATGTCCTTTTTGCTAGTAAAAACCATCATTTGGTAATCTCAGAAATCATTCCTTCTTTCAAAGAGAAAAATTCCACTATAGTTGAATCCCATTTTCTCTGAGTGAAATCCCATCATACAGACCAAAGATCAGCAAACTTTTTCTGTAAAAGGACAGATAGTGGTATTTTAGGTTTTGTAGGTCCAGATGCAACTGAGCAACTCCATGTCTTTATGCAGCTGGGAAGGCAGCCACGGACAATATATTAACAGGTGAGCATAGCTGTGTTCACAATGAAACTGGATTTCTAAAGACACATGGCGTATGTGCACACCACCATTCACAGCAGCATCGTTCACAGTAACCAGTAAGTGGAAACAGCCCAAGGGTCCATCAGTAGATGAGTGGATAGGCAAAATGTCATCCTATATCGCACAGGAATAGTATTCAGCTGTGAAAAGGAAATACGTAGCATATTTGATATATGCTACAACACACATGCACCTTGAAAACATGCTTAATGAAGCAAGTCAGGCACAGATGGAAAAACAGAATATGATTCCACTTATAATAGTTACTTGGAGTAGGCAAACTCATTGAACCCGAAAGCAGAACCCCTCAGCTCTACTGAGGGGAAGAAGGTTGTTTAATGAGTAGCAAGTGTCTGTTGGGATGATGAAGTTTTGGGAATAGATGGTGGTGATAGTTATACACGGGCTTCCTGGTGGCTCAGATGGTAAAGAGTCTGCCCGCAATGCAGGAGACCCAGGTTCAATCCCTGGGTTGGGAAGATCCCGTGGAGAAGGAAATGGCAACCACTCCATTGTATTCTTGCCTGGAGAATTTCATGGACCAAGGAGCCTGGTGGGTTGCAGTCCATGGGGTCACAAAGAGTTGGACATGACTGATGGACTAAAGCTAAAGGTCAGACAAAGACCTGGAAGGATGGTCCTAAATGAGGGGTTTCCATCACCCCTTCCTGTGCTCCTCATTCAGGACGCCCACACCCTTTCTCTGGGTGGATCTCGCCCCACTTATGTCTTAAACAAATTCTTCTCCGTGTGCTCGCCCACATGCTTTACTGTGTCTCTAATAATGAACTTTATACCTGTTTTTTTTTTCAAACAGTTTTTGCCTTCTTGAGACATTCTTGCTTTCTAATGGGGGAAAGAACCAGGGTCACTTTGCTTCTAGCCTCAGGCCCCTGGTGTTCTGGCAAGTAGGACCCCTGGTTTTCATTCAGGCGCCCCAGGTTCAATTCCTGGGCAGGGAACGAAGATCTCTTTTCAGAACCTCTCACTGCCATCTCTCTGAGGTCATCCCCACAGCTCACCACCACATCACCAAAGGTTTATTAACAGGCACTCTCTTTACCCACTACAATGCGTCCAGATAACAAGAAAAAACTCCTAGGCGTGTTGAAAGGCAAAAACAAACAAAAGACCCCCCAAACCCAAACAGTTTGAAGACAAAGGCGAGCATCAGATGCAGACATGCCAGGAAAGTTGGATGGTCAGACCAGGAACCTAAATCAGCTATGATCACTGTGCTGAGGGCTCTAGTGGATAAAGCAGACAGGTGCGAGAACAGCTGGGCAACGAGAGCAGGAGAGGGGAATCCTAAATTAGGAAGAAATGCTGGAGACCAAAACACTGTCGCAGAAATTCCAGACTGACTTTGATGGGCTTCTTAGTAAATCGGAGGACACTGATGTGAAAGTAATCTCAGAGGGAGATTTACAGTGAACTCATGGCTCTGGTCCCCCTCAGATACACACCCCAGCACATTCCCGCCTTCCACCTGCCCAGCTCTGAGCTCCTCTCTGCTGAGAGCCGGCTCTCCTGTTTCCTGCCCTGAGACTGAACACAAGGGAGCACTCACCTGCCTGCACTTGGCTCCACACTCTGTGCAGGGAAGTGTCAGTCAGGATGGGCCCCAGTTATAGGGACAGGGTCCCTGGGCCCGCTGTCCCCACAGAGGAGCCATTATCATGTCATCTGGAGCGGAGGTGACACTGTCTGCATGGAGAGTCTGGGGCGTCTCCAGTGGGGGGCAGATCTTACCCCCAGTGCTCGTCACCCTCACCCACACCTGGGGACTACTGACAACTCCTGGCAATTACTGAGAAGGTCCCCGTGAGCAGCCGAGCAGAGGGCAGGGAGAGTTTTCTGAGTTCCCCACGGGAGAGCCCAAGTTTACAGTGAAAGTCACAGCTGGGGGAGGGACACTCAGAGCACCGGGGCTCCCTTCACTGTGTCTCCTGTTGGGCATTTTCCCTCATGGTCTCACTTTTCCAAACTGTTCCAAAGTGTGTTCACACTGATCATCAGCATGGGACCTGGAGGCTGGGCTTTCTCCTGAGTTGAAGTCCCACAGCCCTTTCTATTTATGGCCTCAGGTCTGTTTAATCTGGAAAACGCCCCGTTTGAAGCCAGAGTTTCCCTCAGAGTCCTCAGGTCTCCCTTGTGTCCACGTGACTCTGCCAGGACTTTGTCCTTGGTTCCAAGTCACCCATGGAGCCCCCTCCTTGAGCCTCTCATTGGACCTCCAGCCTGTCCCTGTGTCCTGGGCCATGACTGCAGGAAAGGTTTCTGGACTCACAGGGACTAAGAAATACCACTGATGAAAACAAACAGAGAGGTGACATTAGACTGTATGCTGCAGTCCATGGGGTCACAGAGTCCAACTTGACTTAGTGGCTGAACAACAGCATTAGAATACTTTAAACTGATCATGGCAATCATCAGTTGATAGTTGGATCCTGGGTACCAGGTCCCTCAGCTGGGAAATAACCCTGAGTTCATCCTTCTGAAGCCCAGAGAGCAGAAGGGGTACAATCAATCGTCCCCACTGTGCTCCTTCTGCAGGGAGTTGATGCACTGTGGCCAGTGGACTTGTCCACAGTTCAGGTACATGGGTTTGAGAAAAGAAGGCAGATAAGACAGTCACTGCCTCTTTAAAGTGTTCAACTGTGCTCCCTGTCTTCAGAAAATATGAATGATAATGATTTAATGTGTTCACTGATTATTCCTCCTCGGAACCTGCCCCCACACATTTAAACACAGAGAACCTACTGTGTGCTGTCCCTAGTACTAGGTAATGATGGTCCTTGTCCTGAGCTATGAGATGCTGGTTACATGAAGGACAAGGTTCATCATCAGACTCTTCACTGAACTGGTGAAAGGGTCTTGATTTCGCTATTAAGGTAGCTCCAGTTCCATGTGGCTACTAGGCACCTGAAATGGGCTCGTCTGAGAGATGCTCTGATTGTAAACACACACTGGACGTCAAGCATCTGTTAAGACAGACAGTAAACTACCTTTTCAAGAACTTTTCAGAATTGACTGTAGCTTGTGCTCAGTCGCTCACTTGTGTCCAACTCGTTGCAACCCCACGGACTGTAGCCCGCCAGGCTCCTCTGTCCATTGGATTCTCCAGGCAAGAATACTGGAGCGGGTTGCCATGCCCTCCTCCAGGGGATCTTCCTGATCCCAGGATCGAGCCTCCGTCTCCTGTGTCTCCTGTGTTGCAGGCAATTTCTTCGCTAGCTGAGCTATCAGGGAAGCCCCCATCCTTAATAAAACCTCACTTATTCCAGAAATAAGTCAACATTTGATGGGATTAAGGAGGTGGGACGTAAATAAGGAGGAAATGGGAACCATATTCACTAAAATCCCCTTGCAGGGGAGCTGAGTGGCAGTGGGGGCACGTGGAGGCCACAGGCGAACCTAGTGGACTTGAGGTGGGTCCACCTGATGGAATTTCTTCATGTCTCCAATTTCTCCAAAAGACGGATTTGAAAGACAAGGTCTGCAGTATGGAGGCATCTGTTAATTCAGCAAATATTCTGGAGGTCAGCTCAGTGCCGGGCAGTGTGTGTCCATTTAGGGGCACTGGACAGAGGACTCTGTCCTGAGAGGAGTGAACTGACCCTGGCAGGGTCTTCTTCATTTTCTTTATCATCACGCTTCACATTTTAGGCAAGATGGTGACTTTTCCCCACTGACTTAATCAACCTCTCAGGTCCTGCCAGGCCTCCTCTCATGGCCAGGTGGGTCCTTCCTGCTGGGGTCAGAAGGCTCAGCAACGTGCAGTAGAAACGGTTTGCGGCCTAGTTCAATGTGCACCTGAAATGAATGTGTTTTTCAGCTGTTAAATTAAACTGATTGCATGCACACATTTTTACTCGTGAAACACGTCTTGTTTCCATCATATAAAGAACCTCCATCACACACTAGGTTACACTTACAGAAAATTAACAGAAAACATTTGGAACTTGATCTGGAAAAAAAAAACAACAACAACCAATAATTGAAATAGAAATAAGTCCGGAAACCACAACACTACTTCTGGAAATGTAAGCTTCTCTCATACAATCTGTGTTAGTGATTCATGAACTGTAATTCTCTGCTGCGCTTTTGCGCCACGTGGGCAGCAACCGGGGACGTCCCGGCCACAGCCACGCGCACACGAGAGTCCTCTCCCCGCGCCTCGGCAGGCAGTCGGTGTCACTCGCTTTGACCCGGATTCAGCGAGGACCGCCAGTGCCCAGACTCACAGGGTAGATCCTCAGGAAGCTCTGGTCGTCCTGGCTCGGATGCTGTGCACAGAAAAACAGACACAGCGGCCCCGCAGCGGGAACTTGAGTGAATGTAAAGATATGGGACCCCTCGCCAACGTGGTAGAAGGAAACGACCCCGACATTCAGGAAGACGCCCGCTCGGTGCAGCCGGGGGCTCACCGTGAGCGCGGTGCAGGAAGGCTCGGTGCAGGCGGAGAACACGGCTCCTTCTCAAACTCACTGCCCAGAAGCCGCGCCCGCAGTCGGCCGCGTCTCCCCTCGGCGGCGCGCAGTCTCGCGGCCGACGCCCAGGTCCCCTCGGCCGGACCCCGCCTCCACCTCCAGGAGTGGCGCCGGAGGTGAACCGCGGGGAGCGCAGGACGCAAGTGGTGCGGTGAACCTCTCAGGTCTCGGCTCCTTCTGCTGCTTGTAAACCCGCCCGGACAATTCTCAGGTCCTCAGAGATGATGAGGTGCGTGGTGGCCGTGTCAACGTGCAAGGGCACGTCCACGGCGGGCAGAAAGGTCAGCAAGCAGGGACACTGGGCACTGCACTTCCTGCCCTCTGGGGGGTCCCGTGGCTCACTCACTTCACTTCCGTAACTCTGCACTTCTCACCCAAGCAGAGGGCTCCTGCCGACGCTCCCCTGAGCCTGATGAGATAGTTCCACGTATAAACTGAATGGTTAAAGAGATACAATTCCATGTATAAACTGAATGATTAAAATGGAACCGGTCTTTCTCATTCATGCCCATGTTCTCTGCATTAATTGGATGGATTATTTGATTAAAGACTTCTGTTTAGAACATGATGTGCATTAATGAAAAAAAAAAGAGTCCCTGGATGTTGATTTTCCTCAAAATTGTCCAATTGAGACAGACTTTGTCAAAATACAGACACTGAATATACACCTGACTGGTGGTGATTTGACGTGTCCCAGAATAATGTTGGAATAGTAAAGTATCTTTTTCTTCTTTTTGCATCTCCCCTCTCTGTAAATGAACAACAAGCAATTGCATTTCAGTCCTTCCCATTCTCTGAGTTGTAGAAAATATGAAAAGACGTGTCAGAGGTCTCTGGATGAGGGGGTTAACTCTGGAAGTCAAGACAGAGGAAGGGATTCTTGTGGACACAGGAAAGGATGGGCTTGGATACTGTAGTGACTCAGACCCGGAACTCGATGCGGCCAGGCTCAGAGGGCCGGGGTGGAAGGACTAGCTGCACTGGCGACATCTCCACCTAATCCATTGATGAGGAGGGGGCCTCGACCTGTCTGTCCTGATGTGACCGTGTGGATGGGGCCACATTTCAGTTCAGTCACTCAGTCGGTCCGACTCTTTGCAACCCCATGGACCACAGCACGCCAGGCCTCCCTATCCATCACCAACTCCCGGAGTTTACCCAAACTCATGTCCATTGAGTTGATGATGCCATCCAACCATCTAATCTCTGTCGTCCCCTTTTCCTCCTGCTCTCAATCTTCCCAGCATCAGGATCTTTTCAAATGACTTAACTCTTGGAATCAGGTGGCCAAAGTACTGGAGTTTCAGCTTCAACAGTAGTCCTACCAATGAACACCCAAGACTGATCTCCTTCAGAATGGACTGGTTGGATCTCCTTGCTGTCCAAGGGACTCTCAAGAGTCTTCTCCAACACCACAGTTCAAAAGCATCAATTCTTCGGTGCTCAGCTTTCTTTATAGTCCAACTCTCATCCATACATGACCACTGGAAAAACCATAGCCTTGACTAGACAGACTTTTGTTGGCAAAGTAATGTCTCTGCTTTTGATGGGGGCCACAGGATGGGGCCACAGGAGACTCAGAAATAAACCCTCTGCCCCAAAGGCCGACGACTCCACTTGGCTCCCTCTTCACACGGCTCTTTGGGAGATGCTGAGACCTTCTGACTGTTGGAGAGAAGGTGAGAAATAATAATAAAACTAAAAACAAAACAGCAAAATTGGGACTTCCCTGGCAGTCCAGAGGAGAAGCCTCTGTGCTTCTAATGTAGAAGCTGCAGGTTCCATCCCTGGCCGAGTTAATAAGATCCCACATGCCATGTGGTGAGGCGAAAACAAAAGAAGAGAAAACAAACAAGCAAAAGCCGTCCGAGCAATCTGATTAAGAAATAGGCAGAGGGGGCTTCCCTGGTGGTCCAGTGGTTAAGAATCTGCCTGCCAGTCCAGGGGGCACCGGTTCATCCCTGTCCAGGAGGATCTCACATGCTATGGAGCAACTAAGCCCGTGCCTCACAGCTATTGAGCCTGCGCCCTACAGCCTGTGCTCCGCAACAAGAGAAGCCACTGCAGTGAGAAGCCCGTGCTCTACGACTAGAGAGCAGCCCCGGCTCACCACAACGAGAGAAAGCTCTTGCACCAACGAAGACTCAGCAGGCCAAAAATTAAATAGTACTTAAAAAAAGTATTTGTTTTCTAATTGAAGGATAATTGCAGCACTATTTACAATAGCTGGAACATGGAAGCAACCTAGAGGTCCATCAACAGATGAATGGATAAAGAAGCTGTGGTACAGATGCACAATGGAATATTACTCGGCCATAAAAAGGAATGCATTTAAGCAATAATTTAATAATTAATAAATTAAAATATCACACGGCCCCCTAAAAGAAGACAAAAGTAAAATCAAGGAGAGAAAAAAGCCAATAGGACAAACAGAAAATTTAGTCTCTGGTTTCTGCTTTTCAATGATGAAAACTAGCTATTTGAATAAAAATTACACAGGTAACAGTTTTTTCTCCCTCTTCTTATTACTGCATCCAACTAATCAGTAAACTTCACAGAGGGTCAACCACATAAAAAAAATCTGCAAGGTTTAAAAAGGAAGCAACCCACTGGGCAACACTGATTTTTCTATGTAATACTATAACATATTTGAAAAATATGAGGAAAACAAAGATACAAAATAATAGGGGAAAACACCTTATTTTTCTTAATTTTCCACGTGTGTTACCTCCATCTATGAAATAAAATTCTTGCCCACCCTGGAGTAGTGGTTATCTGGACCAATATTAGATTATGTGCAAACATATATTAGGTAGTGATCACACTCACATGGACAGAAAACTATGGAAACACTTCAACTGTTCCTGAAGAAATGAAATGTCTTTCAGATGGCAGTACTCATTGAGGAAGAAATTGATCTCCTTAATAATGTTATTAATCTTTTTCTGTCTAGTAATTTCATGTATAGACTCAGCTCTTCCCACACAGCATCAGTTAAAATCGATCTCCTAATATTACTCCTTGGAAGGAAAGTTTTGACCAACCTAGACAGCATATTAAAAAGCAGAGACAATACTTTGTCAACAAAGGTCTGTCTAATCAAGGCTCTGGTTTTCCAGTAGTCATGTATGGATGTGAGAATTGGACTATAAAGGAAGCTGAACACTGAAGAATTGATGCTTTTGAACTGTGGTGTTGGAGAAGACTCTTGAGAGTCCCTTGAACTGTAAGAAGATCCAACCAGTCCATCCTAAAGGAGATCAGTCCTGGGTGTTCATTGGAAGGACTGATGTTGAAGCTGAAACTCCAATACTTTGGCTACCTGATGTGAAGAGCTGAGTCTGTGGGTCTCTTCTTGTGGCCAAGCAAGATCGGAGTGATGCTGTAGCAAAAGAGAATAACGTTGGCCAGATTTGAGACCCCTCAGTTGGAAAAGGAAGATGGTTTTCAGAGTCACTGCCCATGGGGCTCTCAGGGCATTGTTCTGAGCAGAAATGGAGAGGGCTTCACAGTGGCTTGGAGAAAGAAAGGAGTGAGATTAGCTGGTGCAGGCATGAGGACTCTTCTTACATAACCTGGAAACAAGGATCCTGGGCCTTTTATTCTTCTGAAACGTGAGACAGCATCATGCTCCATGGGGTAGTGGGGGGTTGGGGGTGACCTGGAGATCACATTATGGACATTAATCATATTTCACCATTATCATTTTTTATTTAGTTTTATTTACTTTTATGGGCTTCCCAGGTGGTGCAGTGGTAAAGAATCTGCTTGCCAGTGCAGGAGACGCAAGAAATGTGGATTGGATCCTTAGACGGGGAAGATCCCCTGGAGAGGAAACGGCAACCCACTCCAGTGTTCCTGCCTGGAGAATTCTATTGGACAGAGAAGCCTGGTGGGCTACAATCCATGGGACGGCAAAGCATCAGGCACGACTGAGTAGACACGCACTCACCTTTAAGAGTCTGACTCAGCACTAGAATGTAAGACAGCATGAACTTAAAAACCGTGCCTGTCGTGTTCAAAAATATGAATGGCCTGTAATAAATATTAAATACTATGTACTTAATAAATGAATAGGTGAAAGGGAGACAGGAAGTCCCATAGGACTTCTCTTAGAGTTATTCTGACAGTTGTCATTCATAGCAGATCCAAAGCACTCTAACCTAAGTTAATGACATGGGACCATGCAAACTATCATCCAAATTATAAGGTTCTTGGGAATTTCCTGATGGCCCAGTGGTAGGACTCCACGCTTTCACTGCCAAGGGCCCGGGTTCAATCCCTGGTTAGGGAACTAAGATCTCTGGTGCTGTGTGGCGCACTCAAAAGAAAAAAATATACATGGTTCTCTGACTCATTAAAATTGCAAGGGAATCAATAGGCTTTGAGAACTCTTAACATTGTTCATTTGAGTGACTGATAACAAAATACCTTCTAAAAGATCAGTAGCCTTTTGAATACTCAGTATGACCCTAAAATGCCCTGCAGATATTCTATTCAGTATAGAAAAGCTCCTCATCGGCCAATGAGTTTTAATTATTAATAATTCCACAGATCTGAACTTGCTGAGAAGTCAGCTTCAGCTTCAGTATCAGCCCCTCCAATGAAGATTCAGGGTTAATTTCCCTTAGGATTGACTGGTTTGATCTCCTTGCACATATTCAGAGTATGCTGTTGAAAAATAATATATATAAGATAAATCTGAATATTCTTTGGAAGGACTGATGAAACTCCAATACTTTGGGCACCCGACAGGAAGAGTCAACCCATTGGAGAAGACCCTGATGCTGGGAAAGATTGAGGGCAGGAGGAGAAGGGGACAGCAGAGGATGAGATGGCTGGATGGCATCACCGACTCAATGGAGATGAGTTTGAGCCAACTCTGGGAAACAGTCAAGGACAGAGGAGCCCGGCATGCTGCAGCCCATGGGATCCCAAAGTGTCAGATATGACTAAGCACCTGAATCCATACAAACACACACACACACGTGCACGCACGCACACATACACACACACACACACACACCAGTCTGCCCTGATGTTGATATAAGTAACTATACATCAATAGACCTTATCTGATGTGTCAGGAGTTTGAAGTTATAACCCAAACTCTGACATCAATTGCCCTTATGTGTCCCCACTCAAGCCTAAACAGTATGTTAGGTTTGAGGAAATAAGCAGACACTTTTGTCCATGGCTGGGTTGCTCAGTGGGGCAGATCACCCAAGATTGGCCCAGATTCCAAACAGACCCCCACACTTACTTCCCTCATTGTTGGGTACCCAAAGACCCAACAACCTGCAGTAAATCTCACCATTGTGATCCCACTCAGATATACACGCCAGCACATTCCCCCCTTCCACCTGCCCAGCTCTGAGCTCCTCTCCGCTGAGAGCCGGCTCTCCTGTTTCCTGCCCTGGGACTGAACACAAGGGAGCACTCACCTGCCTGCACTTGGCGCCACACTCTGTGCAGGAAGTGTCAGTCAGGATGGGCTCCAGTTATAGGGACAGGGTCCCTGGGTCCACTGTCCCCACAGAGGAGCCATTATCATGTCATCTGGAGCGGAGGTGACACTGTCTGCATGGAGAGTCTGGGACGTCTCCAGTGAGGGGCAGATCTTACGCCCAGTGCTCGTCACCCTCACCCACACCTGGGGACTACTGACAACTCCTGGCAATTACTGAGAAGGTCCCTGTGAGCAGCCGAGCAGAGGGCAGGGAGAGTTTTCCATGTTCCCTGTGGAAGTTCAGAGTCAGAGTTGTCATCTGTGGTGGGGTTGGAACTCAAGATTGGGTCTAGGGTTCCTATTATATTTGTATGCAATTGTATGATATTTCTCAATGGGCATTGTTTTTCTTTTAATTGAAATATAGTTGATTTACAAGGTTGTCAGTCTCTGATGTATGGCAAAGTGATTCAGCTCTTCTCTCTCTCTCTCTCTCTCTATATATATGTGTGTGTGTGTGTGTGTGTGTGTGTGTATGTATATATATATGTGTATATATATATATATATATTCTTTTCCAGATTATTTTCCTTTATAGGTTATTGCAAAATATTACTGGAGTGGGTTGTCGTGCCTTCCTCCAGGGGATCTTCCCAACCCAGAGACTGAACTGGCATCTCTTATGTCTCCTGCACTGGCAGGTGAGTTCTTTACCACTAGTGCCACCTGGGAAGCTCCACGTGTCTGTGTGTATGTGTGTGTGTGTGTGTGTGTGTGTGTATTCAGTTCAGTTCAGTTGCTCAGTCGTGTCCAACTCTGCGACCCTATGAATCACAGCATGCCAGGCCTCCCTTTCCATCACCAACTCCCAGAGTTTACCCAAACTCATGTCCACCGAGTCAGTGATGTCATCCAGCCATCTCATCCTCTGTCGTCCCCTTCTCCTCCTGCCCCCAATCCTTCTCAGCATCAGAGTCTTTTCAAATGCATCAGTTCTTCACATGAGATGGCCAAAGTACTGGAGTTTCAGCTTCAACATCAGTCCTTCCAATGAACACCCAGGACTGATCTCCTTTAGGATGGACTGGTTGGATCTTCTTGCAGTCCAAGGGACTCTCAAGAGTCTTCTCCAATACTGCAGTTCAAAAGCATTAATTCTTCGGCACTCAGCTTTCTTTATAGTCCAACTTTCACATCCATACATGACTAATGGAAAAACCATAGATGGACCTTTGTTGACAAAGTAATGTTTCTGCTCTAATATTCTATCTAGTGAGAGGGTAACAGGCAGGAAGGCCAGGGTTCTCCAAATGGAGGAAATAGCCTGCAAGTGTCAGACACTTTTATCTCTCTTAAGCGGCAGGAGGAAACAAACTAGCAATATTTTTTCTTTCTCTATACAAATTTAAAGGGAGGTTTCTCTTAAAATACTGTGTTGCCATAATGACACCTGGTTTCACCTGAAGTTAGCTATTCTGGAGCCTAGAGATAATCAATGCCTTTTTCTTATGGAAATGTTCGTCTTAAGCTATGCTAATGTGCTATGCCTTTACCCCAAACTCTGTCTCCAAGTCGGTTCCGCCTCTTGGCCCAGAACCTACTTGACAAACCAGTATGGATATTGTTCTCCTAATCTATGTAAATGAAACTATTTGTATGGTGATCTGTCCTTCTTCAAGATTCAAGTTAATCATTTTATGGCCCAGGATAAAACATTTGGCGCCAAGACTATCCCAAAATGCATCTTATGGGTGAGGGGCCTGGTGCCATTCTGAGTTTTAAGACATTCCTTTCTTTCATTAACAGACTGCTAGTGACTATATAACACCCAGCTGAAGACTAGCAGGCAGGTACTCTTTCTGCCCTCTTCTGATGCCTATGTCAGAAGCTTTCTCTATCTCCTTTATACTTTAATAAAACTTTATTACACAAAAGCTCTGAGCGATCAAGCCTCGTCTCTGGCCCCGGATTGAATTCTTCTCCTCCGGGGGCCAAGAATCCCGGTGTATTCGTGTGATTCAACAACAACCTTTCACTAGGTTGGTCATAACTTTCCTTCCAAGGAGTGTGTCTTTTAATTTCATGGCTGCAATCACCATCTGCAGTGATTTTGGAGCCCCAAAAAATAAAGTCTGACACTGTTCCCACTGTTTCCCCATCTATTTCCCATGAAATGATGGGACCAGGTGCCATGATCTTAGTTTTCTGAATGTTGAGCTTTAAGCCAACATTTTCGCTCTCCACTTTCACTTTCATCAAGAGGCTCTTTAGTTCTTCACTTTCTGCCATAAGGGTGGTGTCATCTGCATATCTGAGGTTACTGATACTTCTTCCAGCAATCTTGATTCCAGCTTGTGCTTCCTCCAGCCCAGCGTTTCTCATGATGTACTCTGCATATAAGTTAAATAAGCAGGGTGACAATATACAGCCTTGACATATTCCTTTTCCTATTTGGAACCAGTTTGTTGTTCCATGTCCAGTTCTAACTGTTGCTTCCTGACCTGCATACAGGTTTCTCAAGAGGCAGATCAGGTGGTCTGGTATTCCCATCTCTTCCAGAATTTTCCACAGTTTATTGTGATCCACACAGTCAAAGGCTTTGGCATAGTCAATAAAGCAGAAATAGATGTTTTTCTGGAACTCTCTTGCCTTTTCAATGATCTAGTGTATGTTGGCAATTTGATCTCTGGTTCCTCTGCCTTTTCTAAAACCAACTTGAACATCTGGAAGTTCATAGTTCATGTATTGCTGAAGCCTGGCTTGGAGAATTTTGAGCATTACTCTACTAGTGTGTGAGATGAGTGCAATTGTGCGGTAGTTTGAGCATTCTTTGGCATTGCCTTTCTTTGGGGTTGGAATGAAAACTGACCTTTTCCATCCTGTGGCCACTGCTGACACACACACATATATATTCTTTTTCAGATTCTTTTCATTATAGGTTATTCCAAGATATTGAATATAGTCCCCTGTGCTGTATAACAAGTCCTTGTTCATTTTCTTTTTTACACACAGTAGTGTGTATATTTTTGTGTTACAACGAGGGCTTCCCAGGCAGTGCAGTGGTAAACAGTCCACCAGCCAAAGCAAAGATGCAAGGGACACGTGTTCTATCCCTGAGGTGGAAGGATGCCCTGGAGGAGGAAATGGCACCCCACTCCAGTATTCTTGCCTGGAGAATCCCATGGACAGAAGAGCTTGGGGAGCCACAGCCCATGGGGTCACAAAGAGTTGGACACGGCTCAGTGACTGAGCACACACAGTATGTATATGTTAATCCCTACCTCCTAATTTATCCCTCCCTGTCTCTTCCCCTTTGGTAATTATAAATTTGTTTTCAAACTCTGAGAGTCTATTTCTGTTTCATAAAATTTGTTGGTGTCATATTTTAGATTCCACATGTAAGTGAAATCATGGTATCTGCCTTTGGCTTACTTCACTTAGTATGACAATCTCTGATCCATCAATGTTGCTGCAAATGACATTATTTCATTCTTCCTTTATGCCTGAGTAGCATTCCACTGTACTGTATGTATATATGCACCATACCTTCTTTTTTTATTTTTTAATTGAAGGATAATTGCTTTACAGAATTTTCTTGTTTTCTGTCAAACTTCAACATGAATCAGCCATAGGTATACATATATCCCCTTCCTTTCGAATCTCTGTCCCACCTCCCTCCCCATCCCACCCCTCTAGGTTGATACTGAGCCCCAGTTTGAGTTTCCTGAGCCATACAGCAAATTGCCATTGGCTATCTATTTTATATATGGTCATGTAGGTTTCCATGTTACCCTCAACATACCTCTCAGCCTCTGCTCCCCTCTCCCCACATTCATAAGTCTATTATCTATGTCTGTTTCTCCATTGCTGCCCTGAAAATAAATTCTTCAGTACCATTTTTCTAGATTCTGTATAAATGAAAGAGGAAAGTGAAAAAGTTGGCTTAAAGCTCAACATCCAGAAAACTAAGATCATGGCATCCAGTCCCGTCACTTCATGGCAAATAGATGGGGAAACAGTGGAAACAGTGGCTGACTTTATTTTGGGGGGCTCAAAAATCACTGCAGATGGTGCTTGCAGCCATGAAATTAAAATACACATACTATTTGGAAGAAAAGTTATGACCAACCTAGATAGCATATTAAAAAGCAGAGACAATACTTTGCCACAAAGGTCCGTCTAGTCACAGCTATGGTTTTTCCATTAGTCATTATGGATGTGAGAGTTGGACTATAAAGAAAGCTGAGCACCGAAGAATTGATGCATTTGAACTGTGGTATTGGAGAAGACTCTTGAGAGTCCCTTGGACTGCAAGGAGATCCAAAAAGTCCATCCTAAAGGAGATCAGTCCTGGGTGTTCATTGGAAGGACTGATGTTGAAGCTGAAACTCCAATATTTTGGCCACCTGATGTGAAGAGCTGACTCATTGAAAAGACCCTGATGCTAGGAAAGATCGAAGGCGGGAGGAGAAGGGGATGACAGAGGATGAGATGGTTGGATGGCATCACCGACTCAATGGACATGAGTTTGAGTAAACTCCAGGAGTTGGTGATGGACAGGGAGGCCTGGCGTGCTGCGATTCATGGGGTCGCAGAGTCGGACACAACTCAGCAACTGAACTGAACTGATACGATATTTATTTCTTTTTCTGACTTATCTCACTTTGTATAATAGGCTCTAGGTTCATCCACCTCATTAGAATTGACTCAAATGAATTCATTTTTGTGGCTGAGTGATATTCCATTGTGTATATGTACCACAACTTCTTTATCCATTCATCTGTCAATGGACATCTAGGTTGCTTCCATGTTCTAGCTACTGTAAACAGTGCTGCAATGAAAAATGGGATACCTATGTCTTTTTCAATTTTTGTTTCCTCAGGGTATATGCCTAGGAGTGGGATTACTGGGTCATATGGTGGTTTTATTCCGAGTTTTTTAAGGCATCTCCATACCATCTCCCATAGTGGCTGTATCAGTTTATATTCCCACCAACAGTGCAAGAGCATTCCCTTTTGTCCACACCCTCTCCAGCATTTATTGTTTGTAGACTTTTTAATGATGGCCATTCTGATTGATGTGAGATGATATATCTCATTGTAGTTTTGATTGGCATGTCTCTAATAATGAGTAATGTTGAGCATCTTTTCATGTGTTTGTTAGCCATTTGTATGTCTTCTTTGGAAAAATGTCTGTTTAGCTTTTTTTCCCACTTTTTGATTGGGTTGTTTGTTTTTCTGGTATTGTGTTGTATGAGCTGCTTGTATATTTTGGAAATTAATCCTTTGTCAGTTGTTTCATTTGCTATTATTTTCTCCCTTTCTGAGGGTTGTCTTTTCACCTTGCTTATAGTTTCCTTTGCTGTGCAAGAGCTTTTAAGTTTAAACAGGTCCCACTTGTTTACTTTTGTTTTTATTTCCATTACTGTAGGAGTGGGTCATAGAGGATCTTGCTTTGATTTATGTCATCGAGTGTTCTGCCTAAGAGTTTTATAGTTTCTGGTCTTACATTTAGGTCTTTAATCCATTTTGAGTTTATCTTTGTGTATGGTGTTAGGAAGTGCTCTAATTTCATTTTTTTACATGTAGCTGTCGAGTTTTCCCAGCATCATTTAGTGGAGAGGCTCTATTTGCCCCATTGTATATTCTTGCCTGCTTTGTCAAAAATAAGGTACCCATAGGTGCATGGGTTTATTTCTGGGTTTTCTATCTTGTTTCATGGGTCTATATTTCTGTTATTGTGCCAGTACCATACTGTCTTGATGACTGTAGCTTTGTAGTATAATCTGAAGTCAGGAAGGTTGATTCCTCCAGCTCCATTCTTCTTTCTCAGGACTGCTTTGGCTATTCGGGGTCTTTTGTGTTTGAATTGTGAAATTTTTTGTTCTAGTTCTGTGAAAAATGCCTTTGGTAATTTGATAGGGATCACATTGAATCTGTAGATTGCATTTGGTAGTGTAGTCAATTTCACAATGTTGATTCTTCCTACCCAAGAACATGGAATATACCTCCACCTGTTTATGTCATCTTTGATTTCTTTCATCAGTGTCTTATAATTTTCCATGTACAGTTCTTTTATCTCGTTAGGTAAGTTTATTCCTAGATATTTGATTTTTTTGTTGCAATGGTGAATGGGATTGATTCCTTAATTTCTCCTTCTGATTTTTCATTGTTATTATATAGAAATGCAAGTGATTTCGTGTATTGATTTGTATCCTGCAACTTTGCTAAATTCACTGATTAGCTCTAGTAATTTTCTGATACTATCTTTAGGGGTTTCTATGTACAGTATCATGTCATCTGCAAACAATGAGAGCTTTACTTCTTTTCTGATCTGGATTCCTTTTATTTCTTTTTCTTCTTTGATTGCTGTAGCTAGGACTCCCAAAACTGTGTTGATTTATAGTGGTGAAAGTGGACACCCTTGTCTTGTTCCTGATCTTAGGGGGAATGCTTTCAGCTCTTCACCATTGAGAATAATGTTTGCTGTAGGCTCATCATATATGGCCTTTACTATGTTGAGGTAGGTTCCTTCCATGCCCATTTTTTTGAAGAGTTTTAATCATAAATGGGTGCTGACTTTTGTCAAAGGCTTTCTCTGCACCTATTGAGATTATCATATGGTTTTTATCTTTCAATTTGTTAATATGGTGTATCACATTGATTGACTTGCATATACTGAAGAATCTTTGCATCCCTGGAATAAACTCAACTTGATCAAGGTGTATGAGCTTTTTGATGTGTTGCTGAATTCTGCTTGCTACAATTTTGTTGAGGATTTTTGCATTTATGTTCATCATGATATTGGCCTGTAGTTTTCTTTTTTGTGTTGTATTTGCCTGGTTTTGGTATCAGGGTGATGGTGGCCTTATAGAATGAGTTTGGAGGTGTTCCTTCCTCTGAAATTTTCTGAAAAAGTTTTAGGATAGGCATTAGATCTTCTCTAAATGTTTGATAGAATTCTCCTGTGAAGCCATCTCATCCTAGGCTTTTGTTTTTTGGGAGATTTTGATCACAGCTTCAATTTCAGTGCTTGTAATTGGGTTGTTCATAATTTCTATTTCTTCCTGGTTCAGCCTTGGAAGATTGAAATTTTCGAAGAATCTGTCCATTTCCTCCAGGTTATCCATTTTATTGCCATATCAGTTCAGTTCAGTTCAGTCACTCAGTCATGTCTGACTCATTGTGACCCCATGAACCACAGCACGCCAGGCCTCCCTGTCCATCACCAACTCCTGGAGTTTACCCAAACTCATGTCCATTGAGTTGGTGATGCCATCTAACCATCTAATCCTCTGTCAACCTCTTCTCCTCCTGCCTTCAATCTTTCCCAACATCAGGGTCTTTTCAAATGAGTCAGCTCTTCACATCAGGTGGCCAAAATATTGGAGTTTCAGCTTCAACATCAGTCCTTCCAATGAACACCCAGGACTGATCTCCTTTAGGATGGACTGGTTGGCTCTCCTAGCAGTCTAAGGGACCTCAAGAGTCTTCTCCAATACCACAGTTCAAAATCATCAATTCTTCTGCACTCAGCTTTCTTTATAGTCCAACTCTCACATTCATACATGACTACTGGAAAAATCATAGCCTTGACTAGATGGACCTTTGTTGACAAAGTAATGTCTCTGCTTTTGAATACGCTATATAGGTTGGTCATAACTTTCCTTCCAAGGAGTAAGCATCTTTTAATTTCATGGCTGCAGTCACCGCCTGCAGTGATTTGGGAGCCCAAGAAAATAAAGTCAGCCACTGTTTCCCCACCTATTTGCCATGAAGTGATGGGACTGATGCCATGATCTTAGTTTTCTGAATGTTGAGCTTTCAGTTCAGTTCAGTTCAGTCGCTCAGTTGTGTCTGACTCTTTGCGACCCCATGAATTGGAGCACGCCAGGCCTCCTTGTCCATCACCAACTCCCAGAGTTCACCCAAACTCATGTCCATCGAGTCAGTGATGCCATCCAGCCATCTCATCCTCTGTCATCCCCTTCTCCTCCTGCCCCCAATCCTTCCCAGCATCAAAGTCTTTTCCAATGAGTCAACTTTTCGCATGAGATGGCCAAAGTACTGGAGTTTCAGCTTTAGCATCAGTCCTTCCAAAGAACACCCAGGACTGATCTCCTTTAGAATGGACTGGTTGGATCTCCTTGCAGTCCAAGGGACTCTCAAGGGTTTTCTCCAACACCACAGTTCAAAAGCATCAATTCTTCAGCACTCAGCTTTCTTTATAGTTCAACTCTCACATCCATACATGACTATTGGAAAAACCATAGCCTTGACTAGATGGACCTTTGTTGGCAAAGTAATGTCTCTGCTTTTGATATGCTATCTAGGTTGGTCATAACTTTCCTTCCAAGGAGTAAGCGTCTTTTAATTTCACGGCTGCAATCACCATCTGCAGTGATTTTGGAGCTCCAAAAAATAAAATCTGACACTATTTCCACTGTTTCCCCATCTATTTCCCATGAAGTGATGGGACTGGATGTCATGATCTTACTTTTCTGAATGTTGAACTTTAAGCCAACTTTTTCACTCTCCTCTTTCAATTTCATCAAGAGGCTTTTTAGTTCCTCTTCACTTTCTGCCATAAGGGTGGTGTCATCTGCATATCTGAGGTTGTTGATATTTCTCCTGGCAATCTTGATTCCAGCTTGTGCTTCTTCCAGCCCAGCATTTCTCATGATGTATTCTGCATATAAGTTAAATAAGCAGGGTGACAATATACAGCCTTGACGTACTCCTTTCCCTATTTGGAACCAGTCTGTTGTTCCATGTCCAGTTCTAACTGTTCCTTCCTGACCTGCATACAGGTTTCTCAAGAGGCAAGTCGGAGGATCTGGTATTCCCATCTCTTTCAGAATTTTCCACAGTTTATTGTGATCCACACAGTTAAAGGCTTTGGCATAGTCAATAAAGCAGAAATAGATGTTTTCTGGAACTCCCTTGCTTTTTTGATAATCCAGTGGATGTTGGCAATTTGATCTCTGGTTCCTCTGTCTTTTCTAAAACCAGCTTGAACATCTGGAAGTTCACGGTTCACACATTGCCACATAGTTGTCCATAATAGTCTCATAATCCTTTGTATTTCTGCATTGTCTGCTGTAACCTCTCCTTTTTCATTTCTAATTTTGTTGATTTGATTCTTCTCTCTTTTTTTCCCTGATGAGTCTGGCTAAAGGCTTGTTAATTTTGTTTATCTTCTCAAAGAACCATCTTTTAGTTTTATTATTTTTTACCATTATTTCTTTCATTTCTTTTTCATTTATTTCTGCTTGGATCTTTATAATTTCTTTTCTTCTGCTAACTTTCAGGTTTTTTTGTTCTTCTTTTTCCAGTTGCTTTAGGTGTAAAGTTAGGCTGTCTATTCGATGTTTTTCTTGTTTCTTGAGGTAGGATTGTATTGCTGTAAACTTCCCTCTTAGGACTGCTTTTGCTGCATCTCACAGGTTTTGAGTTGTCGTGTTTTCATTGTCATTTGTTTCTAGAAATTTTTTAATTTCCTTTTTGATTTCTTCAGTAACCTGTTGGTTATTTAGAAATGTATTGCTTAATCTCCACGTGTTTGTGTTTTTTAGATTTTTCTTGTAATTGATATCTAGTCTCATAGCATTGTGATTGGAAAAAATACTTGATATGATTTCAATTTTCTTAAATTTACTGAGGTTTGACTTGTGACCCAAGATGTGGTCTATCCTGGAGAATGTTCCATGTGCACTTGAGAAGAAGCTGTATTCTTCTGCATTTGGATGGAATGTCCTGAAGATATCAATGAGATCCATCTCATCTAATATATCATTTAAGACTTGTGTTTCCTTATTAATTTTCTGCTTTGATGATCTGTCCATTGGTGTGAATGGAGTGTTAAAGTCTCCTATTATTGTTACTGTCAATTTCTCCTTTTATGTCTGTTAGTGTTTGTCTTATGTATTGAGGTGCTCCTCAGTTGAGTGCATTGATATTTATAATTGTTATGTCTTCCTCTTGGATTGATCCCTTGATCATTATGTAGTGTCCTTCCTTCTCTCTTATAATCTTCTTTAAGGTATATTTTGTGATATGGGGATTGCTACTCCAGCTTTCTTTTGCTTCCCATTTGCATGGAATATATTTTTCCATCCTCTCACTTTCAGTCTATATGTGTCTTTAGGTCTGAAGTGGGTTTCTTGTAGACAGCATATATACGGGTCTTGTTTTTGTATCCATTTAGCCAGTCTGTGCATTTTGGTTGGAGCATTTAATCCATTTACATTTAAAGTAATTATTGATATATATGTTCTTTGCCATTTTCTTAACTGTTTGGGGTTTGATTTTGTAGATCTTTTTCTTCTCTTGTGTTTCTTGACTACGTAAGTCTCTTTAACATTTGTTGTAAAGCTTATTTGGTGGTACTGGATTCTCTTAACTTTTGCTTGTCCGAAAAGCTTTTGATTTCCCCATCAATTTCAAATAAGATCCTTGCTGGGTACAGTAATCTTGGTTGTAGGTTTTCCCTTTCAGTACTTTAAATATATCCTACAATTCCCTTCTGGCCTGCAGAGTTTCTGCTGAAGGATTAGCTATATGGGGTTTCCCTTGTATGTTACTTGTTGCTTTTCCCTTGCTGCTTTTAATAGTCTTTCTTTGTGTTTAATCTTTGTTTGATTAGTATGTGTCTTCACATGTTTCCTCTTGGGTTTATCCTATATGGAACTCTTTGCATCTCTTGAACTTGATTGACTATCATATTTGTCTTTGGCTTACTTTGCTTAGTATGACAATCTCCAGGTCCATCCATGTTGCTGCAAATGACATTACTTCATCATTTTTCATGCCTGAGTAGTATTTCACTGTATTGTATGTATATACGCACCATATCTTCTTTATCCATTCAACTGTCAGTGCAATGCGTAGGCCAGTCCACGTCATGGCTACTGTGAATAATGTGACCGTAACTCCCATTGGCCATTTCTGTCAATGCTCTAATGTTTCTAGAGTCAAGCTGACACCTGTGATCAGCTTTTACTGAGCATTTCCATTTGATCTGGAATCTGGTTTCTCCTTTGACTTATGCTCTGTGTTTGTGTTATCAGTTGCTCACTCACGTCTGACTCTTTGCAACCCCACGGACTATGGCCCATGAGGCTCCTCTGTCCATGGGATTTCCCAAGCAAGAACACTGGAGTGGGTTGCCATTTCCTTCTCCGGGGGATCTTCCTGATCCAGGGATTGAACCTGCATCTCTTGCATCTCCTTCATTGGCAGGCAGATTCTTAACCACTGTGACACCTGGGAAGCCCCCATACTACACTTGATCTTAGTCAAAAGGCCTTAAACACCACAGTTGTTGCTTCATGTAGCCTCGAGGTCTCTTAAACCTGGAGGGTGTCCCATTGAAAGCTAGTTCATCCCACCTCAGCATCTGTGAGCATCCCAGACGTACACAAGGCTCGCAGGGTATGATGGCATGGGTCCCTGGTGGAGGACGGACTGCTCCTTGGTTCCTGTGGGACAACCAAACTTTCCTTCTTTATTTTGAGGACTTATCTCCATGAGTGATATTTCTGGACCTACAGACAGGATTCAGCAAAAAGTAATATACAGATACTGGTGCAAAGGGTCAACTCATTGGAAAAGACCCTGATGCTGGAAAAAAATGAAGGCAGGAGGAGGAGGAGGCAACAGAGGATGAGATGGTTAGATAGCATCATGGACTCAACAGACATGAGTTTGAGCAAGCTCCAGGAGATAATGGGCAGAGAAGCCTGGTGTGCTGTAGTCCATGGGGTCTCAAAGACTCAGACAGGACTTAGGGACTGAACAACAACAGAAGGAGAGCATCAGAATTCTTTAAGAATGAGATAAAGGCCAAAAACCAATGGCAAATTGGGGGGAGTGGGGAAAGAGAGAGAGAAACTTCACAACATAGATGAAAAGACTGACCCTGAATCATATGTTAATTATAATGAGTCATTCGATTTTTCAAGATTGCTTTGGGTATTCTATATTTTTTACATTTTCATATCTTTAGAATAAGCTTGCCAATTCAAACAGCAGCAGCAAAATAAAAACAACACAAGCAGGACTGGACTGTCTTTGGGATCTGTCCACTCTTTAGATCAACTAAGAGTGCATAGGTTCAGGGGGAACATGGGAAACCTCTGTGCCTGCCTTCAGTTTTGCTGTGAATATGAAACTTCTCTAAAAATAAAGTTTATTAAAAATGGAGGAGGGATGGACTGGGAGTTTAGGATTAGCAGGTGCAAACTAGTACATATAGGATGTATAAACAACAAGGTCCTATTATATAGCACAGGGAACTATATTCAATATCCGGTGATAAACCTTAATGGAAAGAACTAGGAAATATAAATAAATATATATATATATATATATTTATAACTCAGTCACTTTGCTGTACAGAAGAAATTAAAACAGCTTTGTAAATCAACTCTACTTCAGTAAATTAAGTTTTTAAAATGCATTATACTCAACAAAAATAAAATTCTATATAGGGCCAGTAAGGCATTAATAATTTATGGTACTGGCAATAGAGAACTAAACAATGTTTAATGATGTCAGTGAGGTATTGATGTATATTTGAAAAAGAAATATTAAACTGTGTAGATACATTTGAAAAATATTGAATTAAGAAAATTGAGTGGCATGTACTAATAGATAGTAGAGATATGGAAATACACTTTTTTTTTTTTAACTAAACCAGAAAACTCAAAGGAGACACAGATGTAAAGAACAGACTTTTGGACTTAGTGGGAGAAGGCGAGGGTGGGATGATTTGAGCGAATAGCATTGAAACATATACATTACCATACGTAAAACAGAATAACCAGTGGGAGTTTGGGGTATGACACAGGGTACCCAAGCCGGTGCTGTGTGACAACCTTGAGGGATGGGGGGAAGGGAGGTGGGAGGGAGTTCAGGATGAGGGGGACACATGTATACCTGTGGCCGATTCAAACTGCTATGTGGCAGAAACCATCACAATACTGTCAAGTAATTATCCTCCAATTAAAATAAATAAAAACAAAAACACTAAATTTGGACAAACTCAAAGTGAAAGGCGTGAGTGGGATGTTAGATGTAGGGAATAAATTCTAAAATCTAGAGACACATCCTAGCAGCAGTTCTATGTCAGAAGTGTCAGACGATCATGGTTCCTTCAACCCCAAGCTCCTACATTCCCAAGAAATCTGGTAAGAAAATAAAGTCATGCTTTCCCAAGTGTTTACATGTAATGTATTTTTTTTTCTTCTACACATTGCAAGGCAGGATAGGAACTTTAATGGGAGGTAGAGGATTTAGGCACAGATAGTCAACCCCACAATCGTATCACTACAATACTGTGAAGGAAGAGCTCCAAAATCATCAACTGGCCCTGATGAACCATTTACAGGACCGGGTGTGTCAGGAGGGGAGATGCCAAGGTGACCGAGGGGGACACCTTTGTGAGAAGATTACTTCAGGACATGCTCTTGTCAGACAAGTATACCCCTGCGTCTGCCCTCGTCATCAGTCCAGAGATGGTGTGAAATGATGAGGTTGGGGTTCATCTCTTCCACCTGCGTCAGCATCATCTTAATCTCCTCATCATATGAAGATTTGTTCAGGCTGAGAAAATACAAAAAGAAAAGCTGTGTTGACTTGATACATGATTGCTGCCCTCTCTACACCCCAATGGCTAGTTCCCTTCACTCTTTCCTGGGAGAGTTGTACCAAGGATGCACAAAATCCTTCCTAGAGACTAGGTGAGCGAGCAAGAGGGGTGTGAACCATTTGTCCCTCCCCTGCAGGTCATCAGGGTCTTGGTAAATGGAAGGCACTCAGATGTTCATTCTATGGAAGTCAGCTACACACACTCTAAATGCAAACATAATGTTCCTCAAACTTATGGTTGCCAGAGGGGAAGGATGGAGGGAAGGGATAGTTTGGGAGTTTGGGATGGATATGTACACACCGCTATATTTAAAATGGAGAACCAACAAGGACCTACTGTAGAGCGCAGGGAACCCTGCTCAGTGCTACGTGGCAGTCTGGATGGGAGGGGAGTTTGGAGGCGGATGGGTACATGTACATGTATGGCTGAATCCCTTCACTGTTCACCTGAAACTATAACATTTGTTAATTGGCTGTACCCCAGTACAAAATACAAAGTTTAAAAGGAAAAAAAAAACATAATGTTCCAAACAATATTGACTCCTGCTCTTCAGGAAATGTACTTCTGTGCCAAGACCCTGCTCTGTCCTTGATGGAAACCCTCCTGGCTCTGAGCTGCAGTTGCACTTTTTCAGGCAAATTAAGTAAGAGATGGTGTTTTTAGTAAAGGAGTCATTCTTGCCTGGAGGTGATTCTGGTTGTCAGGGTACATTTGACAACACCAGGAGCCTTAAAAAAAAAAAAAAACTTCAAGTGATAGATACGATGGACATTCTTTTTTAAAAGTTAATTAAAATTTTATTGAGATATACCTGACATACAACACTGTGTAAGGTTAAGATTGCAACACGTTGGTTTGATATGTTTATATACTGCCAAGTGATTTCCATCAGAGCGTTAGCTAACGTCTCTACCACATCACACAATCTCTCTCTTTGGGTGGTGAGAACAATTAAAATCTTATCTCAGCAATTTAAAGGGTTTTTTTTTTCTTGGTGCTGGAGGGGCATGTGGCTTTCAGGATCTCAGTTCCCCGACCAGAGATTGAAGCCGGGCCACGACAACGAAAGCGCAGAAGCCTAATCACCAGACCGCCATGGGAGTGCCTAAAGTCTGTATTTCTGGTCATCATCTCTCAAAGGAGGTGCTCCAGGGAACAGAACGAGTGGGTTGAGACCAGAGACGCTCGACCAACATCCTGCGATGCACAGGACAGCCACCCCCAGCAAAGAAGTCTCCAGCCCATGTCAATGGTGCCAAGACTGCACAAACCTACGGTGGTCCCACCTCCCTCGGGGGTCACTCACCACCGAGGGAACAGCATCCACTCACCCGAGCAATTGCAGGCTGCACTCCAGACTGACCAAGGCTTCACACAGCACCGCCGCCCCATCATAGTCCAGGGTGATCCATTCCAGGTTCACGCAAGTCAGAGATTTGCAGGTGGTGAGAGCCGAGGCTAGGTCCTCACAAGAGGCAGGGCTGAGTTCGCAGGCCTCCAGCCTGCACAGGGGGACATACCAGCATGAGGTGGGCTGGCGTACACACCACCTCGAGGTGCCAAGGCCACGCCTCTGAGAAGAGACGTTCAGTCTGGACAAGTGGGTCTCAACTGGGGCACATGTGTGCCTGCAGACATCTGACACATGCGAGGAGTCCTGCTAGCCTCCCGTGGGTGGAGGGAGGCCAGAGTTACAGCGAAACCTCCCTCAATGCACAGGACAGCTCACTTCCCCACCCCAGCAAGAAACCACCCAGTCCCAGGGCTTCCCTGGTAGCTCAGTGGTGAAGAATACGCCTGCCAATGCAGGAGACACGGGTTCAATCCCTGGTCCAGGAAGATCCCACATGCCACGGAGCAACCAAGTCTGTGAGCCACAACTACTGAGCTTGTGCTATCGAGACTGGAATCCGCAACTGCTGAAGCCTGTGTGCCCTGCAACCTGTGCTCCACAAGAGAAGCCACTGCAAAGAGAAGCCCGTGCATCCCAAGTAAAGAGTGGGACCCGCTCGCCCCCACTGGCTGCAGTCAGAGAAAGCCCGTGCACAGCAATGAAGGCCCAGAGCAGCCAAATAAACAGATAAAACTATATATGAAAAACAAAACCACCAAGTCCCACAAGTCAGCCCGTGGCAAGCTGGAGCAAACCCTGGTTTCATGGCTGGCATTTATTGCTTCACTGCACTTGTTTCTAAACTTGCATCCTGTTCATCCCTTTCATTCTCCAGCTTCTCTTCTTCTTGAAATAGGTAAGCTTTCCCACCATCCATGGACACTCACCCAAGGTTCTCTAATTTACACTTAGGATGCTTCAAAGCTTTACATAACTGTTTGGCGCCAGCATCGTATATCTTATTGTTGCCTAGTTTCAGGGTTTTCAGTTTTTCACTGTGGATAAGAACAGTAGCGATGTCCACACAGCAAACAGAAGTGAAGTAGCAATTCATCAACCTAGAGGGAAAAAAAATACAAACGTATCTGACCCTGAGGTCCAATCAGAAATGGCTTCACTTATGCTCACTTATTCCTGTAAAGGAAGAAATACTCAAGTGTTCCTGAGATGACGACGATGGTGACAATGATGATGGATATGATACCAGAGACGACAACGAGACGATAGAGAAGACGGTGATGATGATGACAGATGAGAAAGACGATAGAGATGGCCATGATGATGACAGAGATGATGGAGACGACGACAGAGGTGATGATAGAGATGATGATGATAGAGATGACACAACGCAGCTCCTCCACTTTCTGCCCTCTGCCCGACCCTGGGCTCCCTGCACTCTCCTTCCTGCCCAGTCTCTCCCCTCAGGGACCTCTGTTCTTGCTGGTTCTAATGCTCTTTATCCAAGTATACGCCGAGTTATCCCCCTACTTCCTTCAAGTCTCTGTATACACAGCATGTTTTGGGAAGGACTTCACTGAATATCTCACATAATTTGATGTCTCCTGTGTATCTCCTATCTCCAAGCTCACGGCTCCTCACAGTATTATGCCCCACCCACACAGTATGCAAGTGTGTATACAGAACATACATGCATACATATGTACATACTGTAAATCTGATAAACATGTATCTGTGTAGGCAAGCACATGGACACATGTATAAACACATTTATACACACATATATGTCTGCTATGTACATACATGGAATACATATAGAGTGTGTATATGTGTGTCTATGTTCTCAAGCAGGAATGATTTTTGCTTCCTGCCCCCAGGCAACACTGGGCAGTGCCTGGGGACATTTTTTGGCTTGCCACACAGGGACAGGGAGCTACCACCATCCTACAGGGCACTGGACAGTCGCCCTCCCCAGGAAAAAACTGTCTCAGCCAAAATGTCAACAGTTGACATGCTGTTGTTCTTGTTGTTTAGTTGCAAAGTTGTGTCTGATTCTTTGTGTCCCCGTGGACTGCAGCACACCAAGCTTCCCTGTCCTTCACTGTCTCCCAGAGTGTGCTCAAATTGTTGACATGTACACACTACCATATATAAAACAGACAACTAACAAAGACCTACTCTCCAGCACAGGGAACCACTCAGCGCTCTGTGGTGACCTGAGTGGGAAGGAAATCCAAGAGGGGATATATGCACACACTTAGCTGACTCACTTTTCTTACAGTAGGAAACAACACAACATTGTAAAGCAAATATACTATAATAAAAATTGAAAAAAAAACAGATGAGTGGATAAAGTTGTGGTACATATATACAATGGAATATTACTCAGCCACAAAAAGGAACGCATTTGAGTCCATTGTAATTAGGTGGATGAACCTAGAGCCTGATATACAGAGTAAAGTAAGTCAGAAAGAGAAAAACAAGTATCAAATAATATATGCACATCTTAAGAATCTAGAAAAAACAGCACTGATGAGCCTATTTACAGAGAAGAAATGGAGATGCAGACGGAGAGAATGGCCTGGTGGGCACAGTGGTGGGCACAAGGAGAGGATGGTAGGGAAAACTGACAAGGAAGCATTGACACATATAGACTGCTGCTGCTGCTGCTGCTAAGTCACTTCAGTCGTGTCCGACTCTTTGCGACCCCAGAGACGGCAGCCCACCAGGCTCCTCTGTCCCTGGGATTCTCCAGGCAAGAACACCGGAGTGGGTTGCCATTTCCTTCTCCAATGCATCAGAGTGAAAAGTGAAAGTGAAGTCGCTCAGTCGTGTCCGACTCTTCAGCGATCCCAAGGACTGTAGCCCACCAGGCTCCTCCGTCCATGGGATTTTCCAGGCAAGAGTACTGGAGTGGGGTGCCATTAGAGTGCCACGTATAAAACGGGCTTCCCTGGTGGCTCAGACGGGAAAAAATCTGCCTGCACTGCAGGAGACCTGGGTTCGATTGCTGGGTTGGGAAGATCCCCTGGAGGAGGGCATGACAACCCACTCCAATATTCTTGCCTGGAGAATCCCCATGGACAGAGGAGCCTGGCGGGCTACAGTGCATGGGGTTGCAAAGAGTTGGACACGACTGAGCGACTAAGCAAGCACAACATGTATAAATCAGATAGCTAGTGGGAAGCTGCTGTATAGCACAGGGAGCTCAGCCTGGCGCTCTGTGATGACCAAGGTGGGTGGGATGAGGGGAAGAGGCTAAAGAGCAAGGAGATTATATATATAATTATGACTGATTCACATTGATGTATGGCAGAGACCACCACAATACTGTAAAGCAATTATTCTGCAATAAAAAAAAATCAATTTGAAGAGGTAGAGTAAAAAAAAAAAAATAGACACATCTGTCAGCCAGGAAGCCCCAGAAGTATCAGGTGGGGTAACCATTGAGCCTTGCTTTTTTTTTTTTTTTTTTCCTTTTTCAGAAGACTCCACGCTTTTCCTCTCTTCCTGTTCCTTTCCTGGGCTGCCAAGAGCCAAAAATCAAAATCAAACACTGACATTCAAACAAACCCCAGCCAGGCGTACCATAACTCCTGTAGGTTGCAGCTTGGGTGCTTCAGTGATTCACACAAAGTTGTCACTCCCTCATCTTTCAGGACGTTTGACCCCAGGTCAAGAAAAGTCAGGGATCTGTTGTACAGAAGGACTTGGGAGAGGTGGTCACAGGCTGCGGAGGAGAAGCAACAGTGCGACAATCTGCAAAGACACACACATCGTCTGTCAACCTGCGCAAGTTCTATGTTCTCGTTCACTCGCTCAGTCATGTCCTACTCTTTGCAACTCCACGGACTGTAGCCCTTCAGGTTCCTCTGTCCATGGGATTTCCCAGGCAAGAATACTGGAGTGGGTTGGCATTTCCTCCTCCAGGGGGTCTTCCTGACCCAGGGATAGAAACCAAGTCTCCTGCACTGGCAAGCGGATTCTTCACCACTGCGCCACCTGGCAGGCCCACATAAGCTCGACAGGGTAATCTTTTCATGAAACTACATGTAAAAACTTTCTTGTACTCTGTGGTCATTTAGAAAAATAAGAAGATTAAAATGTGTAGCAGAGGTGACATCCCTGAGGGTACAGTGCATAGGAATCCACCTGCCAATGAAGGGGAGATAGGTTTGATCCCTGGTCCGGGAAGATCCCATATGCCTCGGAGCAATGAAGCCTGTGAGCCACAACTCCTGAGCCTGTGCTCGAAACAAGAGAAGCCACTGCTCACCGTCACTAGGGCCGTGAAGACCCAGCATGACCAAAAATAAATTTTAAAAAAATTTTTAAATGTGTAGCAAGGGGAATCTAAAAAGAAATGATACAAATGAACTTAGGTACAAAACAGAAAGAGACTCACAGACTTAGAGAAAGAACTATGGTCAGGTGGGAAGGGATAATCAGGGAGTTTGGGACAAACATGTACACACTGCTGTATTTAAAATGGAGAACCAACAAGGGCCTCCTGTAGAGCACAGGGAACACTGTGGCAGCCTGGATGGGAGCAGGGTTTGGGCAGAGAACGGACACATGTATATGTATGGCTGAGTCCCTTTGCTGTCCACCTGAAACTATCAGAACATTGCTAATCAGCAATAATCCAATACAAAATAAAAAGTTAAAAAAAGAAAATGTAAGACTTTAACGGTCACTTAATATAATCTCCAAATTTTCCATGACTCTACAATTATGCCTTCCCTAAATATCTCCACTTTCTGCCATTTTACGTTATACTGAATTAATACCTTGCATCAAAAATTTTAAGTTCTAAGGTTTGTTATAAATAGACTTTTCATATTTTTTTTTATTTATTAGTCAATTGACTTTACAAAAAACTCAATGCTTTCTATTATACTATAAATTTGCCCATTTTGCAGAATTCTGACCTAGTGGAATATATTTTTAAAATCTGCACATTTGTTTAAAATGGTATTATACATTTAAATACTAAAAATATTAACTATTTGGGGGAAAAAAAAAAGGTTGAACATTAGGGAGATGGGGTAAGGGCTATAAGAGAATTTTTGTGCTATTTTTCCAACTTTGTTCCAAGCCTAAAACTAGTTCAAAATAAAAAGCATAGAAATAGGTTGAACATTTTTTCTTTTAAAATTACTAGTGACTTTCTTGCATCTTCAGTAGTCTTTCATTTTTATGGAATAAAGATTCAAGTTTAAAAACAAAAAAAGTTAAATGATGTATTTTAAAGAACTCTTAGATAAATATATCCCACTTAAATTACCAGCTATTGAATACGCTTTAATTTTATTCACTGAATAATACCAGGCAAGATTTAATAGCCAAGCCCTTTCATCTTCCAATATGTAATTTCTTTTGTGCCTCTAAATATTTCTTGGTCTAAATCGTTATAGTTCAGAGTTTTCCCTTATTTTTTTTAATAGTTTGGTTTTAATGTTTAATGTTCCGGGAACTTATTTTAGTATTGACTTTTTTATAATCTAAAAAAAAATCATCTCAGTAATAATATTCTAGCCTTCTATTGTAAATGCCACTTTGTGTGTGCATGTAATACTTATGTCTATACACACACCTGTGTACACCACGCACACACACAAAAGCTTTGTTTCTAGCCTACTATTCACTTCCATACACTTGGGCGTGCTTGCTCCCTTCCCCCACTTTAAGGTATTCTTTTGAAATTAACACTAAGTTTCTCCTGTGGCCCCCCTGGGTAAATAGACAACCCTTTCTATTGCCACCGACAAAGAATCAGTTTGGTTTATAGAAACTCCAGGCAAGAAAGAGGTGGGGACACTGGGGGTGGGGAGGGGTCCAGTGATAACCGAGGACGTGTGAAGCCCCACACCTGCAAGTAATCAGATGAATCCCCCCACCAAGCACCCAGTATACCTACAGAAGCACCAACCGTCTTTTATGATAACCAGGGCACCAAGCTGGATGCTAAGGGCTCGTCTTGCGTCTCTAGAATTCATCAGTTCAACCCCAGGCTCCCCTGCGGGGCAAGCCCGCTCTGCTGGACCGTGGTGTGGGGGCGGTCCGCGGCCGTCCCCCGCGGGCTCCCCTCCCCGACACCGACTCACAGCAGCGCCTCCAGGGCACAGTCCGGGTTCTTCAGGGCCTCACACAGCACCAGCACCCCATCGTCCTTCAGGGCATTCTCGCACAAGGAGAGAAGATTCAGCTTCTTGTTGTGGACGAGAACAGAGGCGATGTCTTCGCAGGCTTCACCCGTGATGTCACACTTCCCCAGCCTGCGGGAGAGACGGGTGGTGGGGGGCCGCCGGGATGTTTACAGGGTGTCTGGGCAACTGGCCCTGGACCACATCAGGGCCCCCAATCCACACCTGCCAACTCCAGACTCTTTAAAAAGCAGAGGTAATTACACGATTCTCTGCATGAATCCCTGTTGCTTTCCACTCAAATTACAAATGCTTTCAAATTGTGGTGCTGGAGAAGACTCTGGAGAGTCCCTTGGACAGCAAGGAGGTCAAACCAGTCAGTCCTAAAGGAAATCAATCCTGAATAGTTATTGGAAGGACTGATTCTGAAGCTGAAGATCCAATACTTTGGCCACCTGATGTGAAGAGCCAACTCATTGGAAAAGACCTTGATGCTGGGAAAGATGGAAGGCAGGAAGAGAAGGGGGCAACAGAGGATGAGATGGTTGGATGGCATCACCGACTCAATGGACATGAGAGAGATAGTGAAGAATGGATCTGGGAGATAGTGAAGGACAGGGAAGCTTGGGGTGCTGTAGTTCATGGGGTCGCAAAGAGTCGGACACAAGTTAGCCACTGAACAACAACAACAAAGCAAGCCTGTATGTTCAAACAACTCTTATGCATGGACCCTTCCTCTCCCTCCTGATGAATCTTGATAGGTGAAATTAACCAAGTGCACGTGATCTGTCAGTCATATTACTGGTGGAGAGAAGAGTGTGTCTTCTTGGTGGATTTAACAAGTTGCTTTTGTTTATTGCTATTTCTACTACTTCTCTTTGTTCTTCCTGCTGAAAAAAAGACTGAGTCTGTTGAGAAATCCCCCAATGAGACTAAAGGCATCCCAGATAATTTTCAGGAGAAAGCAATGATTTGGGGGAAATTACTTTCCCTCTATCCTCTATTATCTGCCAGATTCCAAGATGACATTTGTGATCATCCACAAACCTTTCTCATTTTAAGTCTCTGTGACTGTCTTCAAGGGAAAAGAAATGGGAGTTATGGCTTTGGTAGGGTTGGTTGAGAGGAGAGTCAAGGAGCATCAGATAAGGCATCTGTGAGGTCATTCAAGTGAGCACAAAAGAAAAGATGGGACAGACCTTCTGAGAGGAAGCTTTGCCCTTGAGAACCCATCCATGCTCATCTTAGTAGGAGGTCTACTGATACTGAGATGGACGTGGTGAAACATGCGAGAGACCATGGCAGGAAGGGAGATAGGCGTGTTCAATCTGCCGAGTTCACACAGGGAAAAATCTACATCACAGAGGACAACCCCAAGACTTACATGAGTTCCTCTATGTTGCACATTGGGTGTTTCAGCGCCTCACACAGCTGCCTGGCATCCATATGGGAGAGGCTGCTGCCATAGAAGTTCAGGTGCTTCAAATGAGGGTTATGAAGAATGGCCTTAAATAATTCTAGGCTATTTGCCAGATTCGAAGCAAAGTTACACCTACAAAAGAGGAAGAGACACAGTAACTCATGCAATGAAGTCCAAAGCAAGATACCTCTTACACAATTCTTCCTACTTGTCAAGCTTAGGCTCCTAATACATTTTTTTTAATATCTGGTTTGTTATTGTTCAGTCACTAAGTCATGTCCAACCCTTTGCAACCCCATGGAATGCAGCACACCAGGTTCTCCTGTCCTTTACTATCTCCCAGAGTTTGCTCAAATTCATGTCCATTGAGTAGGTGATGCTATCGAACCATCTCATCCTCTGCCGCCCTCTTCTCCTTTTGTCTTCAATCTTTCCCAGCTTCAGAATTTTTTCCAATAATTTGGCTCTTCTGGTTGTGAATGCGTGTGTGTGTGCGTTAAGTCACTTCACTGTGTCTGACTCTTTGCGACTCCACAGACTGTAGCCCACCAGGATCCTCTGTCCGTAGGATTCTCCAGGCAAGAATACTGGGGTGGGTTGCCATGACCTTCCTGTCCCAGGGATTGAACCCGTGTCTCTTATGTCTCCTGCACTGGCAGTCGGGTTCCTTACCAGTTGCACCATCTGGGAAGCCTTCTTCTGGTTATTCCTGCCTATGACTTCTCTCTGGGATCTTCGGACATCAGGTGCTTAGAGGTCTCCTGTTTCTGCCTAGTCCCTCCACTTCTGCATTCCACCACAGATATTATAAGGAAGCCAGACTGAGCCCATGTTAAATTCCAGGCACCATGTCTGTGCCTCCCTGCACTCCTATATCTGGCAATACCTCCCATGTCCAAACAAGATTGTCTTCCCCAAGGAAAAGATCATTTTGGTCTAAAAATTTTTAAGGGTTTTTTTTTAAAAGGAAACAATTTTTTAAAGTTTTCTTTAAAAAAAAATAAAACAAATTAAAGAAAGATGGTATATGCCCTGGTTGGAGACCCAGGCTCCTGAGGTTGAGAAAACTGGATTCAAATATTTGCTTTTCTCCTGGATATTCTGAAGGTTGGGTAAATTAACTTAATGGTGAAGGTTCATCACAAAACAAGTAGATCATGATGGTTCAGAAATTACCATTTATTGCCCCCTCTGATAGAGGAATGGATAAAGAAGATGTGTTACATTCCATATACACAATGGAATATTACTCAGCCATTAAAAAGAAATGAAATAATACCATCTGCAGCAACATGGACGGACCCAGGGCATGTCATAATGAGTGAAGTCAGGCAGACAGAGAATGAGAGATACTGTATGACATCCCTTACATGTGGAATCTAAAAAGAAATGATACAAATGAACTTACTTACAAAATAGAAAGAGAGTCACAGACTTAAGAGAATGGACTTATGGTTGCCAGAGGGGAAGGGATAGTTACGGACTTTGGGGTGGACAGGTACACACTGCTATATTTAAAATGGATAACCAACAAGAACCTACTGTAGAGCACAAGGAACTCTGTTCAGTGTTATGTGGGAGCCTGGAGGGGAAGGGGCTTGGGGGAGAATGGATACCTGTATCTGTATGGCTAAGTCCCTTTGCTGTTCACCTAAAACTACCTCAACATTGTTAATCGTCTCTACCCCAACACAAAATAAAAAGTTCTTAAAAAAAAAAAAAAACTCTAGGTATGATGATAATTCATTTCTGTGTACACTGAAGAGGAACTGTTTTCCTCATTTTGGAACCCCAGGGTCCTTGGAAGGACATGCACATTTTCATTCACACCTTCACTCAGGTGGTTTCAGATAACCTGGTCTCCTCCTTTACAGAGTCATCTGCCCCGTTTAAAATCAACAACCAATCTCTCAATTAGAAGACCGCTGCTGCTGCTGCTGCTAAGTCGTTTCCAGTCGTTTCTGACTCTGTGCGACCCCATAGAGAGCATCTCACCAGGCTCCCCCGTCCCTGGGATTCTCCAGGCAAGAACACTGGAGTGGGTTGCCATTTCCTTCTCCAACACATGAAAGTGAAAAGTGAAAATGAAGTCGCTCAGTCGTGTCTGACTCTTAGCGACCCCATGGACTGCAGCCTACCAGGCTCCTCCATCCATGGGATTTTCCAGGCAAGAGTACTGGAGTGGGGTGCCATTGCCTTCTCCGTATAAGACCACTAGTCCTCGTTTTTCAATAAACTGTATATACTGGAGAAGACTCTCGAGAGTCCAAGGAGATCAAACCAGTCAGTCCTAAAGGAAATCAGTCCTGAATATTCACTGGAAGGACTGATGCTGAAGCTGAAGCTCCAATACTTTGGCCACCTGATGTGAAAAGCCGATTCATTGGAAAAGACCTTGATGCTGGGAAAGATGGAAGGCAGGAGGAGAAGGGGACGACAGAGGATGAGATGATTGGATGGCATCACCGACTCAATGGACATGAGTTTGAGCAAACTCCGGGAGATAGTGAAGGACAGGGGAGCCTGGCATGCTGCAGTCCATGGGGTCTCAAAGAGTTGGACGCGACTTTGTGACTGAACAACAACTGAACTGATGTATGAGCAAGTCAGTCCCCTACTTTATTTTTGGCAGAGCTTCCAGAAGAAATAAAACAACAACACTTCGATGAGGTCCATTTTTTACTATCCATGCAGGATCTAGAGCAATTCATTTATAAGTCCATTTCTTTCTGTGAAATGAATAAACCACTTCCAGAATGCAAGGATCCATACATTCATTCGACCTCAGTTTAAAGAGCGCCTGGAAAACTCGGTATTTTGCTGGCTGCTGGAGACATCAGGGTAAACAAGGAAGAGATCTTTTCCCTCTTCATGGTGAATTAGTCAGAGAAACACTGTGTCTCAAGACCACCCCCAGCTGTGGTGGGTTCCTAGACTCACAAGTTTTGGTATATAGCAAGAAGTGACACTTAAGCTGAAGGAGTTAAATTTAGCTTGAAAGTGATAAGTTTGCGGGGTTGAAGACAACAGGATGGCATAGGGCAAACCAAGTTACTCAAAGTATCAGAGAAGGCCATCATCAAAAAATCTGCAAATAATCAATGCTGGAGAGGCTGTGGAGAGAAGGGAGTCCTCGGCCACCTCACGAGAAGAGTTGACTCACTGGAAAAGACTCTGATGCTGGGAAGGATTGGGGGCAGGAGAAAAAGGGGACGACAGAGGATGAGATGGCTGGATGGCATCACCGACTCAATGGACGTGAGTTTGAGTGAACTCTGGGAGTTGGTGATGGACAGGGAGGCCTGGCGTGCTGCAATTCATGGGGTTGCAAAGAGTCGGACACGATTGAGTGACTGAACTGAACTGAACGAAGGAGAACAGAATGGAGATTTTAGGTTTTAACCTAAAATCAGAGCTACCATATGATCCAGCAATTCCACTCCTGGGTATGCATCCACAGAAAACCATAATTTGAAAAGGCACAAATACCCCAGTGTTCATAGCAGCAGTATTCACAATAGCCAAGACATGAAAGCAACCTAAATGTCCATCGACAGATGAATGGATAAAGACGACGTGGTCCATATATACAATGGAATACTACTCAGCCGTAAAAAGAAGGAAATCATGCCTTTGCAGCAACATGGATGGGCCTAGAGATGATCACACTAAGCAGTGAGACAGAGAAAGACAAATACCACGTGACAGCACTCATATGTGGAATCTTTTAAAAAAAAAATGATACAAAGAAACTTAATAGCAAAGCAGGAACAGGCTCACAGACTTCAAAAACAAATTTATGGTTACCAAAGGGGAAAGGTCAGGGGGGGGGGGGATAAATTAGGAGTTTGAGATTAACACAAACGCACTCCTGTTTACAAAACAGATAACCAACAAGGACCCTCTGTGTAGCACAGGGAACTCTACTCAGTACTCTGTGATGATCTGTATGGGAAAAGCATCTGAAAAGAGTGGATACATGTATGTGTGCCTGTGTGCTAAGTTGCTTCACTCCGGTCCAACTCTTTGTGGCCCCAGGGGCTGTAGCCCGCCAGGCTCCTCTGCCCATGGGATTCTCCAGGCAAGAATACTGGAGTGGGGTGCCATGCCCTCCTCAAGGGATCTTCCCAACCCAGGGATCGAACCTGAGTCTCTTACGTCTCCTGCATTGGCACACAGGTTCTTTACCACTAGCAGCACCTGGGAAGCCAAGATATATGTATATGCATGTATGTGTGCATGTACGTATATATGTGTGTGTGTGTGTGTGTATATATATTTAACTAATTTTGCTGTGCACCTAAACTAACACAACAATGTGAATCAACTACAGTTCAATATAATATAAAAGTTAAATTTGAAAAATTACACAGAAAAAAGTACAATTCTGTACATAAAGGCAGGCTCTCCATTAGAGAAACATCTCCTCTCCTTGACTTCTTAGCTGTCATAAAAAGCAGTCTTTCCACCATAGAAAGAAAAGCATCAGGGAATTACTGTGATCTTCACTATGCTTCTGGTATTTGTTTTGTAAAAAGGTCATGACAAAATTGTTATAAGGATTATAAGACAGAGATGGTGTATATAAAGCAACCAGCTCAGGGCCTAAGAATTGTTCTATACACACTACCCATTCTATGCTATTCTTATTATTTCTCTCTCTTATGAACTTAAGGCTCTTTTACCACCTGTCCTCAGCACCTTCCTCCACCATTTCCTGGGAAACATCTATTCTCAATCCATTGGCATCCAAGCAAACATCACCAGCTACCAGGACTATCTGCTCTTGGGCTCCCCAAGCAAGTTTTATGTCACAGTTAAAACATGTGTGACAGAGAAACTGAAATGGGGGCCTCAGTGCAAACACACCACTAGACCAAAACACACAGTTGAGTCACCCAGAGGTAACACCAAGTTCCCCAAAATGCCAATTCTGCTTCTGAAACAAAACAAGATTTCTCTGGGCTTCCCATGTGGCTCAGTGGTAAAGAACCTGCCTGCCAATGCAGGAGACGCAGGTTCAATCCCTGGGTCGGGAAGACCCCTGAAGGAGGGCACAGCAACCCACTCCAGTGGGTTGCCTGGAGAATCTCATGGACAGAGGAGCCTGGCAGCAGGCTACAGTCCGCGGGCTCGCAGAGTCAGACACAACTGAGTGACTAAACAGCAACAAGATTTTTCCAAGTCAGCATGAACTCCACAGCTAATCGTCTGCACACAAGTGAGGTGATGCCGTGGGAAGGAAGGTCTAATTCTAGGGACCACTCACAGCAGAAAAAAGGAAAATCTGTCCTTTCTCACCCAGGCTCTGTAACCTGGCAACCAAGCTTCTTGAGCGAATGTCTTCAAGTCTTCCTGTTTGCCCAGTTTGTGTCTCACTCAGTGAAACATCTTAAATCAAGAAAAGCGCTCAGAATTTGCTTTTGACACATGGGATTGTAGCTCGGGTTTTCAAAAGAAAACAGAGTGGGAAAAAAATGACACCCTGCTACTGACTTAAAGAACAGGTGAAGATCCAACTTACACGAACTTGCGGAGTTTACAGACGGGTTGAGATAGCGTCCTGCAGAGAACAGCCAGAGAGGGCTCATCGAACCGACAGTTATCCAGATTTAGTATCTCGAAGTCCTCGCTGGCAGTGAATGCTGAGCACACATCCCGCCAGAGGGTGAGCTTCTCGATGGTGCTGTGGGAAGACAAATACCATGATTCTTCCATGGCTCCACTCAACTCACTCCTTAAACCGCTAAAAATAGGGCTTCCATCCCTGATGGCTCAGTGGTCAAGAATCGCCAATGCAAGAGACACAAGTTTGATCCCAGATCTGGGAAGATCATGTGCCTTGGGGCAACTAAGCCCGTGTGCCATGACTACTAAGTCTGAGCTACTGAGCCCACGTGCTCTAGAGCCTGTGCTCTGCAACAAGAGAAGCCACTGCAATGAGAAGCCCGCACACTTCAACTAGAGAGGAGCCCCTGCTTACTACAATGAGAGAAAGCCTGCGGGCAGCAAACAAGGACCCAGCAAAGCCAAAAATAAACAAATTAATTTTTTTATAAAGCCAAAAATAGAGTTGCCATACAATCCAGCAATTTCACTCCTGGGCACATATCTGGAGAAAACCAGATATACTCAAAAGGATACATGCACTCCTATGTTCACCACAGCACTGTTAACAATAGCCAAGACATGGAAGCAACGAAAATGTCCATCAACAGATGAATGGATGAAGATGTAGTGTATATACATATACACAGATACACACAATGGAATATTACTCAGCCATTAAAAAAGAATGAAATAAGGCCGTTTGCAGCAACATGGACAGACATGGAGATTACCAAAGTAAGTGAAGTAAGTCAGGCAAGAGGAGGGCAAATATCATGGGATATTGCTTGCATGCAGAATCTAAAATAATACAAATGAACTTATTTACAAAACAGAAACAGACTTCAAAAACAAACTTACTGCTACCAAAGGGGAAATGTAGGGGGGGAGATAAATAAGGAATTTGGGATTGACACATATACACTACTATATATGTTTGTTCATTTGTTTTATCTTTTTGATTCCACATATAAGTGAAATTGTACAGTTCTTATCTTTCTCTGATTTACTTCACTAAGCATAATATCCTACAGATCCATCCATGCTGTCATAATTGGCAAGATATCGACTTTATGGCTGAGTAATATTCTATCTATCTATATCACATCTTTTTAAATTTATTTTTTAAGTAAAAGATAATTGCATTACAGAATTTGGTTGTTTTCCGTCAAACCTCAACATGAATCAGCCATAGGTCCCCTCCCTCTTGAACCTCCGTCCCATCTCCCTCCCCATCTCCCCCCTCTAGGTTGGTACAGAGACCCTGTTTGAGTTCCCTGAGACCTACAGAAAATTCACAAATTGGCTATCTATTTTACATATGGTAATATAAGTTTCCATGTAACTCTCTCCATACATCTCACCCTCTCCTCCCCACCCCCGTGTCCATAAGTCTGTCCCTTATTGTCTGTTTCTCCATTGCTGTCCTGCAAATAAATTCTTTGGTACTGTCTTTCTAGATTCCATATATATGTGTTAGTATACATACATATATATATCACATCTTCTTTATTCATTCATCTGTTGATGGACACCTAAGTTCTTTCCATACCTTAATAAGGCTGCTACGAACATTAGGGTAGATACAAAAGTCCTCATTATGGGCAAAATAATCTGTAACTATGTATGATGACAGATGTTAACTGGTCCTCAGATGGTAAAGAATCTGTCTGCAATGCGGGAGACCTGGGTTCAATCCATGGGTCAGGAAGTTCCCCTGGAGAAGGGAATGGCAACCCACCCCAGTATTTTTGCTTGGAAAATTCCATGGGCCAGAGGAGCCTGGCACGCTGCAGTCCATGGGATTGCAAAGAACTGGACACAACTGAGTGACTAACACTTTCACTTTTCATGTATGGTAAAAGATATTAACTAGACTTACTGTGGTGACCATTTCACTATATATACAAATATTAAAAATTATGCTGCATACTTGAATCCAATATAATGTTGCGTGTCAATTATACATTTTTTGGCCGTGCCACACAGCACATGGGATCTTAGTTCCCCAGTCAGGGATCAAACCCATGTCCCCTGCAATGGAAGCATGGAGTCTTAACCACCAGACCACTAGGGAAGTCCCTCAACTATACATTAATTTTTTTTAATGACAATGAAAGATGGTATGTGTTTGAGAGCTAAAGTGTGAGCTGGGAGCCTGAGCCTAATGAAAGAATGCAAGTTAAAATCAGCCCAGGGATGCAAGGATTCTTCAATATTCACAAATCAATCAATGTAATACACCACATTAACAAATTGAAAGAGAAAAACCATATGATTAGCAATAGATGCAGAGAAAGCCTTTGACAAAATTCAACATCCATTTATGATTAAAAACCTTCCAGAAAGCAGGCATAGAAGGAACATACCTCGATATAATAAAAGCCATATATGATAAGCCCACAGCAAACATTATCCTCAATGGTGAAAAACTGAAAGCATTTTCCCTAAAGTCAGGAACAAGACAAGGGTGCCCACTCTCACCACTACTATTCAACATAGTTTTGGAAGTTTTAGCCACAGCAATCAAAGAAGAAAAAGAAATAAAAGGAATCCAGATTAGAAAAGAAAAAGTAAAACTCTGTTTTCAGATGACATGATCCTCTACATAGAAAACCCTAAGGACACCATCAGAAAATTACTAGAGCTAATCAATGAATATAGTAAAGTTTCAGGGTATAAAATTAATACACAGAAATTCCTATACACTAACAATGAGAAAACAAAGAGAAATTAAGGAAACAATTCCTTTTACCATTGCAACGAAAAGAATAAAATACCTAGGAATAAATCTACCTAAAGAAACAAAAGACCTATATATAGAAAACTATAAAACACTGACGAAAGAAATCAAAGATGACACAAATAGATGGAGAAATATACCATGTTCTTGGATCAGAAGAATCAATATAGTGAAAGTGAGTATACTACCCAAAGCAATCTATAGATTCAATGCAACCCCTATCAAGCTACCAACGATATTTTTCACAGAACTAGAACAAATACTTTCACAATTTGTATAGAAATATAAAAAACCTTGAATAGCCAAAGCAATCTTGAGAAAGAAGAATGGAACTGGAGGAATCAACCTGCCTGACTTCAGGCTATATTACAAAGCTACAGTCATCAAGACAGTATGGTACTGGCACAAAGACAGAAATACAGGTCAATGGAACAAAATAGAAAGCCCAGAGATAAATCCACATACCTATAGACACCGTATCTTTGACAAAGGAGGCAAGAATATACAATGGAGAAAAGATAATCTCTTTAACAAGTGGTGCTGGGAAAACTGGTCAACCACTGTAAAAGAATGAAACTAGAACACTTTCTAACACCATACACAAAAATAAACTCAAAATGGATTAAAGATCTAAACGTAAGACCAGAAACTATAAAACTCCTAGAGGAAAACATAGGCAAAACCCTCTCTGACATAAATCACAGTAGGATCCTCTATGACCCACCTCCAAGAGTAATGGAAATAAAAGCAAAAATAAACAAATGGGACCTAATTAGACTTAAAAGCTTTTGCACAACGAAGGACACTATAAGCAAGGTGAAAAGACAGCCTTCAGAATGGGAGAAAATAATAGCAAATGAAGCAGCTGACAAAGAATTAATCTCAAAAATATATGAGCAGCTCCTGCAGCTCAATTCCAGAAAAATAAATGACCCAATCAAAAAATGGGCCAAAGAACTAGACAGACAGTTCTCCAAAGAAGACATACAGATGGCTAACAAACACATGAAAAGATGCTTAACATCACTCATTATCAGAGAAATGCAAATCAAAACCACAATGAGGTACTACTTCACACCAGTCAGAATGGCTACGATCCAAAAGTCTACAAACAATAAATGCTGGAGAGAGTGTGGAGAAAAGGGAACCCTCTTACACTGTTGGTGGGAATGCAAACTAGTACAGCCACTATGGAGAACAGTGTGGAGATTCCTTAAAAAACTGGAAATAGAACTCCCATATGACCCAGCAATCCCACTGCTGGGCATACACACTGAGGAAACCAGAAGTGAAAGAGACATGTGTACCCCAATGTTCATTGCAGCACTGGTTGTAATAGCCAGGACATGGAAGCAACCTAGATGTCCATCAGCAGACGAACGGATAAGAAAGCTGTGGTACATATACACAATGGAGTATTACTCAGCTATTAAAAAGAATGCATTTGAATCAGTTCTAATGAGGTGGATGAAACCCGAGCCTATTATACAGAGTGAAGTAAACCAGAAAGAAAAACACCAATACAGTGTACTGATACATATATATTGAATTTAGAAAGATGGTAATGATGACCCTATATGCAAGACAGCAAAAGAGACACAGATGTAAAGAACAGACTTTCAGACTCTGTGGGAGAAGGCGAGGGTGGGTTGATGAAAGAATAGCATTGAAACATGTATATTATCATATGTGAAACAGATTGCCAGTCCAGGTTCGATGCATGAGACAGGGTGCTCAAGGCTGGTGCACTGGGATGACCCTGAGGGATGGATGGGGAGGGAGACGGGAGGGGGGTTCAGGATGGGGAACACATGTACACCCATGGCTGATTCATGTCAATGTATGGCAAAAACCACTACAATATTGTAAGGTAATTAGCCTCCAATTAAAATCAATAAATCAATTTTTAAAAAATAAATAAAATCAGCAAAGAGAAAAGACACATTGGCAAAATCTGGAGGAAATCAGGCACAATCTTCTAAGTGTGCCTTCCCAGTGGAATTATCAGGATATGCTAAAATGCTATGGGGCGGGGTAGGGAGAAGCATTGTTCTGGCAACAATAAAAACTGCTTACCTTTCAACCTGACATTGGCCCTATGAAGATGCTGACCCCTATTTATACAGATGGAAAAACTGAAGACTTACAGTTCATGGTCACAACACTAGCAAATAGCAGTGCAAGGACTCTAACCAATGTCTCTTTGACTACAAAAGTCACGTTTTTTAAGTACAGAAGTACAGTGTTTTATGAAATACCCATTGGGGGCTGGAAAGAAAATGAAAAGTGAGACTGTTAGTCACTCAGCTGTGTCTGACTCTGCAACCCCATGGACTGTAGCCCACCAGGTTCCTCTGTCCATGGAATTTCCCAGGCAAGAATATTACAGTTGGTTGCCATTCCCTTCTCCAGGGGATTGTCCCACCCAGGGATTGAACCCCGGTCTCCTGCACTACAGGTGGATTCTTTACCATCTGAGCTACCAGGGAAGCCTATCTGGGACTGGCACAAATCTGGCACGTAGGAGAGAGGGAATTAATACATGGACTTACTTTGAGATGCATCCAGACTCATCTGGGAAGACATGTTCCATACACAGGTGAAATTTCTGCAGACTATGGCAATGTCTCAGACAGGCTGCACATATTATCAGTTCCTCTTTGGTACCAATATAAATGTCAATGTCTTTGAAGAAATTCACCACTTGGGCTACAAATTCTGGGTCCTGGGTCTCAAACAAACAATTGAATAATGCCTGGAAACTCATCATGACATTATTGGGGTCACACTGACTTAAAGTGTCAAGACTTTGCGTTATTTCCTGCTTTATCTCTTTAGACAGTGGAAAACCAAAGGACGTCTCCAGCCTGTGGGTCATCCTTTCAGTTGAGAACACAAACAGGAATACCGCTGTCCAGGACAAGCGGGAGTAGTGTTCGCTCACGGCCCTGGTGATGAGCTGGGTCACATTTCCAATGACCGAGTGAGGTGGGTCCTTGGGTCGTGTGAACATGTAGAACATGGCGGCACAAAATTCTTGGATACAGGTATGGATGAAGGCAAGGCAGTCACCACTCCTGTGAAGAAGTTTCATATCTAACCACATCGAGGTGTCCGATTCGGACACCCCGTTCCTCCTGAGGTCCTCAGGGCAAAACAGGAACGTGCAAGTCCACATACCCTCGGCAGCCAAGGTACACAGGCTTTTCAGACGGGCTCTTCTCTGCTTCAGTGGACAGGTCTCACTTCCTGATCTGAATACTTTCGTGAAGAAAGACACGTACAAACCAGTGATGGTTTCAGAGTCCAGCTCCAGGTCTTCTCCTTTCTCCAGCTGACACTTCAAGCTGGTACAGACCAGCCAACAGAGAAAGGGGCTCTGGCACAAGACGAAGAGTGAGCTCTTCTCCCTCACAAAACTGAAGGCTCTCGAGGATGCATCCTTCTCCTGGAAGTAATGAGAGAAATACAGTTTCCTTTGGTGCTCAGAGAACCCCAAGAGAAAGATGCATTTCATGTGCTTCAATAAGGAGTAGTTTTTTCTCATCCCCATCTTGCTGAGTGCAAGGAGCAGAGAGCATTCTGGGAGCATCTGTTTCTGCAGCAGGCTCTGCAGGACAACCTGCATGGACTGTGGCTGCTCCCAGTCTTCACAGAGGTCAGCGTTGCAATCCAAGTCAAACTTCAGTTCCTCCATGCCATCCAAGATAAAGAGGATTCTCTCTGGCTGGGAAAAGATGTCTTCAATGGGCTCTGAAGACTCAGGCCAGTCCCTGGAGAGCAGCTCCACCAGGCTCATGTCCGTCACACCATTCATTTCACGGCCTGTGAGGAAGAAGACGAACGAGAACCTGTCCCTCCATAGGTTTCCCTTGGCCCACTCCAGCATCACTTTTCTCAGAAAGGTTGTTTTTCCAATCCCTTCAGGACCGTGCAAGACCACAGTGGGTGAGGACTCTCCAGGCTTGAAGGCATCAAGGTAGACAGTGCTCAGGAGTTCGTACTCAATCTTTGTGGTCTCTTCGTAGAAATCTTCAGGAACCAGAAGGCAGGGCTCCTTCTCCCATAGGACTTGGAATTTCTGCTTCATGTGGCTTCTATATGGGTTTATCTTCTCTGAATTAACAGGGACAGAAGAGAAGACAATTAAAAAAAATACACCCCATATTTGGTACTGAGAACAAACCCTATGGATTTACTCAAACATATGCGCAAAGACTGATGTATGCCCATGGGGGACCAGGCTCATAAACTTTGGGGTTTTTTCTTATTTATTTTTATTAAAGTATAGTTGATGTACAATGTTGTTCATTCCTATTGTATAGCAAACTGATTCGGTTATACTTATATATTCATTCTTTTTTAATATTCTTTTCCATTATGGCTTATAGGATTTTTTTAATTAAAGGGTAATTACTTTATAATGTTGTGTTATTTCATGCTGTACAACAATGTGAATTAGTTATATGTTCTATGTCTCCTGCTTTGGCAGGTGGGTTCTTTGCTGTGGAGCCATCATGGAATCCCTAAATACGTGGGTCATCACAGAGCACCAAACTGAGCTCCTCGCGCTACACAGCAGCTTCCCACTAGCTGTCTGTTTTACACATGGTGGTGTGTATATGTCAGTACTACTCTTTCAATTCATCCCGCCCTCACCTTCTCCCAATGTGTCCTAAGAACCTAGGAATAAAACTATCACACGGCCCAGAAATCCCACTGCTGGGCATAGACCTAGACAAAAACATAATCCCCCCAAAAAAATCTACCCCAGATTTTACACAGAATATGAACACCTGAGGATTACATTTCAAACTAGAAGAACACCATCTGCACAGTCAAGAATTCATAAGCACTGCTATTTAGGGATTCCATGATGGCTTAGCAGCAAAGAACCCACCTGCCAATGCAGGAGACATGGTCAATCCCTGGGTCAGAAAGACACTCTGGAGAAGGAAATGGCAACCCACTTCAGTATTCTTGCCTGGAGAATTCCATGGACAGAGGAGCCTGGTAGGCTATGGTACATGGGGTCCCTACGAGTCAGACACAACTGAACATGTATAAAACAGATAACCAGCAAGGACCTACTGCATAGCACAGGAAACTTTACTCATTACTTTGTAATAACTTCTAAAGGAAAAGAATATGAAATATATATACCTTATATAATTTATGTACTATATAATATTTATGTATATTGTGCATTATAATACATAATATATAAATTATATGTCAGAAAGATCCCCTGGAGAAAGAAATGGCAACCCACTCCAGTTTTTGTTGGCTGGGAAATCCCATGTTCAGAGGAGCCTGAAGGGCTACAGTCTATGGGGTTGCAAAGAATCAGACACAATTTGGCGACTAAACAACAACAAATGATTACTAACATATTTAATGTATAATATAAATTATATATTACATGGCTATACATCTGAAACTAACACAACATTCTAACATTATAAATCAACAATAATTCCTTTTAAGAAATCATAATAAAGCCATGAAAACAGATAAAAGAGAACCTTGAGAGCAGAAAAATAAAATCTAAAGAAATGTTGGAAGAGTTTCCATGTTCATGAACTCCAATTTAAGATCAAACACTCACTCAAAAATAAATTTAAATATATGTGTGTATATATATACAAAGAGAAAAAAATTAATGAGTGATTTGTCTGGTATTTTGTCACTTTGTTTGCCAGGATTTACAATTCAACTGATCTTATTCTCTGAGGGAAAAAAAAATAGCGTACTCTCCCAAAGGAGGATGTAAAGCCCTTCAGTGAGTCAAAAATAACTGGTCCTGAATCAGATGTGTCCCTTTTGGATACGTCATCTAACATGCGGGGACACTGTTAGGTCTGCATTTTTCTCATTTGCAAACCTCAGAGTCATGGTAAAAATGAAACGACATCACACATGAAAAGCGCTTCCTGTGGGAGCGGGGGCATCTGCTATCTCCTCATCTTAGGATTCTGCCTAGTTTCTTGTGCAAGTCTGGTGAAAAAGATGTGACCTGAATGGGGAAAGAACTTTTAAAAGAGTGGACACATGTACATGTATAACTGAGTCACTGTGCTGTACAGCAGACAATAACACAACACTGCAAGTCAACTCTACTCCAATAAAAAAATATTTAATCAAAAGAAAGGTGGAGAGGGTGGCACAAATGGAGAGAGTAGCATGGAAACATTCCAGGTGTAAAACAGATAGCCAGTGGGAATTTGCTGTGTGATGCAGGGAACTCAAACTGGGTCTGTGTGACAACCCAGAGGGGTGGGATGAGGTGGGAGGTGGTAGGGAGGCTCAAGAAGAAGGGGACACGGGTATACCTATGGCTGATGCACGTTGATGTATGGCAGAAACCAACACAGTACTGTCGAGCAATTATCCTTCAATTAAAAAATAAAAATTTTTAAAAATTATTAAAAAAAAAAAAAAAGAGTGGGTTAGAAGCATCATGAAATTCCATCTCAGCAGTCCTGGTGACACAGATACTAAGCCCCAGGTGCTCAGTCGTGTCCGACTCTTTGCAACCCCGTGAGCCCACCAGGCTCCTCTCTGTCCATGGGATTCTCCAGGCAAGAATACTGGAGTGGGTTGCCATTTCCTTCTCCAGGGGATCTTTTAAACTAGCATTGACTCAGCTTGGAACAGAAAAATGAGGAGAAGACACTTAGATGAATGGTCTGAGGACATTATTCATCCACTCTGGCCCATGAATGACCAGAGCTGGCTTGAAATTCTACTATTTCCAAGGGTCCTACTGACCTGTAACACATTCTCAACAAATGGAGGCATGGCCACTAACTCAGTAATGAAGTGACCTTCATTAGAAGCTCCCAGTAAACCAGCCACCCCCGTGGGTCCCTGCTCCCCATCCCTCCCAGGACACTTACGTCGGATCTCGTTCCGAGCCTTCCTCCAGAGATCATCCCGACTGATCTGAAGAAACAGATTCAGGGTCACGTCCCAGGCTAGTTTTCCCGGGTAATGCTTGCTCAACAGCTTTGACACATTTTCTCGTGAAGCCTTCTTTAGTTCGGTCCACGGGATGGGCTTGAGTTTCAATTTCAGAGGTTCTTGCTTGAGGAGCTCCTTAAATTTCCAGAACTCTTCCTTTTTGAGCTCCTCCAGGTACCACAACAAGCCAAAGTCAGAAAAAAAAGATTCGGCCATCTTGTCACGGGATTGCGGAGCCGGACTTCTCCAGCCGGTAGGGGGAGGGGGAAATTCTCAAAAAGAAGCAATAAGTGATATGATACCTGGGAAGAAGGGTGTCATGATGAAGTTAAATCTCAACAGATGTGGATATCATATCATGCATTTCTTGTTTAAAATCTATCTTCCCAGCTTCAGTTGCGGGGGGGAGTACCCCATCCTTTCTCAACATCCCAAAATCACGTATGTGAATTCAGTGCTAGCAACTGAAAATGTGGCTTATACTAAACCAAATTCCCTGGACTGCAAGGAGACCAAACCCGTCGGTCCTAAAGGAAATCAATCCTGAATATTCACTGGAAGGACTGATGCTGAAGCTCCAATACTTTGGCCACCTGACTCAAATAGCCAACTCATTGTAAAAGACCTTGATGTTGGGAAAGATCGAGGGCAGGAGGAAAAGGGGGCAATAGAGGATGAGATGGTCGGATGGCATCACCAACTCAGTGGACATGAATTAGAGCAAACTCTGGAGATAGTGAAGGACAGGGAAGCCTAGTGTGCTGCAGTCCATGGGAGAGAGGATTGTTGTATGGCAGAAGCCAACACAACATTGTAAAGTAATTATCCTCAAATTAAAAATAGAAATAAGAATACAAATGGAAGTCTGTGTTGCTTTGTTAGCATTGTTTGTTTCATGTAGGCAAGGGTCAGCCTAAAGATGTGTTGTTAAAATAAAAATCGGAACTACCTGGGGCGGGGGTGGGGGTGGCGGGGAACAGGTAAATACCAGCAAAAAAAAGTTGAGAAACATGGAGATTTAAAGAGGGAAAGTGCTGGATACACAACCTCTCTGTGAATTTAAATGCTTTTCACTTTAGTACACCCTTGCCAAAACAAAGCGGGGGAGACCTGGCCATTTCTGGTACCCCTCTCTCTTGTCCTTTAAGCACCCCCCGACCTACAGTAAGCTCTGAGAGTGGAAAATGAAGGAAAAGAAAGATCAGCAATAAGACCTCCTCACCCAGTCTGGTCCCTGATCCTCCTGACTGGCCATCAAGGAGCAGCTGTAGAGACAGACGTAAAGGCTGTGTCTGCTCCTGATTGGTCACAAAATCTCTCTCTTCCCATTGGCTGGCGTGGCTCTTGATTGACGAGTCTCCGAAGGTGATGGGAAACTGGGCTTGTTTTTCCACCTCAGGTGTGAATGATCTTGCTTCAGGAGTTGCTGGCTCCTGGATATTCATTCCCATGAAGCTGTTCACAGCTCTCTTTCTACCATCTCATCACTGGGCTGAACTGAACAGTCTTCTCTCACTACCGTTGATGGAAAGTGTGGAGACTGGTGTCAGGAACCTTCCGCTCATCCTCTGAGTGTCTAACTTCTCACATGTGTGCTTCCCAAGGGAGCCTATGGCGTGTGTCCTCTCAACTTTCATAGCAGCACCTAGATGAAGCATTCATATATTAGGAAATCTACGAATATTCCCGAGTAAACTAGCTGTAGATGGAAAGGGCAGAAATTAGAATTAGCAAATGTCTTTTTCTATTGTGATAAGAACGCTTCATGTGAGACCTACAATCTTAAATGTGTGTGTGTGTTTTTTTTTTAATTTATGTACTGCTTATTGAATTTTGGCCACATCCCTCAGCATGTGGGATCTTAGTTCCCTGACCAGGGATTGAACCCACAACCTCTGCATCAGAAGGTGGAGTCTTAACCAATAGACCACCAGGGAAGTCCCACTCTTAAATATTCAAGTGTCTGACACAGTATGGTTAACTATAGGCATGTTTTGAATAGCAGAACACTGGAACTCATCTCGCATAACCAAGAGTTTATACCCACTGAACGTTTACCCCCAACTTCCTCCTCCCTCTGCCCCAGCCCTTGGAAACACCCGTTCTATTCTGGTTCTATGAGTCTGACTATTTTAGGTACTTCATAGCAGTGGAATCATGCAGTATTTTTCCTTCTGTGGCTGGTTTATTTCCTTGAGCACCACATCTTCCAGGACCATCCATGTTGTTGCATATGGCAGAATTTCCTTCTTTTTCAAAGGTGAGGGTTCCGCCACAGGTGTCTCTGGATACCCCACTACGGTCATCATTGAGACCTGTGGGGACTTTGCCCCAGCATCACTCTTACCACCATCACCCACCATGGACAATCACAAGAGTCTCCACCAGCTTTAACATTCACTGGATGCTAATAATGCAAAAGCCCTCCAGGTAAGAGCATTTAAGGCAAGATCTGATTGTCTTCAGCCCTCTGAAGCAGGTGGTATCATTTACACCCTCCCTGCTTTTCAAAGATATGTGAGGCCAGCAGGTGGAGGCCAGAGTTTAGAACATCCCTATTTGGTTAGCCTTAATTTTAACCTTTCTTCTGAGCAGCCTCCTAGGCAACATCAATCCCACTGGGAGTTTAGAGAGAGTGAGGCTGGATCTGTGGGCAGGTGTGGCTTCAGTTCAGTTCAGTCGCTCAGTCGTGTCCAACTCTTTACGACCCCATGGACTGCAGCATGCCAGGCCTCCCTGTCCATCACCAATTCCTGGAGCTTGCTCAAACTCGTGTCCATTGAGTTGGTGATGCCATCCAACCATTTATCCTCTGTCACCCCCTTCTCCTCCTGCCCTCAATCTTTCCCAGAATCAGGGTCTTTTCAAATGAGTCAGCTCTTTGCATCAGGTGGCCAAAGGATTGCAGTTTCAGCTTCAGCATCAGCCCTTCCAATGAACACTCAGGACTGATCTCCTTTAGGATAGATTGGTTGGATTTCCTTGCAGTCCAAGGGACTCTCAAGAGTCGTCTCCAACACCACAGTTCAAAAGCATTAATTCTTCAGTGCTCAGCTTTCTTTATGGTCCAACTCTCACATCCATACATGACTACTGGAAAGACCATAGCTTTGACTAGACGGACCTTTGTTGACAAAGTAATGTCTCTTCTTTTGAATATGCCATCTAGGTTGATCATAGGTTTTCTTGCAAGGAACAAGAATCTAATTTCATGGCTGCAGTCACCATCAGAGAAGGCAATGGCACCCCACTCCAGTATTCTTGCCTGGAAAATCCATGGACGGAGGAGCCTGGTAAGCTGCAGTCCATAGAGTCGCTAAGAGTTGGACAAGACTGAATGACTTCACTTTCACTTTCCACTTTCATGCATTGGAGGAGGAAATGGCAACCCACTCCAGTGTTCTTGCCTGGAGAATCCCAGGGACAGGGGAGCCTGGTGGGCTGCCGTCTATGGGGTCGCACAGAGTCGGACACGACTGAAGCGACTTAGCAGCAGCAGCAGAAGTGATTTAGCAGCAACAGTCACCATCTGCAGTGATTTTGGAGCCCAGAAAATAAAGTCTCTCACTGTTTCCATTATTTCCCCATCTGTTTGCCATGAAATGATGGGACTGGATACCATGATCTTGGTTTTTTGAATGTTGAGTTTGAAGCCAAGTTTTTCACTCTCCTCTTTCACTTTCATCAAGAGGCTATTTAGTTCTTCTTTGCTTTCTGCCATAAAGGTGGTGTCATCTGCATATCTGAGGTTATTGATATTTTTCCCGGCAATCTTGATTCCAGCTTGTGCTTCTTCCAGCCCGGCATTTTGCATGTACTCTGTGTATAAGTTAAATAAGCAGGGTGACAATATACATACTTGATGTACTCTTTTCCCAATTTGGAACCGGTCTGTTGTTCCATGTCTGGTTCTAACTGTTGCTTCTTGATCTGCATACAGATTTCTCAGGAGGCAGGTAAGGTGGTCTGGTATTCCCATCTCTTGAAGAATTTTCCAGTTTGTTATGATCCACACAGTCAAAGGCTCTGGAGTAGTCAATAAAGCAGAAGTAGATCTTTTTCTGAAACTCTCTTGCTCTTTTAATGATCCAGGAGATGTTGGCAATTTGATCTCTGGTTCCTCTGCCTTTTCTAAAACCAGCTTGAACATCTGAAAGTTCATGGTTCACATACTGTTGCACAAACAAAACCTTGTATACACCAGGATCCAAGAGAAAGGAGCAGTAACCCCACAAGAGACTGACCCAGACTTTTCTGTGAGTGTCCAGGAATCTCTGGCAGAGGCATGGGTCAGCAGTGGCCTGCTGCAAGGTTGAGGGCACTCTGTGTGGCTGTGTGTGCATGGGACCTTTTGAAGGAGGTCACCATTATCTTCATTGAAAGTGAAAGTGAAGTCGATCAATCGTGTCCAACTCTTTGCGACCCCATGAACCGCAGCACACCAGGCCTCCTTGTCCATCACCAACTCCTGGAGTTCACTCACACTCATGTCCATCGAGTCGGTGATGCCATCCAGCTTTAGCATCAGTCCTTCCAATGAACACTCAGGACTGATCTCTTTTAGAATGGACTGGTTGGATCTCCTTGCAGTCCAAGGGACTCTCAAGAGTCTTCTCCAACACCACAGTTCAAAAGCATCAATTCTTCGGTGCTCAGCTTTCTTCACAGTCCAACTCTCACATCCATACATGACCACTGGAAAAACCATAGCCTTGACTAGACGGACCTTTGTTGGAAAAGTAATGTCTCTGCTTTTTAATATGCTATCTAGGTTGGTCATAACTTTCCTTCCAAGGAGTAAGCAGAAAGTTGGATTAAAGATTTATTGAGCATGGCCTGGCCCATCAGAACAAGACTCAGTTTCCCCCACAGTCAGTCTCTCCCATCAGGAAGCTTCCATAGGCTTCCTTATCCTTCAGAGGGCAGACAGAATGAAAACCGCAATCACAGAAAACTAATCAAACTGATCACATGGACCATAGCCTTGTCTAACTTGATGAAACTATGAGCCACGAAAGTAGTACCTGCATGAAGAAGTGGGGGACTTGAATAAATAATCCCAAAAGACTCTTCAATGTCTATTTCCTTACCAGCACAGCCCTACTTCGTGTAGTCAACTAAACAGAACAAGCAAGGTATTAATAAGCTTATTGAATATGAAAACCTAGCTATAAAAAAGCAACTGTGTGCTTAACACATGACCAGTTAATCTAGTGTGTATTAGGAAAGCACTGTGAAAGTACTGCTGCTGCTGCTGCTGCTGCTGCTAAGTCACTTCAGTCGTGTCCGACTCTGTGCGACCCCATAGACGGCAGCCCACGAGGCTCCCCTGTCCCTGGGATTCTCCAGGCAAGAACACTGGAGTGGGTTGCCATTTCCTTCTCCAATGCATGAAAGTGAAAAGTGAAAGACACTGGTGATTGGCTTATGCCCCAAACAGCCATCCCACCAGGGTGCCCTTCTGGACCCCAAAGCTTCCCAGGGACCACCAGTTCAGGACCACCCCCACCCCGGAGCTGCCCCCTCCCCTTGTCACCGAATGTCCCCCACACAGCGGCTCAGCGGGCAGCACAGGGATCTGCAGACCCTTCCTCCTCTTTCCCAGGCCTGCAGGTCTGGCCTGCTCCACGCCCCAGACAAGAGAAGACTCAAGACAGTGGTTACTGAGCGGCGCCCCCGCCCCCGCCCCGCTCAGCCAGGCAGGAGCAGTGGAGCTGGGGGGTGGCCGGCAGTGACCCCTGAAGGCAAATGGCATTCTGCTGAGGGGCCAGCCGAGGCAGCGGCAGAAAAGGGCAGGAGAAGGCACTCCCTGGTCATCCTGGGCACCCGCGGGGTCTTCAGGAAACATGCCCTCCGGTCTCTGAAGGCTCCCCCCTGCCTCAGAGTCCAGCAAGTGGGTCCAGAGCCTACGGGTGGGCAGGAGGAGCCGGCACCTGCAAGGTAGAGGGGATGGAGTCAGTGGAGGCCTCAGCCCACCCCAGCAGCCCTCCCCCCTGCCAAGCAGCCCTCCCCCCTCACCTTCCAGCCCTCTCCCTCACCTCCCAGCCCTCCCCCCTCCCTTTCCAGCCCTCCCCTCCAGACCAGCTGGTCCTCAAGGCTCCAACAGAGGGTCAGTCTTTGTGGTGGCACTGGCAGCCCAGCCCAGACCGTAGAGCTGCAGACCTTGTAGCGCCTGTCCCTCGGGAAGGTGGGCAGGCGGTCCACCCTGGCCAGACCTTGCCCTGGGCGGCGCCCCTGAAGAGGGCCAGCAGGATCTCGCTGGGGCAGCCGTGTTCCACCCTGCGGCATGTGGGTGCTGTCATTGAGACTCCAATGCAGACGGAGCAGCCAAGACACAGGTCCACCTGGGCACATAGGTTGGCCAGAGAGGGCTCCTTGGTGGGCAGGGACTGGACCCTGGCAGTGCCCTCTCTGATCCTGGCCTGGTCCTCTTCAGGAGTAGTATCTGAGGTTTAGCTGTCCTCCGGGTCTGTTCACCCATGGTGACAAATCTGGGACAAGAAGAGCAAGGACCAAGTTTGGGGTGGAGGGCATGCAGGCCAGGTGACACACACCAGCCTCTCCCACGGGCAAGGGGCCCAGGAAGTAGAAGCAGGGAGAATTCTGCTGACTGGACAGAAGGTTGTCAGGTCCGGGGGAGCTGGGCCTCACTGACCTCGACCCAGCCAAGGCAGCCCCGCCCCCCACCTCTGAAGGGTCTCAAGGGTCTTGCCTATGGAGAGTCACCTGGATGGATGGGAAGGAGGTTGCCTGGCAACAAGAGACCTGGAAACCAGGGGGAGCCAGTGATGGAGCATCAGCCCTGAGTCGAAGAACTCACCCACTGGGAAATGGAAACCTCCATAAGAGAACCAGAGACCTCAAGTCAGGTGAAAAGTGAAAGTGAAAAAGTCGCTCAGTCGTGTCTGACTCTTTGCAACCCCGTGGACTGTAGCCTGCCTGGCTCCTCTATCCATGGGATTCTCCAGGCCATAATACTGAAGTGGGTTGCCCGTTCCCTTCTCAGGGAGATCTTCCCAACTCAGGGATCAAACCCAGGTCTCCCACATTGCATTCAGATTCTTTACCATCTGAGCCACCAGGAAGACCCCCAAATCAAGTGGCTGTCCATAAATAAGGATGGCTAGAGCCAGCTGGGGACCAGGGTCCAGAAATCTGCGCTTCTCCTGGCCCAGCCCTGAGTCAGCCCTCCTGGCTCTGCACCAATTAATAGAAAAAAAAAGAAGAAGAAGAAGAAAGAAAGAAAATAAAAAATATGGGCAGGAGACCTAAAACAGACATTTCTCCAAAGAAGACATACAGACAGACATACAAACACATGCAAAAATGCTCAACATTGCTCATTATCAGAGAAACGCAAATCAAAACTACAGTGAGGAACCACTCAGAATGGCATCATCAGGGATTCCCAGCGGCTCAGTGGTAAAGAACTCCCCTGCCAACGCAAGACACACGGATTCAATCTCTGGGTCAGGAAGATCGCTTGAAGAAGAAAAGGACAACCCACTCCAGTATTCTTGCCTGGAGAATCCCATGGACGGAGAAGCCTGGTGGGCTACAGTCCATGGGGCTACAAAGAGAGACTATGGATGTTAACAAGAGAATAGAGAAAATAAGAGGGTGGAGCCCAGAAAATATGCAAAATAACATAAAAGGTGCAGGAAAGCCAACCGCAACAAAAAGCTTTCCTGCCCAGAATGTCAAATCTGGGGGCAGGGCTGGGGAGTGGGGCTGGCGTGGGGGGGTTTGCCCAAAACCAAAATTTATGAATATGTTTTTTTTTCTATTGCAACTTTTAAGATTTTCTTTTACCAACACCCTTTATTAATTTGACTATGGTAATGTCCACAGATGCTTCTCTTTGGCTTTCTAGGCTGCAGTCCATGGGGTCGCTGAGGGTCAGACATGACTGAGCGACTTCACTTTCACTTTTCACTTTCATGCACTGGAGAAGGAAATGGCAACCCACTCCAGTGTTCTTGCCTGGAGAATCCCAGGGACGGGGGAGCCTGGTGGGCTGCGGTCTATGGGGTCACACAGAGTGGGACATGACTGAAGTGACTTAGCAGCAGCAGCAGCAACAGCAGTATTTAGTTAGTTAGTTTGGGCCGTGCTGAGTCTTCGCTGCCCCTCTAGCTGTGGTGTGCGGACTTCCCGCCGTGGTGGCCTCTCTTGTTGGGGAGCATGGGCTCTAGGGCACATGGGTGTCAGTAATTGTAGGGAACGGGCTTAGTTGCTCTGCATGGAAGATCTTCCAGGACCAGGGATCGAACCTGTGTCCCTTGCATTGCCAGGTGGATTCTTAACCACTGGACCACCAGGGAAGCCCTTCTTTGCTTTTATACTTAGAAAAGTTGGTTGAGTTTCTACTATTTTTTACCAAAATTCGGACGTCTTCAGTTGTTAGTTCTCCATTTCTGGCCATTTTCCTGTCTTGACACCGTCTGTGACTCCAATGAAATGTATGTCATTGATGTTGATAATACTTGATATTATCCTACAGACACTTTTCCCTCCCCACAGACATTTTTAATTTTTATTCCATCTTTTAAAACATTTTAAATTGTAGTAAAGTACACACGCCAAGGAAATTTTAAGGTACATTTTAAGTATACCATTCAGTGGAATTAGAGAGCATTCATATTGTAATCATCGCTATGATCCACGCCTAGAACGTTTTGTTTTGCAAGACTGAAACTCTGGGGACTTCCCTGGTGGTCCAGTGGTTAAGGATCCACTTTGCAGTGCAGGAGACGCAGGTCCCATCCCTGGTCAAGGAACAAAGATCCCACATGCCTCAGGGAGATTAAGCCGGGGCACCGCAACTACTGATCTTGGGCGCCACAGCTAAAGAGAGCGAAGACCCGAGGCAACCGAAGATAAATAAGCAAACATGTTTCCAAAAGCAATAGAACAAGTTTCATGGCTGTAGCAGTATAATTACTGTAGCCACATTAAAGAAAGTAAAAAAGAAACTATGTCAATTATTTTCACATCTTAAACTTTGTCCGCTCAAGCTATAATCAGTTCTGGAAAGATCTTGACAAAGATCAAGATGTTAAATTCCCTCTATGTTAAATCAGGCTTCCCTGGTAGCTCAGCTGGTAAAGAATCCGCCTGCAATGCAGGGAACCCCAGTTTGATTCCTGGGTCAGGAAGATGCCCTGGAGAAGGGATAGGCTACCCACTCCAGTATTCTTGGGCTTCCCTGGTGGCTCAGACGGTACAGGGGGAGGCCTGGGTTGAAATACCAGAACCAGGAGTGTTAATATTTCTGTTGGTGTCTTTGCGACTTAGTACTAGTGATGGTAGTGACCTAGGTCCACAGTATCTCTATGGGTTGGGATTCATGGGGACAGAACCTCACAATGAATCATTTTCAACACATTATAAACATTCTCATACACATTTTCCCCAGACAGGGACAAGGTCGTACACTTCACAGAAGCAGTAGCTGTCTGACTTGCCTGGCTTCTCTTGACAAGCCCATGCCTATAAAATGTGGACTTGTTCACTGCCCAGAAAGCATCAATGCGCTGCAGGAGGAGCCCACTGTGGGGAGGTTTACATGTCCTTTTGGCGCTAGTGGTAAAAAAAAAAAAAAAAAAACTGGCAATGCAGGAGATATAAATGACACAGGTTCAATCCCTGGGTCAGGAAGATCCCCTGGAGGAGGGCAACCCACTCGAGTATTCTTGCCTGAAAAATCCCAAGGACAGAGGAGCCTGGCAGGCTACAGTCCATGGAGTTGCAAAGAGTGAGACACGACTCAGGGACTGAGCACACACACATATGTCCTTTCTGCTCTGTGATCTCTCAGGATGGAGACATCAGATTCATTTCCCAGAGAATATTCACAATTATCAGTTGATCATTTCTCTTTTTCTGTCTTTCCTTTTTACTTTTGAATTATGAAAGTATGATAACACATTTACAGGAGATTTGGAAAATACAGAACAAAGTTACATATGGTTCTACTATATATTATGATCATTTTTAAGTAGATAAATTATGAGTTTTAGTTGGAGTTTCAATATCAAACTGTCAAAAATTAATAGAATGAACATACAGACAGGTACAAAGATATAGTAGACCTGAAAAGCACTATAAACCAATTCAACGTAAGTAAGATTTATACAATTTTCACACAACAGCAGGATACAAATTCTAGTCAAGTTCCCATAGACTATAAAATAGGAGACATTGGAACATATCCAGGGACATAAAACAAGATGTAAAAATTTCATGATCTAAAGGTTCAATTGATCATTTCAATGATCAATTTCATGCATTCTAATGTTAATCTCTCTATATTTCCTATCAACACTTTTTTAAATCCCTTTCTATATGTCCAGGAATGCTTTTTTCCAGTACTAATAGCCCAGAATGTGGTGACATGCTGGAGGTTCAATGAGAGACTTAAGGAGGGGGCTCCGTGGGTGACTTGGAACCAAGGACAAAGTCCTTGCAGAGTCATGTGGACGTGAGGGAGACCTGAGGATTCTGAGGAGGGAAACTCTGGTTTCAAAGGGGGCATTTTCCAGATTAAACAGACCCGAGGCCATAAATAGAAAGGGCTGTGGGACTTCAACTCAGGAGAAAGCCCAGCCTCCAGACCCCATGCTGATGATCAGTGTGAACACATTTGGAACAGCTTGGAAGAGTGAGACCATGAGGGAAAATGCCCAACGGGAGACACAGTGAAGGGAGCCCCACTGCTCTGTGAGTGTCCCTTCCCTGGCTGTGACTTTCACTGTAAACTTGGGCTCTCCCACGGGGAACTCAGAAAACTCTCCCTGCCCTCTGCTCAGCCGCTCACGGGGACCTTCTCAGTAATTGCCAGGAGTTGTCAGTAGTCCCCAGGCGTGGGTGAGGGTAATGAGCACTGGGGGTAAGATCTGCCCCCCACTGGAGATGCCCCAGACTCTCCATGCAGACAGTGTCACCTCCGCTCCAGATGACATGATAATGGCTCCTCTGTGGGGAGAGCGGGCGCAGGGACCCTGTCCCTATAACTGGGGCCCATCCTGACTGACACTTCCCTGCACAGAGTGTGGAGCCAAGTGCAGGCAGGTGAGTGCTCCCTTGTGTTCAGTCTCAGGGCAGGAAACAGGAGAGCCGGCTCTCAGCAGAAGAGGAGCTCAGAGCTGTGTTGTCAGTGCCTTGGGCAGACAGGTGCTCCCCTGCCTTGACTGAGCTGCCCCGTCCATGCCCTGGCTGGCAGGTGGAAGTGGGGAATGTGCTGGGGTGTGTGTCTGAGGGGGACCAGAGCTGTGAGTTCACTGCAAATCCTGTGTCCTGGGGTCCCTGACAATGAGGGGAAAAGGGAGGGGTCACTGTGGAATCTGTTCAAGTCCTGTATGACCAGAGCCCTGGACGTCTCAACCACATAAAAAATGATCTAGAGACCTCCTCAGACCTAATAGATTAGGGTTGAGTGTGAATAAGGTGGAATAATGATGTGCAGAGTTTGGGTTAGAACCTGAAAGTCCTGAAATAAGATCCAGTGACAGACACATACACACACAAACAGAAATACAGAGAGAAAGGCCACCCTGTAACAACCTTCACATTTTCCTTCACGGGATGCAGTTGGCTCAGTAATTTCTGCCATAGTATCCTGTCTCGAGTCTCTCTGTGTTCTGTATTATGTATATCAATGTTGCTCATGTTTTTCTCTCTCTAATCAAACGACAAAATGCGCTCAGCCTCTTTAACATGAGGAGCAGGGGAAAGAGAAAAAAATTTTTGCACTGAGATAGAATCCAGTTAACCTCCAGTCTGCCAAATGAGTATAAAGGTTGCAAAGTAAAGTTTTTTGAAAAGATTAGAATTAGGAAGTAAAGCAGTTTCCCCTATGGTAATTCAACATTATATTTGGAAATACAGCTATCATCTGATGTGTGTATCTGCAGATATTCATATGTTGAAAACCTAAACCTTAAAGATACTGGTGTCAGAAGATGGAGCCTTTGGAAGTGCTCATATTAAGTGGGTGGGCATTTGTGAACAGAATTCCTACCTTGTCAAAACTCATGGAAACTGACCTGCCCGCACTGGACTTCCCTCCACCCCCCAACACCTGTGGGTGCAGAGAGGCTCCTGGGGGGCTGCAGGTTCTGGGATGTGTGTTCCTGACTCAGCACAAGAGACCTGCTCTGGGTTCATTTCTGACTCTGGCTGTGGGGGTGCCCCGTATGTGACTGTGTGGGGCTGGGGGGTCATGGGTCATGTGGGGTCAGGTATGTCCTGCAACCTAAGTCGTGGTTGCTGGTGTCAAGAAGGCACCTCCCCTGTGGGGTTGGTCTCTGTATCCAGGAAATGTCCAGGTAGGAGATCTGACCACATCACTGACCCCAATAAATACTCAGCCCTATGGGAAGGAGATCCAACCAGTCCATTCTGCAGGACATCAGCCCTGGGTATTCTTTGGAAGGAATGATGCTAAAGCTGAAACTCCAGTACCTCATGCGAAGAGTTGACTCATTGGAAAAGACTCTGATGCTGGGAGGGATTGGGGGCAAGAGGAGAAGGGGACGACAGAGGATGAGATGGCTGGATGGCATCACCGACTCAATGGACGTGAGTCTCAGTGAACTCTGGGAGTTGGTGATGGACAGGGAAGCCTGGCGTGCTGTGATTCATGGGGTCGCAAAGAGTCGGACACGAGTGAGCGACTGATCTGATCTGATGGGAAGGAGGTCATGGACCATAACTGATTATTGAAATTGCAGTGTATCTGAAATGTACATCATGATTTAATATATGTACACATTGTGAAGGAGTCCACAGTTGACTGAATTGATGCATCCATCACCTCACATAGTAGGTGTCATCGCCTGTAGTCACCAGGTTCTACATTACTCCTCAGTCTTTGTTCATCTTATAACTGAGAGATTGTACCCTCTTCTCCCCTTTCCCCCAACCCCAGTTCCCAAGCAACCACCATTCGACTCTCTTTCTATGAAATTGAATTTTTTTTCAAACTCTACCTATAAGTGATAGAAGGCAGTGTTTGTGTATGAATATTTCACATACCAAAGTGTCCTCGAGTTTTACCCACGTTGTTGCAAAAGGAAAGATTTCCACCTTTTTAACCTGAGTAATATTTCCCTGTGTAATATCCCACAGCTTCCTGATCGGTTTATCTATCAGCAGACCCTTGGGCTGTTTCCATGTCTCGGCTGTTGTAACAATTCAGCAATGAACATAGGGGTTCATTTACAGATATTCATCTTTACAGATATTACTTCAAGATCTGATTTCATCTTGTATATATACTAGAAGCCCAATTGCTGGGTCATATGGGAGTTCTGGTTTTAACTTCTCAGGAACTTCCACAACATTCTCCACAGAGGCTGTACCCGTTAATATTCCCACCAACAGTGTGTGAAGTGTTCCTTTTTGTCAAGATCCTTGCCAATGTGTTATCTCTACTCTTTTGGAGACTAGACACTCTAACAGGTGAGAGATGCTATCTCATTGTAATTTTGACCTGATGACTAGAGATGTTGAGCACCTGTTCATGTACCTTTAGGTTCTTTGTATGCAGTCTTTGAAAAAAAAATCTGTTCAGGTCCTTTCCCCATTTTAAACTGGATTATTTGGGGTTTTGCACAATATTATTTTACATTTTGGATATTCATTCATTCGTGGATATGTGGATTGCAAATAGCGTCTCCTATTGCACAGTTCCTTTGCCCTGCAGAGGCTCTTATACGATGAACCCTCACTCTTTTACTTTTGTTGCTGTGTTTTTGTTGTCAAATCCAAACCATTACAGCCAAGATCAATTCAAGGAGCTTACTTCTTTCCTCTAGGAGTTTGATGGTTCCAGATCTTACATCCAAGTTTAATCCAGTTTAGAACATTTTTGTGTGTGGTGTAAGATAGTGTCCAGATTTTTTTTTTTTGGAATTTTAAATTTGGATATAATTGATACAACATTATGTCTGTTTCACGGGTACAAAATAACAATTAAATATTTCTCTACATTGCCAGTTGATCACAGACAGTCTAGTTTACATCTGTTATACATGTAGTTATATTTTTTTATTCGACCAGAATCTGTAAGGCTTACTCTCTCTCTTTTCATCGTTAGATGTGGATTTCCAGTTTTCAAACACCACTTATTGAAGGGACTAACATTAGTCCATTGCATACCCTTAGGGCCTTCGTCAAAAATTAATTCACCAGAAGTGTATGGGTTAATTTCTGCGCTTTCTGTTCTGTCCCATCAGTCTGTCTATTTTATGCATATTTTATGCAAATTTATGTTGCCATAAATTTGACATATGGTTTGAAATGAGGAAGTTGGATGTCTTGTTCATCTTTCACGTGATGCTTTGACTATTTGGGGTATTTTTTGGTTGTATACAGATTTGGGGATTTTTTTTTTTTTTCTGTTTCTGTGAATACTGGCATTGGAAATAGTTGAACTGAGCCAACAATGTTGCTGAACAAGGCAGACATGTTTTCTAAGTTTATAGATCTTACATGAGGATAGAAGATCAGGTTATACAAGTAAATAGAGAGCTGTTGTATAACATAGGGAGCTCAGCTCAGTGCCCTGTGATGACCTAGAGGGGTGGGATGAGGGGATGGGAGGGAGGCTTTAGAGGAAGGAGATACAGGTGTATTCATATCTGATTCACATTGTTGTACAGCAGAAACTAACACAATATTTTAAAGCAATTAACCTCCAATTTAAAATTAAAAAAAAATAAAAGTAAATAGAAAAAATTCAGAATAGTGATGGTGAATGATTTAACTGGTATCAGAAGTATGTTATCCAGGTAAAGTCATTTCTCTGGACTATGACAGTGTCTTCCTTTTCAGGAGAAATAAAATGTGGGAATCTTTGTCCAACGGTGATTATGTAAGAAGACTGCTGATGGCATCACCAGCACAGCCTACTTTCTGCTCCAGGACACTCTGACATCCTCTCCATGTCTTTTCACAAAGATGCCCTGAGAACCACAAGCCAGACAGCCCTGAAAACCACGTATCTTATACAGATAGGAGTTGGATCTATGGCCAATATCATCCTTTTCTTTCACAACATCTCTCCGATCTTGCTTGGCCACAACCGGAGACCCACACCCACAGTTCTTGCCCACATATCCCTAGCCAATCTTTTGTTTCTTCTGTCCTCTGGAATTCCCCATATAATGACAGGTTTTGTTTTGAGAAACCCTCTCTCCAGTCTTGGGTGTAAGTTTGTGTATTACATACAGAGGGTGGCTCGCAGCACCGCCCTGTGCTCCACCTGCGTCCTGAGCACCTATCAGTCCTTCACTCTCACCCCCAGGAGATCAGAGTGGGTGATGCTCAGAGGAAGGGCCCCCAAGGTCACTGGTCCTTCCTGCTGCACCTGCTGGATGTTCAGTCTCTTAATGTACATCTACGTTCCTGTGAAAATCACTGGTCCTTGGGATAGATACAACAATACTGATTCCCAAGGCAAGTGGTTCTGCTCAATTACAGGTGCTGCCACAGGCTTTGTCTACTTTTGGTTCATCTCTGATGTCATGTTTATTGGCCTCATGGTCTGGTCCAGTGGCTCCATGGTGCTTCTCCTGCACAGACACCACCAGAGGGTGCAGTATATCCACACCCCCACTGGACACCACAGATGCCCCCCAGAGACCAGAGCCGCCCACACCATCCTGATGCTCATGGTCACCTTCGTTGTCTTCTACCTGCTGAATTACAGTTTTGTTTTCCATATCAGTGCCTCTTTAGATTTTCGTCTGTGGTTGCTCCAGGTCTCTAATGTCTTGGTTTCTTGTTTCCCCACTATTTCCCCCTTCCTGCTGCTCCTGAGGGATCCTAGAACGCCTAGGTTCTGCTCTTGAGTCATTAGAATGTATGAATAAAGTGCTAAATATCTAGTAGACACCTTCAATAGTAACCGTAATTATTCTGTAAGTCCTCAGTATCCATTTTTTACTGAGATATAACTAACTTATATCTTTACTAACACATAGCATTGTATTAGTTCCAGATATACAACATGATGAATGTGCATTTGTATATGTTGCAAAATGATCACAATAAGTCTAGCTAGTTGCATCCCCTCACCTTCAGAGAAGATACAAATTTTTTTCTGGTGACACAAACTGCCAAGTTTATTTATTTCGTTAGTTTTTGTTATTATTTGGCTGTGTGGCATATGGGGTAATAGTTCCTGGACCGTCAATTGAACCAGCTCCCCCTCAGTGGAAGCTCATAGTCTTAACCACCAGTAAGTCCCTGTGATGAGAACTTTGAAGATTGACTCTCTTGTTGTTCAATCGCTCAGTTGTATCTGAATCTATGAGACATCATAGACTGCAGGATGCTAGGCTTCCCTGTCCCTCACTCTCTCCCAGAGTTTGCTCAAATTCATGTCCATTGTGTGGATGATGCCATCCTACCATCTCATTCTCCGTTGCCCCCTCTCCTCCTGCCCTCATTCTTTCCAGCATCAGGCTCTTTCCCGATGAGTCAGCTCTTCACATCAGGTGGCCAAAATACTGGAGCTTCAGCATCAGTCCTTCCAATGAATATTCCAGGTTGACTTCCTTTAGGATTTCCTGGTTTGATCTCCTTGCAGTCCAAGAGACTCTCAAGAGTCTTCTCCAGCACCACAATTCGAAAGCATAAATTCTTTGGTGCTCAGCCTTCTTTATGATCCAACTCTCATATCCCTTTATGACTACTAGAAAAAACATAGCTTTGACTACACAGACCTTTGTTGGCAAAGTGATGTCTCTGCTTTTTAATATGCTATCTAGGTTTGTCATAGCTTTCCTTCCAAGGGGCAATCATCTTTTAATTTCATGGCTGCAGTCACTGTACGCAGTGATTTTTGAGCACAAGAAAATAAAAACTGTCACTGCTTCCACTTTTTCCCCTTCTATTTGCCATGAAGTGATGAACTGGGCACAGAAGAATTGATGCTTTTGAACTGTGGTGTTGGAGAAGACTCTTGAGAGTCCCTTGGACTGCAAGGAGATCAAACCAGTCCTAAATATTCATTGGAAGGACTGATGCTGAAGCTGAAGCTCCAATACTTTGGCCACCTGATGGGAAGAACTGACTCATTGGAGAAGACCCTGATGCTGGGAAATACTGAAGGCAGGATGAGAAGGGGACGACAGAGGATGAGATGGTTAGATGGCATCACCAACTCGATGAACATGAGTTTGAGCAAGCTCTGGGTGTAGGTGATGGCCAAGGAAGCCTAGCAAAGCTGTAGTCCGTGGGGTCACAAGGAATCAGACATGACTGAGCAACTGAACTGAGCTGATCTGATGGGACTGGATGCCATGATCTTTGATTATTTTTTTCAAGTATGCAATGAATATAATTGACTATATTCACCATGTGGTACACCATATCCCCTTGACTTGCTTGTTTTATAACTAGATGTTGATAGCTTTTAATGTTTGTACTCAATACCAAATTTTTACAGAATTTCCAATGAACTGAAAAGGTTCACTTAGGAGATTTGAAAGTCAATCCATGAAATTATGAGCTCGAAAAATGTACAAACCATTATTGAGGAAACCATTTCTGCCTTAACCAATGAAGCACTCTGAAAGAAACGTCCTTTCTTCCAGAACATTTCAAGAGTTTCCACAGACTTTATCTCCGTGTGTTTCGGCTAATACCTGACACACATTGGCACAGAATCCAACATTGGTCTCCATAAATATGACTCTTGTGTGGGTGGAGATTTGATTTTTTAGATAAAGGTAACACACAGGAAAGTAGAGAATGTGTTCTTCTGTATTACCTTGTAAATTTAGTTCACTCCTATTTCTCCAGTATGCTATAGTGTTACACAGAAAATCGATGTTATTCAGTGTCTTGCTTCTTCTCTAAAACTGGATTGTTTACACGGTGGACCCTCAATAAATTTAATAGATAGGATGGATGACATAATCTGAAGGACAGACTAGAAGCTGTCTTCTTTTTCATTTGTCACTTGAATACGTAGTGTTCGTGATTGCATTTTGCAAACTTGAGATTGTTTCTATTTGTCTTATTTTCTGGGTTTTTTTGGGTCATTTTCTGTTGTGTTATTTTTAAGTTCCAATTTAAAAAATCAATGTGCTAAGGTATAACTATTTTTCAGTGATATTTTGGACATCACATATGGATCCATCACTCCTGTATATATATATATATATGTAATTACTGACAATTAATGCTATGATTGTAGCTGTCATGAACTAGTTGTGTCTTATATAAAATAAGAAATGAACAGAAAGTATAGTGTATACATGTATCAATATGATTGCATTTTCCAAAGCTTGTAGTTCTTTTTTGTGTTTCTTTCTTTGGTATAACTTGCCTTCTGTTTGAAAAATTTCCTTTAACTAATATTAAGGAGCTAGTTTTACTATGAGTGAATTGTTTCAGCGTTTATCTAAAAATATCATAATTTTACTGTTTTTCCTATTAGAGAATATAAAAGCTAATAAAACATGATCAATAATAAAGGTATACTTAGCAACAACCTCCTCTTAAACACTAAGGAATTAAATGCCTATGAACTGTTTTTATTTTTTTAAATGATTAGAGGTAATTTCAAATCTGCTTCACTTTCACACTACTATATATAAAATAGGTAACTAATTATGACCTACTGTGTAGTAGGGTGCTGGTGTATAGTTTTCGGCCAGCTATTTGACTGCCCATTCGGATCTTTTCATTGATTCTCAAGAGGTGTCCTTAATCACCCAAGAAAGAAGATGATTTACACTGGGGATATCATTTGCTCCTCACTGGAAACGCCCCAGACTCCCCATGCAGTCAGTGTCACCCACACAGCAGGTGACATGATAATGGAATCTCTGTGGAGAGACCAAGGCTAGAAACACCGTCCCTATAACCATGACCTCAGGTGCTCGGCGCTCATCCTGAGTGACACGTCCCTGCACAGAGCTCTGAAGCAAAGACCAGCCAGGTGAGTGCTTCCTTCTGTTCAATCTCAGGGCAAAGACTGGGAGAGACGTTGCCTTCAGCAGGAGAGGGACTTAAGACTTAACTCACACTGGGCAGGACAGGGGCAACACAGCCTCACTTGAGCACTCACATCCATGCTCTGCTGGGTGGAGGGTGGCTGTGAGCCCAGGAGTGTCTCAGGCTGGGAGCAGAGCCAGATGGTCCACTGCAGATCCCTGTGCCATGGAGTCTCTAAAGATGAGAGGAGGGATTTGGTGTCTCTGGAATGTGTGCCAAGCCTTGGATGATCCAGTCACTGAGCTCCTCTCTGTTGTTAACAAAGACTGCTCATTGTAGCAGACCTCACAGGTCTATGCTTGCAGGGGAAGGAGTCCCCCTGCCGCCTTTCTCAGATCATCTCCACCCGGGACCTTATTCCAGGGTCCTCTAGTCTTGTTGCCCACAGCTCATGACAATGCCTCTAAGCAGCTCACTCTCGGCTCTCCCTCAGCACTGGGCTACACACCAGCTCTGACTTCAGGGCTCACTGTGATGAGTTACACATTCCTCTGTCAACACAACAGAATTAACTCCTGTTGCTTCCACTGTATTGTAAGCAGTTTTATGCACATAAGTAAAAAAAAAAAGAAAAGAAAACCAAGACAAAATGAGGAAGCTATTGTAGCAGAAAGTGCTCAGAACCAAAGGAGAGACAGAACTGCCTTTAAATTGTTTTTTTGTGCAAGCACAGCTGTGTCATCAGAAAAGTTGCTGGAAAATAAGGCTTTTATGGGTTCTCTGTTTTCTTCTAAGAAAGGTTACTTCCAGCTTGTCCTGTTACATGGAGAGTGACCTGCTCACACTGGTTCCCCCACACCTGTGGGTCGGCAAGCACTGGGATATGTGTTCCTCTCACAGCACAAGGGCATCTTTTGCGGGTTCATTTTTTGGTTCTGGCTGTGGTGGTGCCCCATGTGTGACTGTGTGGGGTTGGGTGTCATGGATTGTGTGGGGGCAGGTGTGTCCATCTGCAATTCTGGGTCATGATGGTGTCAGGGAGGCACCTCGTCTGTGGGGTTGACCTCTGTGTGTCCCACAAAATGGCAAACAGTAGCTATGACCACATCACTCCCCCCAATAAATACTCAGCCCCATAGAAAGGAGATCATGGGCCATGTGTGTGGGAGGAGAGATGCAAGAGGATGAGGGGAACTGCATGTACTTAGGAGTCACTGTGATGTAGGGAGAAATGAGTGGGGTTTCAGGGAGGATCCTATGAGGATTCACTGTGCATGAGACTCATGTTCGAGCTTTTGCCAATAAAGAAAATTCAATGGGATTCATGGAGCAGCTCCATCACGAGGGCCAGGCTCAGGGTACCCCCAGGATGGGCCACCGCAGCCTGAAGGAGGCTGGACGGGGATACAGAGCAAGTAGAAGTCGTGTGTGCTCACGCAGGGAAGGACGCGCAGTTCAAGCACTGTCCAGCTCCACGTGCCAAGAGGTAGCTCTCCACGCAATGGTCGGGGCACGTGTCCAGGCCCACACCTCGGAAGCAATCGTGAGACCACGGCTACACGTGTCCAGGCCTGCGTTCAGGAAGCTAACGCAAGAGGAGGGACAAGCATCCAGGTCCGGGCCGGGAGCTGTCGCAAGAACTGAGGTAACTGTCCAAGTCCTGCCTTGGGAGCTATCGCGAGAACAGAGGTGGTGCCTGGTCCCGGCTGCGGCGCACAGCAGCTCCAGCACGAGGAGCCGCCGCCAAAGGCCCAGAGGGCCGGGAGCCACGGTGCTCGTCGGCGGCCTCTGCATCTGCCAGGATAGTATTTCTTGTTTCCAAGAGCTCTCGATTTATCAGGAAGAGAGAGCAGAGAGGAGGAAACGAACAAAAAGGTATGAATCTCATCTTGAGGTGAAGAGAGTGAGTCAGTTGTGACTACGGAGGGGCTCACAGGAGCCAGGAGCAGGTGGAGCCAGGAGGCTGAGCCTAAAGGACGAGACCATTGAAGTGGCGGGAAGAGGGGCGACTAGGAGCTGGGAGGGGGGCCAGGACGCGTTTCCTGCTTTGAAGGGAAGGAATGCCTCTGCTCTGGTGGGAAAAGGAGCGAGGGCGGCCGTGGGGTTAGAAACGCCTTAGGTGCCCGAAGTCACTGTTTCCTCCTCACGTTGCTTCAGGTGCTCAGTGACAAGGGGAATGTTCATCTTTCAAAAACCAACTCATGGTTTCCTTGGTAGTTTCTACTTCTTTTCTGGTCCTTATTTCATCCATTTCCACTGTTTTTCCCTTATATATCTGCTAACCTTTGCCTTAGTTTTGGGTGGGTGGTTTGGTTTTGTTTGGTTTGGGTGTTTTTTTTTTTTAATGTGATTTTTGGTTTGTTTTTGTTCTTTCTGGTATAAAGTTATGTTTATTAGAACCTTTTTTTCTTAATCTCATTTGTTGTTAAACCATTCTTCTTAGAACAAAGCCTGTGCTGACTCCCGTAACCTTCGGTTTGCTGTGTTCCCACTCCACTTGCATCTCAAGGTATTTTATTTCCATTTTTATTTCCATTTGGATCTTCTTTGACCACAGTTTGTTCTGGAGTGGTTGTTCATCTCCATGTATCTGTGATTTTTCCAGCTTTCATGCTGTTATTGGCGCCTTATTGCATATAATTACCGTGGAAAAAGACACTTCATGTGATTTCGGTGTTAAATCTGTTAAGACTTGTTTGGGGGACTTCCCCGGCATTCCAGTGATCAGGACCTCACTTTCCAAAAGAGGGTGTAGGAGTTTGATCCCTGGTCAGAGGTCTAACATTCTACATGTCTCAGGGCCAAAATCAAGACATTAAAAAGAAAGCAATATTATAACAAATTCAATAAAGACTTTTTAAAAAAAGACCTGCTTGAGTCCTAATATGTGATGTGATCTGGTAAATGTTCTTTGTGGTCTTGAGAAGAATGTATATTTTTCTGCTCTTGGATAGATTGATCTGGTTATGTCCATAAAGTTCAACTGTGCTAATGTGTAGCTAACTCCAACATTTCCATGTTGGTTTTCTGTCTGATGAGAGTGTGAGTATTGCAGTCCCCACTATGATTATGTTTCTTGCTTTAGATATGATAATGTTTGCTTTATTGTTTAGATGCTCTGAGGTGAGTGAGAACTTATATAAGAGGCTTGTCTTGTGCACCAGCATGATGATGACTATTGCAATCTTAAAAGACTACAACATGGTATAAATGTAATATTCATATGCACTGGGAAGCCAAAAAATTGTGTGACCCACTATATTATGACATTGAATTTACTGCTATGGTTTGGAACCAAACACAACTTCTCTGAATTACATCTGTATTTCTGCTGTGAACCTCACTATTTCTTTCCTTGGGGCTTAATTCGTTCTTCTTTTGTAGTTCCTTGAGGTGTAAAGCTATTTTGTTTGAGACCTTTCTTCCTTTTTCATACAGACATTTATCACTATCAACTTAGCTCTTAATCTGCTTCCCATAAGTTTTGTTATCTTGTATTTCCATTGTCATTTTCTGAAGATGTTTTATTTTTGATTTTTCATTTCATCCATGTAGTTTAATCTTCACACAAGTATACCAGCTCCAAGTAAATATAATATGCCTAGCCGCTGTTAACAGAGAAGGCAGTGGCACCCCACGCCAGTACTCTTGCCTGGAAAATCCCATGGACGGAGGGCCTGGTGGGCTGTAGTCCATGGGGTCGCTAAGAGTCGGACACGACTGAGCGACTTCACTTTCACTTTCACTTATTATTGAATTATCCCATTTTCTTTAATAATTTGTAGTTTCATATCATTGTGGTTGAAAAAGATGCGTGAAATGATTTCGGTCTTAAATATGTTAAGACAAATGGAGAATGGACCATATACACTTAATATATTTTCTGTTGCTGATGGATGGTGAGTCTGTTAAGTTCATGTGGTCTCATGTGTAGTTTGAGTTCAATGATTCCTTATTGATTCTCTATATGATTAATCTATTGCTGAGACTAGGAAATTAATGTCCATATTATTACTGTGTGTTGTATATTTTTCCCCTTGATTTATGTGAACAAGTCCTTAGTATATTGAGGTCCTCCAATGTTGGGCTTACAAATATTTACAGTTGTTCTATTTTATTAATGAATGGATACTTTCATCATTATATAATGACTTCCTTTGTCTGTTTTTACAGTTTTTGCCCTTTAGTCTATTTTTGTCTGAGATGACTATAGTTATCCCTACTTCTTTGGGTTTCTACCTGCATGGACTATCTTTTTCCCTTCCTTCTCTGTAGGTCTATGTGTGACCATGAAAACTTCAATTCTACATAACATGGTCCTGTGGGACTCCAGTAGGCTGAGTACCCTTCACTGTTGGGGTGGGTTATTAGAGGGTCCACCCCTTTGGGGGCAGCCACAGAGGTTGGGGCATGAGATGTGTGTGGACAAGTTCCTTCCAGGCACAAGCTGAAGGCTTGGCTTCATTTTTTGAATCAAACCAGAGAGAGAATGTGGAAGCAGTGGCCACTTGTTCTTTCAGTCTCCTGAGAGCCTCCCAGTCAGCCGCTCGATGCAGTGCTTAAATGCCAGATCCTCAGGCAGTAGCTGATAGAGAGTGCAGTCAAACTCCAGCAGGGTGATGGTGTTAAAGCCTATTCATGCTGCACTGATCCTGGGGATGTGGCCGTGGTGGGTGCTAGCAGGTCATTTCACAGCTACTTTTTTATTTTCTTAGCCCTTTGAGGCTCCACAGTGCCCATCCACACTGGCTACCAGAGCTAAGTGATTTGAGGGAGCTAACATGTGGTTCAGGTCCTTACTTCTCAGAGAAGCAAGTAGTTGCGTGTTTCATTGTGATTGGAATGCACTGCGCTACACGTGGGCTCATGGTGAGCAGGTGTCCCAGACGTTCCCACCTGTTTTGATGTGGGTGTTTTCAAAGTCATCTGATGTGTGCAAGTCATTCAATGATTTCCTGAATTTCTCTCAAAGGAATTGATCCACGTGTAAATATATTCACTGTGTCCATGGGAGGAGCAAGCCTCTGTGTTGCCATCTTGGTGAAATCACTCAGTACATTCTTGTAATAAGTGGGATGATCATGAATCCTAAAGTGGTAGAGCACATTCTTATCTCTGTCTTCTGTCACTCATATACCTGATACATATTATTTAATACCTATGATGGGTCATCAAATGTTGTTGAACAAGACAGACATGGTTCTTGAGTTCATGGACCTTACATACAGGTGGAGAACAGGATATACAAGTAAATAGGAGTAAATAAAAAATTGTAATGGTGAAACTTGTAACTAATGTCAAGTGTATGTTCTCCAGGTAGAACTGATTATCTGGCATATGAGAGTGCCATTTTTCTCAAGAGAAGTAAAGAGTGAGAGTCCCTTCCCAGTCTTGGTTCTGTAAGAAGACTGCTGATGTCATCACCTGCACAGCTTCCTTTCTGCTCCAGGACACTCTGAAATCCTCTCCATGTCTTTTCAGAAAGATGTCCTACGAACTGCAAGCCAGGAAGCTCTGAAAACCACCTATCTCTTACAGATGGGAGTTGGGTCTCTGGTCAATGTCATCCTTTTCTTCCAAAACATCTCTCCAGTCTTGTTTGGACACAAGCAGAGACCCACAGACACTATTCTCACCCACATGGCCCTGGCCAATCTCTTGGTTCTTCTCTCCTCTGGGCTTCCCCACACAATGACAGCTTTTGTTTCAAGTAAGCCCCTGTCCAGTCCTGGGTGTAAACTTGTATATTACATACACAGAGTGGCTCGCAGCACCACCCTGTGCTCCACCTGTGTCCTGAGCACCTATCAGTCCTTCACTCTCATCCCTAGGAGAGAAGGGAGGTCATTGCTCAGAAGAAGAGCCCTCAGGGTCACAGATTCTTCCCATTGGATCTGTTGGATATTCAGTGCCTTAGTGAATAGCTACGTTCCTGTGAACATCACTGGTCTACAGGACACGCACAACTATTCTGATGCTCAAGGCAGGTGGTTCTGCATGTCCTTGGGTCATAAATCAGGCTTTACCTTCTTGTGGTCTGTCTCAGATGCCATATTTATTAGCCTCATGATCTGGTCCAGTGGCTCCATGGTGCTTCTTCTGCACAGACACCACCAGAAAATGAAGTATATTCACACCCTCACTGGACACCACAGATGCCCCCCAGAGACCAGAGCCACCCACACAATCCTGATGCTGGTGGTCACCTTTGTCATCTTCTATGTGCTGAATTCTATTTTTGCTTTTTGTATTAGTGCTTTTCACGATTTTCGTCTATGGTTGCTGCAGATCTCTAGTGTCTTAGTTTCATGTTTTCCCACTGTTTCCCCCTTCCTCTTTCTCCTCAGGGATCCTAGAGCACCTAGATTCTGCTCCTGAATTATTAAAATGTATTGTTAAAGTGCGAAATGTACAGTAGACAGCTTCAATAATGAAAGTAGTGACTCTCTTCTGTAACTATTTCCTCAGTAATAGTGTTTCTCCAGTATAATTAGTATATAACATAATGTCAGTTCCAGTTGTGCAGCATGATGAATGGGAATTTATATGTACTGCAAAATGGTCACCACAGTGTCTGGTTGATATGAAGCCTGCATAAAACATTACAAATGTGTGGAACTGTATAGTCTAAGAAATTCCTACGTGTTCTGTAAAATGGTCAACAGTGATTCTGAGCAGAGTATAAACACTTTAGGAACTCATACAATGGCTACAAAAATCAAAGAGCACAAGTTTAGAGCCCTAACCCTGTGCTCTGCAACAAGAGAAGCCACCACAGTGAGAAACCTGCGCACGGCAACTGGAGAGTAGCCTCTATCACAGCAACTACACAAAACCCAGGCGTAGCAACAAAGACCCAGTGCAGCCAAGAATAAAATACATAAATAAAAATTTTTTAAAGAAAGAAATTTATCATTAAAAAAATACAAACTCTTTTTGAGGAAATCATTTCCTTGATGGCCAGTTCAGCTCTGTAAAAGAAACCTTCTTCAGGAGTTTTTGCAAATTATTTTTCCCATATGTTGCATCTAATACCTGATGTACATTGACACATAATCTATGTTTGTCTAGATAAATATTACTGTAGGGTGGATGGAAATATTTATTTCATGGATGAAGATAATAAATACAGAAAATGGAGGTGTTCTTCTGTATTACCATATACCTTTATTCACTTGTATTTTCCAGTATGCTGTAGTGTTAATTCAGAAAATAAATGTTATTCATATGGGTTGCTTCTTCTTTCAACCTGAATTTTCTTTACGTGATTGACCATCGATAAATTTGGTTGATTGAAAGGATTAAGTAACATGAAGGAGGGAGTAAAAACTGTCTTTATATTTGTCACTTGAGTGTTTATTATTCATCATTGAAAATCAGAAACTTGGGTCTTAGTTTTCAGTTTTTCCTGTTTTTTTTCCCTCTTTTTTTTGCCTTTTATTTGGATAGTCTAGTGTTTTGTTTTTTGCATTCCATTTGAAAAGTATATAGTGTTATGGTATAACTACTTTTTTATTGGTTTGATTTTTGTAGCTATTGTATGAGTTCCTAAAGTGTTTATATTCTGCTCAGAATCACTTTTGACCATTTTACAGAATACATAGGAATTTCTTAGACTATACAGTTCCACACATTTGTAATGTTTTACGGCACTGCTTTTATAAATGCTTACTCTCGATACATATTATTACCCACAGTTAATGCTATGATTTTTGCCGTGATAAGGTAGTTATCTCTAATGCAACAAGTCTGGTAATACCAAGTGTTGAAAGGATATGGATCAAGAGGATTTCTTTTTTTCTCTCTTTTTTATTTTGTTTTTTAATTATAGTCAACATGCAATGTTATATTTGTTTCTGGTGTACATCATAGTGATTCCACATTTATTTACGTTATGAGTTGATCGCCGCAACTCCCGTTACCACTCCTATCTGCAAAGTGTTGACTATTCCTTATGTTACAGCTCAGTGACTTATTCACATCATAACTGGAGGTTTGTGCCTTAATCTGTCTCATCTGTTCATCTGTTTCATCCAACCTCCAGCTTCCTCCTTCCTGAAAACCACCAGAGTATCTGCCTCTATGAGTTTGATCTTGTTTGTTTTGTTTTCTTTTGCAGACACCCCATGTAAGTGAAGTCACGATTTTTGTCTTTCTTTATCTGACTTATTTCACTTAGCATAATAGGTCTAGGTTCATCCATGTTGTTGCAGATGGCAAAATTTCATTCTTTTTCTGGCCAAGTAATATTCCTTTGTATACCACATCTTCCTTATACATTCGTCTGTTGATAGATACTTAGATTGTTTCCATTTCTTAGCTATTGTAAATAATGCTGCAATGAACATTAAGGTGTCCATATCTTTTTGAATTAGTGTTTTTGTTTTTTGGAAATCCAGGATTGGAATTTCTGGATTGCATGGTAGTTCCATATTTAATTTTTTGAGGAATCTCTATTCTGCTTTTCACAGTGACCACACCAGTTTACATTCCCACCAACGGTGCACACGAGTTGCCTTTTCTCCACATCCTCACCAGCACTGGTTATTTGTTGTCTATTTAATAATAGCTTTTCTGACAAATGTGAGGTGATATCTCATTGTGGTTTTGACTTGCATTTTCCTGATGACTAGTAATGTTGAACACTCATTATTACTGCTTTATAATATTCCATTCATTACTTATTCTAGTGCTGATGGGTATTTGAGTCTTTTCTGGCTTTTTACCATTGTGCGACATGCTGCAATGAACTTTCTTACACATGTGTTCTGATGAATATGTATAAGGGTTTCTCTGGGTTATACAGCTGATCTGCATGAAGAATATAAATGTTCACGTGACAAAATAATGTCGCGTTATTTTCCAAACATGTTGAAGAAGGCTTCTCAGGCTGCCTGAGATGCTGCATTTCCCCTGCTGACTGATTCAGCCCCTCGTACTGGGCCAGGTGCTTTGCCACAGCCAGGTAGGTTCAGCCGAGGGGCAGAAGGTCTGAGTCTGACCAGCAGCACCCAACGGAAAAAGACATTGGTCCATAGAGGTCGATTATGATTATAAATTTACATGTGGCCACGTTAAGTGTCAATTTTTTACAGTGTCAATTATTTTAATATCATAACTATTACCATTTCAAGTTGTAATCAGTTCTGAATAGTTCTTGACAAGATGGTTTAAAGTCTCTGTCTTAATACTTTCTTGAAATTGAGTGTGTGTGTTACACCCACAGCCCCTCTCAGTTCAGATGAGCCCACTTAAGGAGCTCAGTAGCCACAGGGGACTGGAGCTTCCACACTGGACAACCCAGATGTGGACACTTTCGCCAGCTCCACTAGAAGTCTGGTGGTGAACCACATCCTTCATGTGGTTCATATGAAACCAGCATTTCATATCTCAGAGCCAGGACCATGAGTATTATTTCTGTTTGCATTTTCATTACCTAGTACTAGGGACGGCACACAGTAGGGTCACAGTAGCTCTATGTGTTTAAATATGTGGGGGCAGATTCCAAGGATGAATAATCATTCAACACATTAAATCATTATCATGCATATTTTCTGCAGATGGGAACTACAGTTGAACACTTTAAAGAGGCAGTGGCCGTCTTATCTGCCTGCCTTCTCTTCTCAAACCCATGTACCTGAACTGTGGACAAGTCCGCTGGCCACAGTGTGTCAACTCCCTGCAGAAGGAGCACAGTGGGGACAATTAACTGTACCACTTCTGCTCTGTGGGCTTCAGAAGGATGAACTCAGGACTATTTCCCAGCTTAGGAAACTGGTCCCCAAGAACCAATTGTAAATTGATAGTTGCTATGATCAATTTAAAGTATTCTAATGTCCCCTCTCTATTTTTTCTAATTGTTAATAATTTTTAACCCACAAAACTCTGGAGATCCCACTGCAATTGTTCTTCCTGGAGTTTCTACCCTCAGGCTCTACACACTGATCCCCCATCAACCCAAGGACAGAGTGCATGTTTTCCTGCCCCAGGTCTTGTTCCCAAGGTGTTTTTTTCCATCGTGAGTCTCTGCCCCCATAAGCTTTGATCCCCTCTATTCACTGTCCGAGTCTTCAGTCTTTGAGGCAGTGATGCCCCTGGTTTTCTCACCTTTTTTACAGATACAAGAATTTTTCCTCTGTTCAGTGTTTTTTCTTATTGTTAGAACAGAGTGGTGACTTTCAAGATCCATGCATGAAAAACCAGAAACCAGAAGTCCATGACTGATTTCTTAAGTTATATTGGGTTGAGGAATTCTGATGATATATGAGTTCTCCAATGTTGACAGCTAATTCAATTGCAGCCATGTTAAAATTAGTTGGAAAGTCTTATAACCTAAGTGATATTTTTGTATTTTATTTTCTTAATACATTTTTACCATAGGCAGGATAATCATGAGTTCTGTAGGTGGTAGACTATATCCTTTACTCTATCTCCTGTCACATATTCATATACTCAGTACGTATTATTTAACACCTGTCAGAGATCAACCATATTGCTGAATAAGACAGACATGATTCCCAAGTCATGGGAAACAGATATAAATACAAAACAGTAATGGTGAATAATACAGCTGTTATGTGCTTGTTCTTCGAGTTGAGCCCCTCCTATAGGGTATAAAAGTATCTGCTTTCTCGGAAGAAAGAAGAGTAAGAATTCTTTTTTATTTTGAGAATTCTTTTCCAGTGCTGGTTCTGTAAGAAGACTGCTGATGTCATCATTAGCACAGCCTCTTTTCTGTTCCAGGACACTCTGGCGTCCTCTCCATGTCTTTTCACAAAGATGCCCTGACAATCCCAGGGGACATGGTTCTGAAAACTATCTTGTAGTTACAGACGGTGGTTGGGGCTCTGGTCAATGCCATCCTTTTCCTATACAGCATCTCTCCAATCTTTCTTGGCCACAAGAAGATATCCACATATGTGATTCTCACCCACATGGCCGTGGCCAGTCTCCTGGTTCTTCTCGCTCTTGGCATTCTCCACACAATGGCAACTTTTGTGTCAAAGAACCCCCTGTCTAGTCTTGGATGTAAACTCTGTATTACTTACGGAGAGTGACTCTCAGCACCACCCTGTGCTCCACCTGTGTCCTGAGAACCTATCAGTCCTTCACTCTCACCCCGAGGAGAGCAGAGTGGATGATGCTCAGAGGAAGGGCCCCCAAGGTCACTGGTTCTTCCTGCTGCACCTGCTGGATGTTCAGTCTCTGAATGTGCATCACTGTCCCTCTGAAAACCGCTGCTCCACAGAACACACACAACCGTAGTGATGACCAAGGAATGCGGTTTTGCTCATCCTCAGGTCCTGCCGATGGCCCTGTCTACTTGTGGTTCATCTCTGATGCCGTGTTTCTTGGCCTCACAGAACACACACAACCATAGTGATGACCAAGGAATGCGGTTTTGCTCATCCTCAGGTCCTGCCGATGGCCCTGTCTACTTGTGGTTCATCTCTGATGCCGTGTTTCTTGGCCTCACAGAACACACACAACCATAGTGATAACCAAGGAATGCGGTTTTGCTCATCCTCAGGTCCTGCCGATGGCCCTGTCTACTTGTGGTTCATCTCTGATGCCGTGTTTCTTGGCCTCATGGTCCAGTCCAGTGGCTCCATGGTGCTTCTGCACAGACACCGCCAGAGGGTGCAGTATGTTCACACCCGTTCTGGGCACCACAGATGCCCCCCAGAGACCAGAGCCACCCACACCATCCTGATGCTGGTGGTCACCTTTGTCATCGTTTACATACTGAATTCCATTTTTTCTTTTTATATCGCTTCCTTCTCAAATATTCATCTATGTTTGATACAGACCGCTCATATTTTGGTTTCATGTTTCCCCACTTTTAGCCCCTTTCTGCTTATCCTTAGGGATCCTAGATTTCCTAGATTTTGCTCTCATGTTGTCAGAAGTCATGGCTGAAGTGCAAATGTGTAGAAGATAGCTTCACTAATAGCTGAGATCACTCTAGTCTGTGACTCTTTACTCAGTGCCGTTTTTATTGATATAATTAACATAAAATGTTATAGTAGTTTTAGTTGTAGAATATAACGATTCTATACCTGTATATGTTGCAAAATATCACCTCAGTAAGAACAAATTGCCGTTTTCATACAGAGACACAAAATTATTTTTCCTGTAATGAGGACTTTTAAGATTTACTCTCAGCAAATTTAAAACCATGCAATACAGTTTATTATCTATAGTCACTATATTGTATATTATATCCCTGTGACTTATTTTACAACTGAACATTTGTGCTTTTTGATGTTTATAATAAGTACCAAATTTTTACATAAAGTCCAACGAACATGGAAGATCAGTGTACTAAGTTGCTGCGCTGGTATATTTGATAGTCCACCCATCAAATTATATCAGCTTGAAAAGGATACTTCAGATTTTTGAGGAAACTGATTTCTCCCTCAATCCATCAACTGTCTGGAATAAATCTCCTTTATAAAGAAATATTTAAAGTATTTCCACAAATTTTATCTCAGTGTTACTGTGAATAATACCTGAAATACACTGGCACATAATCCAGTATTGGTCCAGATAAATTTTATTCCAGAATGGACAGAGATTTTATTTCAGTGAAGAAGATTGTTTAAAAACTGGGAAAAGGAGACGGTGTTGTTCTGTATTACCTTGAATCTTTGTTTAACTCATGTTTCTCCAGTCAGCTATAGTCTTACACAGAAAATCAATGTTCTTCAATGGATCGCTTCACCTTGAAAGCTGCATGTTCTTTACATGGTTGAGTCTCAGTAATCTGGTTGATTGGATGGATGAAGTCATATGAAAGAAGGAGTAAAAACTGCCGTCTTTTATATTTGTCACTTAAATGTGTAGTTTTCATCTAGTCTCAGTCGTCTTCTGTTCTCTTAGGTTTTTACTCTCTTTGTTTTTCCTTCCCCCCTTGTTTTGTGACAGACTGTTGTTTTTAATATACGATTAAAATTGTTTAAATTTTTTATTTTTAACTAGTTCAGCATTTTCTTTATTTTTAAAAAAAATTTATTTATATCAATTGGAGGCTAATTACTTCACAATATTGTACTGGCTTTGCCAATATTGTACTGGCGGATCGACATGAATCTGCACGGGTGTGCACATGTTCCCCATCTTGAACCCCCCTCCCACCTCCCTCCCCATACCATCCCTCTGGGTCATCCCAGTGCACCAGCCCCGAGCTTTAAAATTAGAGGATAACTACTTAACAATATTATGATTTTTTTGCCATACATCCATATGAATCGGCCATAGGTATACGTATGTCCCCTCCTCTTGAACCCCCCGACTCCTGCCTCCCCATCCCACCCCTCTAGGTTGTCACAGATCACCAGCTTGGGGTTCCCTGCATCTTACATCAAACTCCCACCAGCTATCTGTTTTACATACGGTAACGCACATGTTTCACTGCTACTCTCTCAACTCGTCCCACCCTCTCCTTCCCCCACTGTGTCCGTAAGTCTCTGCTCCGTGTGTGCGTCTCCATTGCTGCCCTGCAAATAGGTTCATCAGTACTATCTTTCTAGATTCCACGGTGATGGTGGTTTTGTCACTAACTCATGTCCAACTCTTGTGACCCAATGTACAGAGGAGCCTGACAGGCTACAGTCCATGGGATTCTTGAGGCAAGAATACTGGAGTGGGTTGCCATTTCCTTCTCCAATATTCCATACGTATGCATTAATATGTGATATTTGTCTTTCTCTTTCTGACTTACTTCACTCTGTAAGGTTCATCCACCTCATTATAACTGACTCAAATGCATTCCTTTTTATAGCTTAGTAATATTCCACTGTGTATATGTACCATAACTACCTTATCCACTCATCTGTTGATGGACATCTAGGTTGCTTCCATGTCCTAGAACTGGTCTTTAGTTGCTTTACAATGTCGTGTTCGTTTCTGCTCCACAGAAGTGAATCAGCTATACATATATCTCCTCTCTTTTAGATTTCCTTCCCATTTAGGTCACCACAGAGCACTGATAGAGTTTCCTGTACTATACAGTAGGTTTTCATTAGTTATCTAATTTAACATTGTATATACGTCAACCCCAGTCTCCCAGTTCATCCCACCCCGCTTTCCCCTCTTTGGTGTCCATATGTTTGTTCTCTATATCTGTTCTAATTTTAGTAGTGTATTTAAAATAAATAACCAATAGGACCTACTGTATAGCACAGGGAACTCTGCTCAATATTCTGTAATAACCTAAATGGGAAAAGAATTTGAAAAAGAATAGAAAAATAATAAAAATGAATTCATATTGAGTTATCGAATGAGAGGAAACAAAACGATATTTAGGGCTTCACCAGAGGCTCAGCGGTAAAGAATTCGCCTGCAAGGCAAAAGACTCAGGTTGATCCCTGGGTCGGGAAGATCCCCTGGGAGAGGATGGCAACCCACTCCAGTGTTCTTGCCTGGAAAATTCCATGGACAGAGGAGCCTAGGAGGCTACAGTCCATGGGGTTGCCAAGAGTCGGACATGACTGTCGTGACTGAGCACACATGCATGCAAACCTTATTTATCCTTCTGAAACCTCCTGTTTTACTTAACAGTATATCAAGGATATCTTTTCACTTTAATACATAAGTCTTTTTCACCTTTCTAAGGCAAAAAATTTATTTGATAGTGTTAAGGTGTAAGTACTTTCCGTTGCTTGTGGTAGCCATTGTATATGGGTTCCCAAAGTATCATAGTCTGAACTGACTGCTTTCAACCCTTTCAAAGAACATGTAAAAACTTTTAAATAGTATAATTCTACAGGTCTTGTAATGCTTTTTGCTATTTTTTTATGTTTTCATCAAAGAATACAGATTCTTCGGAATGTGTATTGGAAGTCAGTTTTGAGAAACCAGGGTGCACTACTAGCTTTGCACACTGCCGAGACTGTCATTGCTCTGGGGCCTCTCAGCACAAACAGCTCATAATTCGGTTTCATGAACGCACTCACACATGCAGATATACCTAGCTACACTCAACACATACACATTTTTTTATCCAAGCATAGTTGATTTACAGTATTGTGTTAGCTACTGTGTTTAGAGTGGATAACCAATGGGAACCTATTGTATGGCACATGGAACTCTGCTCAATGTCACGTGGCAGCCTAGATGGGAGGGGAGTTTGGGGGAGAATGGATTCATGTACATGTATGGCTGAATCCCTTCACTGTTCCTCAAACTATCACAACACTGTTCATCAGATTTACCCCAATACAACAGGTGTTGGTGTTGAGAAAAATAAAAAGATGCAATATTGTTTTAGCTTCAGCTGTACAAAAAAAATAATTCAGTTATATTTAGAATGGCAAAGTCAGGATTTAAACATACATACATATAATAGTAATGAGTAAATGTAGAAGGAATGATGTAGGTAGAACGTGATTGGAAACCACCATAGGAAAAAAAAAAATGTTGTTTCCTAGCTTTTAAAACTTGTCTGGTGTTTTCTTGTAACTGGATTCAACAGATCACTCTACTTCGGCCCCTAAGCCAGTTTTGGTGGAGTTCATTTCAGTCCTGACGTCATGCCATCCAAAGGCTGCGCCAGTTTCTGCACTTTCCCGTCTCTAGAGAACATGCCGTGTTGGGCCAGCTAAGGACTGGTGCTGGTTCTGCAGCATCCTCATGTGGCCGTGACAGACGGGCCTCCCTTGGTTCCACACACCATTTTACTGGAACCAGAAGTGCTGAAGTTCCTCTTCGTTCTTGTACTAGCACTCCTGCAAAGCACACGGCAGAAGTGGTGTGTGAGAGTGTGTGAAAGAGAGGGTGTGCATACTGGGAAGCACAGTAGAGAGTCCGTGACTGAGACCACGAGTAAGATTGTGAGGGTGTGTGTGTGAGCGAGAGGGAGTGTGTGTCTCTCCCTGAAGGAGAGAAAATAGGGGACAGAGGAGAAACAGTTCTGAGAAGCTTGTGTGGGTGCATGCATAATCGTGTCCAACTCTTTGCGACCCCACGACTGTAGCCCACCAGGCTCCTCTGCCCATGGGATTCTCCAGGCAAGAATACTGGAGCGGGTTGCCATTTTCTCCTTCAGGAGATCTTCCCGACCCAGGGATTAAACCTGAATCTTTGGCATCTTCTGCGTCGACGGGTGTATTCTTTACCACTAGCACCACCTGGGAAACCCTTTAAGAAACTTAGTTCCTGTATTTCATAATCTCTTGTGACCCGGGAAGAGCAGCTGCAAGTGTGTGGATCCCAGGCTCTTCCATTGTCTCCAGCCTCCTCCCGCCCCACCAGCAACACCAGCCCTGATTCTCCGTCCTGGAGCTCTGGCACCATCTGCTGGGCCAGGCGCCCTACACTGCAAGGGAAGACACTTTCCGCTTCTCCCAGTCCCTGGGCTCGCCACGTGGAGCTGCCTACATCTCAGTTCAAGCAGAGTAAGATTAAAATTCTGCTCCTCACTTGCCCTAGACTCATTCCAGGTGCTCCATAGTGACATATTTCTGTACAACACAACATTTCCATCACCTCACAAAGTTCTTCTCCACCCAACACCAGATACAGTTAACTCTGTGTAACAGAAAAGAGGGTGCCCAACTATGCATCCATCCTACACTCTCTCTCTCACACACACATGCACACACATACACATGGGAACACGAGAGACCTGAAACTCTTCTGCATCAGCAGCAGGACTGGAATCCCCTTGTTTGGGATCATCTTTCCCACTTCAGCCCCTGAAGACAAAGATGCTCAGGGCAGAGCGACACAGACAAGTGCACACCCCTCCTCTCCATGTCAATCTGCTCCACGCTGCCAGCTTCATACTGTGAATACCCAGGTCCCCAGAAGATGTTTGCTATTCAAACAGTGAGATTAAGACAGAGAATGGAGTAGGTACAGCTCGGATGTAGGAATCAGAGCAGGGACCCAACCACATACCCTACGGTGCCTTTTTTAACATTCTGTCTTATGCACACTCTCAAATAATTATCATTTTTCTCTATAATGTTTGGAGTTAATGATGGTTGATTCAACTTACCTTTTCTGCTGGAGTGAGAAGATTTGAAGCTGTCAAATGGAACATTCTAGAAGGCAGCACATAAGTGATTCAGCCACAGTTGTATCATGAGCTTCTCCTCTCATTCCCCTTTGAGTGTATGATGGTAACTGTTGCAGGGTTTCCCCCCCATAAATGCGTCAGAGTTGTATCTCTTAACACTAACACCAAACTGTCCCTAGCCAGGATATAATTATCACTTAAATTCTCCAATGGAGGGACGTCCCTGGTGGTCCTGTGGATAAGACTCTGAGCTTGCAATGCAGAGGGCGTGGGTTCGATCCCTGGTCACGGAACTAAGATCCCACATGCCGCATGGCACAGCCAAAAAGTAAAAATTCTCCAGTGGAAAGAACTGCTGGATCTGCTCAAGGTAGATGATGCTTAAAGTAAGCAAGGAGCTTGAGGTATGGGTGGGTGAGTGGGTGATTACCCTGTTGTCTACAGTTTGTATGCTTGAAAACATCCATTAAGGGAAGGGATATGTGTATCCTTGTGGCTGACTCATTTTGCTGTTCGATAGAAACTAACACAACATTGTAAAGCAACTATACTCCAGTAAAAATTAAGTTTAAAATAAATAAAAATGGTATTTAAAGGAGAATTTTTTAACAGTACTCTTGGAAATTCTAGTAATATTCAAACAGGAAAAAAAGATAACATGGCTGAAACAAAGAATTAGCCCTAGCATGAGAACAAAAGCATGAAAACATACTCAATATGAAACGAAGGACAGCAAGAAGAACAGTTTCTCAGTGAAAAGCCTGAGGAGTGTGGGATTGTCCCAGGGGCTGGGGCACCATGAACTCTCAGATGGGGTGGGTTGTGGGCATTGGAATTCTCACAAAGTACAACAAACTAGTTCTTGGGAGCAAACTTTTACTCAAAGACTCAGATAGTAAATATTTTTAGGTTCACAGGCCACATGGTCTCTGTCACAACTGCTTAATGCTACATTTGTAGGTGGAAGCCACCTTAGACAGTATGCAGACAGAGGTGGCTGCTTTCCAATGGATGCGTGCTTAGTCCCTTCTTCAGTCGTGTCCAACTCTTGGCGACTCTATAGACTCTAGCCCACCAGGCTCCTCTGTGCATGGGATTCTCCAGGCAAGAATACTAGAGTAGGCTGCCATGCCCTCCTCCAGGGGATCTTCCCAACCCAGAAATGGAACCCCCGCCTCTCATGTCTCCTGCATTGGCAGGTGGGTTCTTTACCACTAGCGCCACCTGTGAAGCCCCTCTGCATTCCAGTAAAACACAACAAAACTTTCCAATAAAATTCACCGTTTACCTGTGCCATCAGGTTGACATTATGGATACAAAGGATTTTGAGGTTGAAAAGATGGCCTAAAATGGGGGATTTTACAGACGACAAAGACCTAGGAATATAATTAGAAAGAAGCATGGAATTTAAGGTCCTTGAAAACAGACTCCTGATCCATTGGTGACACGGTATTTTGGAGACATGAAAAAGCACTGAGGAACCAGCCCAGTTGGAAATAATGAAATCCCTGATGCACCTTCAATGGTCCCTTTAACGCCTGATTTAACTTTGACTCTGAACTAAAATTTCCACGGGAAACACAGAAAACTTTTTTCTGACAGCTATTTGGATATCATTTGTTGTTGTTCAGTCGCTCAGTTGTGTCTGACTCTTTGCAACCCCATGGGTTATAGCAGGCCAGGCTCCTCTGTCCTCCACTATCTGCTGGAGTTTCCTCAAACTCATGTCTATTGAGTCGGTGATGCCATCCAACCATCTCATCCTCTGTCATCCCCTTCTCCTCCCACCTTCAGTCTGTCCCAGCATCAGGGTCTTTTCCAATGAATCAGCTCTTCCCCTCAGGTGGCCAAAGTATTGGAGTTTCAGGTTCAGCATCAGTCCTTCCCATGGATATTCAGGGTGAATTTCCTTCAGGACCCACTGAATTGGCAATATTTGTTTCCTATTAGATTAAAAATAGCACTTTGAAGATACAATTATCTTTTTTGTGTGTGTTAAATCTCTGTATGACTGGAGGATAAAGAAACCTAAGGCCAGAATTAAATCACAACCTGATTGGATTAGCAAAGAATGGGCATGAGATGGGAGAAGCCATCTCTTATAAAAGCCCCTGGAGGTGGCTCACTGCAGAACTGAGCTGTGAGAGGGGGCAAGCAGCTGGACCTGGCTGAGTAGAGGTAAGTCTGTCTTAGGAGCGTTCATTCTTGTATTTCTGTTCTACAGAAGGCAGGGATTTGGAAATGTATTCAAATTGGAGAGTTACCTGAGGCACGGTGTGTGCACTTGGAGACACAAGGACCTCCAGGAGAACAGGCAGAACTTAGATGTTCAGTATCCAGGCTGGAGAAGTAATAAAGTCTTCACTGTTGTTGTTCACTCAGTCGTGTCCAGCTCTTTGTGACCCCATGCCAGCCTTCCCTGTCCTTCACCATTTCCCGGAGTTTACTCAAACTCATGTCCATTGAGTCGGTGATGCCATCCAACCATCTCATCCTCTGTCAACCTCTTCTCCCGCCTTCAATCTTTCCAGCATCAGGGTCTCTACCCACGAGCTGGCTCTTGGCATCAGGTCGCCGAAGTACTGGAGCTTCAGCATCAGTCCTTCCAGTGAATATTCAGGGTTGATTTCCTTTAGGGTTGACTGGTTTGATCTTCATTATCCTGAGTCTAATCAGAGCTTGGTAGACTCTGTGAGATGAACTTTCAGCCACAGACTGGTTCCACCTCTCAAGTTCCTCTGTGAGTTTTTGTCACATGCAGTTTGGACAGGTGGAGAGTCCAGGGTGACCCACATGTGTGATTCTAAGTTCATTTTCCAGTACACACATAAACAAAGGAGAAGCAGATAAATCTAAAGTGTTAAAAGGCAAAGTGTCATCATTGCAACATCATTTTTTTAATCTTTTTGGGTTTTTTATGTTAAAAGACAAATTACTCTTTATTGCATTGACACTAGCATCCCTATTAGTCTTATTTTTTTATTGAAGACTAGCTGATTTTCAATGTTACTTTGAGGTACAGCACAATGATTCAGTATTTTTGCAAAGTATTCTCTAAGTTATTACAAGGTAATGGGTGTACATCCCCAGTGCTATACAGTATGGTCCTTGTTTATCAATTTTACATATAGTAATTTCTGTCTGTTAATCTATAGTACTGCCCTCCACCCAACCTCCCCTCTGGTTACCACACATTTTTTTTTTCTATATCTGTAAATGTGTTTCTGTTTTTCATGTGTGTTCATTTGTATTGTTTTCTACTCTCCACATAAAAGTGATATCATGCAGTGTTTGTCTCTGTCTGACTGACTTCACTGTGCATAATATCCTCCACGCAGCCAGAATAAATAAATAAAATTGTAGAGATTTATATTCTCTATCAGGCTTCCTTGGTGGCTCAAAAGTAAAGAACCCACCTGCCAATGCAGGAGACTTGGGTTGGATCACCCTGTTGGGAAGATCCCCTGGAAAAGGAAATGGCAACCCACTCCAATACTGTTAACCTGGAGAATCCCATGGACAGAGGAGCCTGGCGGGCTACAATCCATGGGGTCGCAAAAGAAGCAGACATGACTGAAGTCATATTCTCTATAAGACAAAAATTCTGGGGAAAAAAGTGCCCCAGGGACTAGTATCCATTCAGCTCATGGAAATTCCCGTCTCATGCATGTTTCCCCAGAGAGGACCCAGGGCTGAACACTTCTTTAAAGCGAGTAAATGTGTGGTCTGCCTGACGTACCTGGACAACCCCAGATACTTGAAATGCGGCTTTGGCTGCTGCTTCCGCTGCCTGGATTCGCTGCAGAAGGTGCCCGGCGCGGAGGGCTTGCTGTGCCCCAACTGTTTGGTGGTCTCCCAGAAGACTGACCTCAGGCACGCGCTGCAGCTCGGAGCACTAGTGTGCAAGGGCAAGGCCTCGAGCCCCAGCTGAGAGCCGTCCCCCAGAGGAACCCAAGGATCCGCAAGTTCTGAGGTAAGGCGTCTGTGTACCGCGCCCCAGCCAACAATCACCCGGGGCAAAGCGCCTTTTCAACAGCGCTCAGCTAGCTAAGGCCTCGCTGAGGCCCTCGCTGAGTTCTGCCGCCTGAAATGTTGATTCTTTCCAACCAGCAAGTGTTCTCCTCCATTAGGTGTAGATAAGAGCTATCTGTAGATTTTTATTTTTTAAGCAAAGACACATTTAGGCCATGCCTTAGTCCTGTGTGGCCTTCGCAGGTGGTACTAGTCATAAAGAATCCGCCTACCAATGAAGGAGATGCCCTGGAGGTGGCTTCCATCCCAGCATGCGGGAGATCCCCCTGGAGGGAGGGAATGGCGACCCCCTCCAGCATTCTTGCCTGGAGAATCCCGTGGACAGAGGAGCCTGGTGGGCTACAGTCCACGCGGTTGCCAAGAGTCCAACACGACTGAGCGATGGAGCACCTCCCACAGGATGTGGCAAAGCCCCAGGTGACTGTGCACAGTGCGAGTGGACAGGGCGTACTGAGGGCACGAACGCCCAGCTGAAGGGAAAGGAATGTGTGCTGTGTGACCGGAGGTCTCAGTCCTGTCTCCTGCGCTCCCGCCCTGGCTGGGACCTAAGGTGCCTGATTCCGGCTCGGGACTCCTAGGGAAGGGGAATGACCACAGCTCAGCTGCGTCTCTTGGGTTAGCTCCGAATGCCAGGGCTGACCTGCCCAGCTATACAGAGAGTGCCCAGGCTCCTTCCACCTGCTCCACCCACTCCCTCTCCTCCTGTGAGGGGTCCTATCATCCCGTGGGCTGTGATGACTGTGCTCCAGTGCCCCTTCAAACCTGCATGTCATCAGGAAAGCAGCGAGCTGCTCTGTGCACACCCGTGTTTATGATAGGGAACTGGAAAACCGCACGTTCTCTCCAACGGTCAGAAAGTCTCAGCATCTCCCAAAGAGCCGTGTGAGGAGGGAGCCAAGCGGAGTCGTTGGCCTTTGTGGCAGAGAGTTTATTTCTGAGTCTCCTGTGGCCCCATCCTGTGGCCCCATCAAAAGCAGAGACATTACTTTGCCAACAAAGGTCCGTCTAGTCAAGGCTATGGTTTTTCCAGTGGTCATGTATTGATGTGAGAGTTGGACTATAAGGAAAGCTGAGTGCAGAAGAATTGATGCTTTTAAACTGTGGTGTTGGAGAAGACTCTTGAGAGTCCCTTGGACTTCAAGAAGATCCAACCAGTCCATCCTAAAGGAGATCAGTCCTGGGTGTTCATTGGAAGGACTGATGCTAAAGCTGAAACTGCAATCCTTTGGCCACCTGATACTCAGAGCTGACTCATTTGAAAAGACCCTGATGCTGGGAAAGATTGAGGGCAGGAGGAGAAGGGGATGGCAGAGGATGAGATGGTTGAATGGCATCACTGACTCAATGGACATGGGTTTGGGTAAACTCTGGGAGTTGGTGATACAGGGAGGCCTGGTGTGCTGCGGTCCATGGGGTCATAAAGAGTCGGACACGACTGAGCAACTGAACTGAAATGTGGCCCCATCCACACAGTCACATCAGGACAGGTGGGTCGAGGCCCCCTCCTCATTACTTGGTTAGGCGGAGATGTTGCCAATGCAGCTAGTCCGTCCACCCCGGCCCTCTGAGCCTGGCCGAATAGAGTTCTGGGTCTGAATCACTACATTATCCAAGCCCATCCTTTCCCATGTCCACAAGAATCCCTTCCTCTGTCTTGACTTCCAGAGTTAACCCCCTCATCCAGAGACCTCTGACACGTCTTCTTATATTTTCTACAACTCAGAGAATGGGAAGGACTGGAATGCAATTGCTTGTTGTTCATTTACAGAGAGGGAAGATGCAAAAAGAAAAAGATACATTACTATTCCAACATTATTCTGGGGCACGTCAAATCACCACCATTCAGGTGTATATTCAGTGTCTGTATTTTGACAAAGTCTGTCTCATTTGGACAATTTTGAGGAAAATCAACACCCAGGGACTTTTTTTTTTTTTGTGGACGCATATCATGTTCTAAACAGAAGGAAAGTCTTGAATCAAATAATCCAATTAATGCAAAGAGAACATGGGCATGAATGAGAAAGACCGGTTCCATTTTAATCATTCAGTTTATACATGGAATTGTATCTCTTTAACCATTCAGTTTATACGTGGAACTATCTCATCAGGCTCAGGGGAGCGTCGGCAGGAACCCTCTGCTTGGGTGAGAAGTGCCGAGTTACGGAAGTGAAGTGAGTGAGCCACGGGACCCCCCAGAGGGCAGGAAGTGCAGTGCCCAGTGTCCCTGCTTGCTGACCTTTCTGCCCGCCGTGGACGTGCCCTTGCACGTTGACACGGCCACCACGCACCTCATCATTTCTGAGGACCTGAGAATTGTCCGGGCGGGTTTACGAGCAGCAGAAGGAGCCGAGACCTGAGAGGTTCACCGCACCACTTGCGTCCTGCGCTCCCCGCGGTTCACCTCCGGCGCCACTCCTGGAGGTGGAGGCGGGGTCCGGCCGAGGGGACCTGGGCGTCGGCCGCGAGACTGCGCGCCGCCGAGGGGAGACGCGGCCGACTGCGGGCGCGGCTTCTGGGCAGTGAGTTTGAGAAGGAGCCGTGTTCTCCGCCTGCACCGAGCCTTCCTGCACCGCGCTCACGGTGAGCCCCCGGCTGCACCGAGCGGGCGTCTTCCTGAATGTCGGGGTCGTTTCCTTCTACCACGTTGGCGAGGGGTCCCATATCTTTACATTCACTCAAGTTCCCGCTGCGGAGCCGCTGTGTCTGTTTTTCTGTGCACAGCATCCGAGCCAGGACGACCAGAGCTTCCTGAGGATCTACCCTGTGAGTCTGGGCACTGGCGGTCCTCGCTGAATCCGGGGCAAAGCGAGTGACACCGACCGCCGAGGCGCGGGGAGAGGACTCTCGAGTGCGCGTGGCTGTGGCCGGGACGTCCCCGGTTGCTGCCCGCGTGGCGCAAAAGCGCAGCAGAGAATTACAGAACAGTTCATGAATCACTAACTCAGATTGTATGAGAGAAGCTTACATTTCCAGAAGTAGTGTTGTGGTTTCCGGACTTATTTCTATTTCAATTATTGGTTGTTGTTGTTTTTTTTTTCCAGATCAAGTTCCAAATGTTTTCTGTTAATTTTCTGTAAGCGTAACCTAGTGTGTGATGGAGGTTCTTTATATGATGGAAACAAGATGTGTTTCACGAGTCAAAATGTGTGCATGCAATCAGTTTCATTCAACAGCTGAAAAACACACATTCATTTCAGGTGCACATTGAACTAGGCCGCAAACCGTTTCTACTGCACATTGCTGAGCCTTCTGACCCCAGCAGGAAGGACCCACCTGGCCATGAGAGGAGGCCTGGCAGGACCTGAGAGGTTGATTAAGTCAGTGGGGAAAAGTCACCATCTTGCCTAAAATGTGAAGCTGTGATGATAAAGAAAATGAAGAAGACCCTGCCAGGGTCAGTTCACTCCTCTCAGGACAGAGTCTCTGTCCAGTGCCCCTAAATGGACACACACTGCCCGGCACTGAACTGACCTCCAGAATATTTGCTGAGTTAACAGATGCCTCCGTACTGCAGACCTTGTCTTTCAAATCTGTCTTTTGGAGAAATCGGAGACGTGAAGAAGAAATTCCATCAGGTGGACCCACCTCAAGTCCACTAGGTTCGCCTGTGGCCTCCACGTGCCCCCACTGACACTCAGCTCCCCTGCAAGGGGATTTTAGTGAATATGGTTCCCATTTCCTCCTTATTTATGTCCCACCTCCTTAATCCCATCAAATGTTGACTTATTTCTGGAATAAGTGAGGTTTTATTAAGGATGGGGGCTTCCCTGATAGCTCAGCTAGTGAAGAAACTGCCTACAACACAGGAGACACAGGAGACTGAGGCTCGATCCTGGGATCAGGAAGATCCCCTGGAGGAGGGCATGGCAACCCGCTCCAGTATTCTTGCCTGGAGAATCCAATGGACAGAGGAGCCTGGCGGGCTACAGTCCATGGGGTCACAACAAGTTGGACACAAGTGAGCGACTGAGCACAAGCTATAATCAATTCTGAAAAGTTCTTGAAAAGGTAGTTTACTGTCTGTCTTAACAGATGCTTGACGTCCAGTGTGTGTTTACAATCAGAGCATCTCTCAGACGAGCCCATTTCAGGTGCCTAGTAGCCACATGGAACTGGAGGTACCTTAATAGCGAAATCAAGACCAGTTCACCAGTTCAGTGAAGAGTCTGATGATGAACCTTGTCCTTCATGTAACCAGCATCTCATAGCTCAGGACAAGGACCATCATTACCTAGTACTAGGGACAGCACACAGTAGGTTCTCTGTGTTTAAATGTGTGGGGGCAGGTTCCAAGGAGGAATAATCAGTGAACACATTAAATCATTATCATTCATATTTTCTGAAGACAGGGACCACAGTTGAACACTTTAAAGAGGCAGTGGCTGTCTTATCTGCCTTCTTTTCTCAAACCCATGTACCTGAACTGTGGACAAGTCCGCTGGCCACAGTGCATCAACTCCCTGCAGAAGGAGCACAGTGGGGATGAATGATTGTACCCCTTCTGCTCTCTGGGCTTCAGAAGGATGAACTCAGGGTTATTTCCCAGCTGAGGGACCTGGTACCCAGGATCCAACTATCAACTGATGATTGCCATGATCAGTTTAAAGTATTCTAATGCTGTTGTTCAGCCACTAAGTCAAGTTGGACTCTGTGACCCCATGGACTGCAGCATACAGTCTAATGTCACCTCTCTGTTTGTTTTCATCAGTGGTATTTCTTAGTCCCTGTGAGTCCAGAAACCTTTCCAGCAGTCATGGCCCAGGACACAGGGACAGGCTGGAGGTCCAATGAGAGGCTCAAGGAGGGGGCTCCATGGGTGACTTGGAGCAAATGACAAAGTCCTTCAGAGTCACGTGGACACAAGGGAGACCTGAGGACTCTGAGGGAAACTCTGGTTTCAAACGGGGCGTTTTCCAGATTAAACAGACCTGAGGCCATAAATAGAAAGGGCTGTGGGACTTCAGCTCAGGAGAAAGTCCAGCCTCCAGGTCCCATGCTGATGATCAGTGTGAACACACTTTGGAACAGTTTGGAAAAGTGAGACCACAAAGGAAAATGCCCAACGGGAGACACAGTGAAGGGACCCCGGTGCTCTGTGAGTGTCCCTCCCCCAGCTATGACTTTCACTGTAAACTTGGGCTCTCCCGCGGGGAACACAGAAAACTCTCCCTGCCCTCTGCTCGGCTGCTCACGGGGACCTTCTCAGTAATTGCCAGGAGTTGTTACTAGTCCCCAGGCGTGGGTGAGGGTGACGAGCACTGGGGGTAAGATCTGCCCCCCACTGGAGACGCCCCAGACTCTCCATGCAGACAGTGTCACCTCCGCTCCAGATGACATGATAATGGCTCCTCTGTGGGGAGAGCGGGCCCAGGGACCCTGTCCCTATAACTGGGGCCCATCCTGACTGACACTTCCCTGCACAGAGTGTGGAGCCAAGTGCAGGCAGGTGAGTGCTCCCTTGTGTTCAGTCTCAGGGCAGGAAACAGGAGAGCCGGCTCTCAGCAGAGAGGAGCTCAGAGCTGGGCAGGTGGAAGGTGGGAATGTGCTGGGGTGTGTATCTGAGGGGGACCAGAGCCATGAGTTCACTGTAAATCTCCTTCTGAGATTACTTCCACATCAGCGTCCTCTGATTTACTAAGAAGCCCATCAAAGTCAGTCTGGAATTTCTGGGACAGTGTTTTGGTCTCCAGCATTTCTTCCTAATTTAGGATTCCCCTCTCCTGCTCTCGTTGCCCAGCTGTTCTCGCACCTGTCTGCTTTATCCACTAGAGCCCTCAGCACAGTGATCGTAGCTGATTTAGGTTCCTGGTCTGACCATCCAACTTTCCTGGCATGTCTGCATCTGATGCTCGCTCTGTGTCTTCAAACTGTTTGGGTTTGGGGGGTCTTTTGTTTGTTTTTGCCTTTCAACGCGCCTAGGAGTTTTTTCTTGTTATCTGGACGCATTGTAGTGGGTAAAGAGAGTGCCTGTTAATAAACCTTTGGTGATGTGGTGGTGAGCTGTGGGGATGACCTCAGAGAGACGGCAGTGAGGGGTTCTGAAAACAGATCTTCGTTCCCTGCCCAGGAATTGAACCTGGGGCGCCTGAATGAAAACCAGGAGTCCTACTTGCCAGAACACCAGGGGCCTGAGGCTAGAAGCAAAGTGACCCTGGTTCTTTCCCCCATTAGAAAGCAAGAAAAAAAAACAGGTATAAAGTTCATTATTAGAGACACAGCAAAGCATGTGCGTGAGCACACGGAGAAGAATTTGTTTAAGACAGAAGTGGGGCGAGATCCACCCAGATAAAGGGTGTGGGCGTCCTGAATGAGGAGCACAGAAAGAGGTGACGGAAACCCCTCATTTAGGACCATCCTTCCAGGTCTTTGTCTGACCTTTAGCTTTAGTCCATCAGTCATGTCCAACTCTTTGTGACCCCATGGACTGCAACCCACCAGGCTCCTTGGTCCATGCAATTCTCCAGGCAAGAATACAATGGAGTGATTGCCATTTCCTTCTCCACGGGATCTTCCCAACCCAGGGATCGAACCTGGGTCTCCTGCATTGCGGGCAGACTCTTTACCATCTGAGCCACCAGGAAGCCCGTGTATAACTATCACCACCATCTATTCCCAAAACTTCATCATCCCAACAGACACTTGCTACTCATTAAACAACCTTCTTCCCCTCAGTAGAGCTGAGGGGTTCTGCTTTCAGGTTCAATGAGTTTGCCTACTCCAAGTAACTATGATAAGTGGAATCATGTTCTGTTTTTCCATCTGTGCCTGACTTGCTTCATTAAGCATGTTTTCAAGGTGCATGTGTGTTGTAGCATATATCAAATATGCTACGTATTTCCTTTTCACAGCTGAATACTATTCCTGTGCGATATAGGATGACATTTTGCCTATCCACTCATCTACTGATGGACCCTTGGGCTGTTTCCACTTACTGGTTACTGTGAACGATGCTGCTGTGAATGGTGGTGTGCACATACGCCATGTGTCTTTAGAAATCCAGTTTCATTGTGAACACAGCTATGCTCACCTGTTAATATATTGTCCGCGGCTGCCTTCCCAGCTGCATAAAACATGGAGTTACTCAGTTGTATCTGGACCTACAAAACCTAAAATACCACTATCTGTCCCTTTACAGAAAAAGTTTGCTGATCTTTGGTCTATATGATGGGATTTCACTCAGAGAAAATGGGATTCAACTATAGTGGAATTTTTCTCTTTGAAAGAAGGAATGATTTCTGAGATTACCAAATGATGGCATTTACTAGCAAAAAGGACATTTGTCAGTAGGTCTTTAAAAACTCCACAAAAACAAACAAACCGAACTTCTGTTAGTCTAAATTCTAAATAATTGCTGTGGTTACTGTACGATTTCATATTATATACTTAAAATATTGTCTTTCTTTACCTTTGGCCAATTACCTTGTCTCTTTCTTTTTTAAAAAAATTACTTTACAATATTGTAGTTTTTTACCATACATTGACATGAATCAGCCATGGGTATACATGTGTTCCCCCATCCTGAACCCCCCTCCCACCTCCCGCCCCATCCTATCTCTCTGGGTCATCCCAGTGCACCAGCCCTGAGCACCCTGTCTCATGCATCGAACCTGGACTGGCAATCTGTTTCATATATGATAATATACATGTTTCAATGCTATTCTCTCAAATCATCCCACCCTCGCCTTCTCCCACAGAGTCCAAAAGACTGTTATATACATCTGTGTCTCTTTTGCTGTCTCGCATATAGAGTTATTATTACCATCTTTCTAAATTCAATATATATGTATCAGTACACTGTATTGGTGTTTTTCTTTCTGGTTTACTTCACTCTGTATAATAGGCTCGGGTTTCATCCACCTCATTAGAACTGATTCAAATGCATTCTTTTTAATAGCTTAGTAATACTCCATTGTGTATATGTACCACAGCTTTCTTATCCATTCGTCTGCCGATGGACATCTAGGTTGCTTCCATGTCCTGGCTATTATAACCAGTGCTGCAATGAACATTGGGGTACACATGTCTCTTTCAATTCTGGTTTCCTCAGTGTGTATGCCCAGCAGTGGGATTGCTGGGTCATATGGGAGTTCTATTTCCAGTTTTTTAAGGAATCTCCACACTGTTCTCCATAGTGGCTGTACTAGTTTGCATTCCCACCAACAGTGTAAGAGGGTTCCCTTTTCTCCACACCCTCTCCAGCATTTATTGTTTGTAGATTTTTGGATAGCAGCCATCCTGACCAGAGTGAGATAGTACCTCACTGTGGTTTTTTTATTTGCATTTCTCTGATGATGAGTGATGTTGAGCATCTTTTCATGTGTTTGTTAGCCATCTGTATGTCTTCTTTGGAGAACTGTCTGTTTAGTTCTTTAGCCCATTTTTTGATTGGGTCATTTATTTTTCTGGAATTGAGCTTCAGGAGTTGCTTGTATATTTTAGAGATTAATTCTTTGTCAGTTGCTTCGTTTGCTGTTATTTTCTCCCATTCTGAAGGCTGTCTTCTCACTTTGCTTATAGTTTCCTTTGTTGTGCAAAAGCTTTTAAGTTTAATTAGGTCCCATTTGTTTATTTTTGCTTTTATTTCCATTACTGTAGGAGGTGAGTCGTAGATTTATGTCAGAGAGGGTTTTGCCTATGTTTTCCTCTAGGAGTTTTATAGTTTCTGGTCTTACGTTTAGATCTTTAATCCATTTTGAGTTTATTTTTGTATATGGTGTTAGAAAGTGTTCTAGTTTCATTCTTTTACAGTGGTTGACCAGTTTTCCCAGCACCACTTGTTAAAGAGATTATCTTTTCTTCATTGTATATTCTTGCCTTCTTTGTCAAAGATAAGGTGTCCATAGGTGCTTGGATTTATCTCTAGGCTTTCTATTTTGTTCCATTGATGTATATTTCTGTCTTTGTGCCAGTACCATACTGTCTTGATGATTGTAGCTTTGTAGTAGAGCCTGAAGTCAGGCAGGTTGATTCCTCCAGTTCCATTCTTCTTTCTCAAGATTTCTTTGGCTATTCGAGGTTTTTTGTATTACCATACAAATTGTGAAATTATTTGTTCAAGTTCTGTGAAAAAATACCATTGGTAGCTTGATAGGGATTGCATTGAATCTATAGATTGCTTTAGGTAGTATACTCATTTTCACTATATTGATTCTTTCAATCCATGAACATGGTATATTTCTCCATCTATTTGTGTCTTCTTTGATTTCTTTCATCAGTGTTTTATAGTTTTCTATATATAGGTCTTTTGTTTCTTTAGGTAGATATATTCCTAAGTGTTTTATTCTTTTTGTTCCTTGTCTCTTTCTTGACACCTGACTAATCCCTGAACCCTCCCCAACATGCATGGGCAACATTTTGCTAAGACAGATCCCACCACAAAGACCTGTGGGTGCAAGTCCACCCTTATTAGGCCCTCCTCCCTTTTTGGCCCCTGGGAAGCCTTCCTGCTCTTGTACAGACCTCAGGTGTGGGCACAGTATCTTCTTTGACCTCAGGTGTGGGCACAGTATCTCTTTACCCCTTTACTCCAGAAAAGCTTCTGCCACTAGCTTTTTCCTTGGAGTGTGTGCATGAGAATAAACCTTCAGTTTTACTCCACTCGACGAACACAGGCTGTCCAGCCCGGGGGCCCCTCTATCTCCTTTCTAAGGGAGAAGGGAGGTTCCACCTCCTATGATGAGGTCTCAGTTGGTCCCTGAGCCTGTGCCTCTGGACTGTGAACCCCCTGTTTCTCCATGTTTTTCTCACCCTTGGACAGGACAGCACAGATAGAGTGGGCTGGAGCTGGGGATTTCCCTTCCCAGGTGAGTCAGGCTCTGTGCAAACCCTGCTGGTTAGGCTCTAGGTAACTACCTTCCCAGGAAAGCAGATTCAGTTAAGAAGAACCCAGTGCTCTGATGTATTTGAAAATGTTTGCTTTCCTCTCCCAGTAATGGAAGCAGAAGGGGATAGATTTCTCTCTGATATCAACTGAGGGAAATATCACCAGACTCATAGGACTGTGGGATGAGTGGTCCTCCTGGAGATTCTAACTGTCAGACTCCTACACACTGAATCCCCATCGATCCATCGTTATGATGAAGGATTTCCTACCCAGGGCTTCTTCCCGAGGGCTTTCTGCTCAGGAATCTCTGCTCCAATATGTCTTGATTCCTTCTCTTCCCCGCTGTCTCTTCCCTAGTGGAGGCAATGATTCCCCTGTCTCTCACCTCTCTTACTGATCCAGGAATTTTCAGTCTATTCAGTGTTTTCCTTGTTTCTAGGACATAGAGGTGACTCCCAAGCTCCTCACATGAGGATCTAGAAAGTGCAGGTCCATAGCTGATTTTTTAAGTTATACTGTGTGTGGTAATTCTGATGAAATATGAATTTCAAGTGTGAATAACTCACTCTCCTGCAACTGTGTTTAAATTAGTTGTGCAGTCTTAAAGCTCACCGGCATTGTGCATTTTCCATTTCTTTCTTAATACATGCTTACAATACGCAGGAATGTCTCTAAGGGGTTAGTGTATCTGCTAGTCTGTCTCCTGTCACATCATCATACACTTAGTACAGATTTTGCAACATCTATTATGCATCACACCATGTTACTGAACAAGTGATGTGGTTCTTAACTTCATGGACCTGACCTGCTGGTGGAGAATAAGGAAATGCCAAAACAATAGAATTAAATATAATCAGAGTAAAAAGTGTAACTGGTATCATGCATGTGTGCTCCAGGTTGAGCCCCTCCTGTGGAGCATGACCATATCTCCCTTCTCAGAAGAGGAGAAAGGAATTCTTTCCCAGTGTTGGTTCTGTGAGAAGACTGCTGTTGTAGACACCCACACAGCCCCCTTTCCATTCCAGGCCACTCTGACGTCCTCTCCACGTCTGTTCACAAAGAAGCCCTGAGAAACGCAGGGGAGGCGGCTGTGAAAACCATCTTTCTGCTCCAGGTGGTGGCTGGGGCTCTGGGCAATGCCATCCTTTTCTCCCGCAGCATCTCTCCAGCCTTGCTGGGCCACAAGCAGAGACCCACACAGATGGTTCTGCCACATTTGGCCATGGCCAACCTCCTGGTTCTTCTCTCCCCTGGCATTCCCCACATAATGGCAGCTTTTGTGTCAAGGAAGTCCCTGTCCAGCCTTGGGTGTAAGTTTGTGTATTATATACAGAGGATGGCTCTCAGCACTGCCCTGTGCTCCACTTCTGTCCTGAGCACCTATCAGTCCTTCACTCTCACCCCGAGGAGACTGGAGTGGGTGATGCTCAGAGGAAGAGCCCCCAAGTTCATTGGTCCTTCCTGCTGCACCTGCTGGATTCTCAGTCTCTTAATGTACATCCCTGTTCCTCTGAAAATCACTGGTCCTCAGGACACACACAACTATACTGATTCCCAAGGCAATTGGTTCTGCTCAATCTCAGGTACTGTCACAAGCTTTGGCTACTTGTGGTTCATTTCTGATGCCGTGTTTCTTACCCTCATGGTCTGGTCCAGTGGCTCCATGGTGCTTCTCCTGCTCAGACACTGCCAGAGGGTGCAGTATATTCACACCCCCACTGGGCACCACAGATGCCCCCCGGAGACCAGAGCCGCCCACACCATCCTGATGCTGGTGGTCACCTTCATCATTGTTTACATACTGAATTCCACTTTTTCTTTTTATCTCACTGTTCTTGTAGAGTTTCGTCTGTGGTTGATGCAGACTTCTGATGTCTTGGCCTCATGTTTTCCAACTGTTTCCCCCTTTCTGCTGCTCCTAAGGGATCCTAAAACCCCTAGGATCTGCTATGGAGTCAATAGAAATAATGCTTAATGTGATAAATATCTAGTAGATGCCTTCAATAATAACCAATTCTCTTCTTTAAGTATTGAGTGACTATTTTTATTAAAGTATAATAAGTGTGACATTATATCACTTCAGGACTTACAACATTATGATTGAATATTTGTATACATTACAGATGATGAGTTCAATAAATCTAGTTAACATCTACCCACCTCTACACGGTACTATACTGATGAAACTTTTTTCTTGTGTTGAAACCTTTCAAGATTGATTCTCTTACCACTTTTCATCATGTGACACAGTATACTTAACTATTGAATCATGTTGTACATTACATATCCATGACTTACTTATTTTATAAGTAGAAGTTGCTACTGTTGAAGTCAGTGCTGTGCTGTGCTTAGTTGCTCAGTCATATCCAACTCTGAGACCTCATGGGCTGTAGCTCGTCAGGCTCCTCTGTCCATGGGGATTCTTCAAGCAAGAAGACTGGAGTGGGTTTCCATTTCCTTCTCCAGTGATGGAATATTACATAGCCATAAAAAAGAATGAAATCATGCCATTTGCAGCACCATGGATAGACCTCAAGAGCACTATGCTAATTGAGATAAACTGCACAGAGAAAGACAAGTACTGTGTGACAGCTTCTGTGCGTGGAACCTGAAGAAGCTGAACTCAGGAGCAGAGAGTGAGATAGTGGTTTCCAGGGGCCGGGAGGTCAGGGGAATGAGGAGATGTTGGTCAAAGGGCACTGAGTTCCAGTTATAAAATGAGTAAGTTCTGAGGATCTGATGCACCGCCTGGGGCCGGTACCTACCAGTGCTGCACTATACACTCACCTTATCCTAGAAAGTCAGTGAGAGAATACATCTTCCATGCTGTCACCACCAGCTGGGAGAAAAGTTAATTCTCTGAGGCGATGGAGGTGTCAGCCTTCCTGTGGTAATAATTTCACAGTCTATTCCTGCATCAAAGTACCACGCTATACACCTCACACTCACATATTTTCCATGTCAGTGATATCTCAGTAAAGCTTCCTGAACCAGTCAAGATGCTGGGGCTTCCCCGGTGGCCCAGTGGTTAGGACTTCGCCTTCCATCGCAGGGGGCGCGTGTTCCATCCCCGGTCGGGGAGCTAAGATCCCACATGCCTCTCGGACAAAAGTGAAAAACGTTAAGACAGAAGCAATACTGTAAGAAATTCAGTAAGGACTTTAAAAATGGTCCACATTGTGGTGAGGGGGGGTACTCTTTAAAAAGAAATAAAGGCCCTGTGACGTTCTCCGTACTTCCTGCTAGGGGACACACCACATCTGCCTGTCCCAGCCCTGTCACGGGCACCTGACAGGTGTCTCCATGTTACACGGACCATGGGCCTTGCAATCGGTCAGCGAGTTCTTTGCTGGGAGACGTCCTGAGACTGTCCTAATATGCAGCTGCTCATCCCGGCACACCTCCTCAGCTCCCGCCCCAACGCCCTCCCGAGTCAAAACATACGCAGTGGTCTCATTTCAGCCTTCAGCATTTACTGGTAGGAGTCTGTTGAAGGAAGAGATTTCCCTTCACCCATGTGTGTGTGCAATCATTCACTCTTTCCCTCATTCATTTTTACTCAGGCCAGATAAACTCCTAAAGCAGAGGGACCCCAGCAGCCTCTGAAAGCGTGAGGAGAGACGCGGACACTGAAGGGCTCTTTGTTTGTTTTATTTGGAGGATAATTGCTTTACAATGTTGTGGTGGCTTCTGCCATACATCAATAGGAATCGGCCATATGTATACACATGTCCCCTCCCTCCCACCTCCCACCCCTTAGGGAGCACTGGGTTGAGCTCCTCGAGTCTTACGTCAAACTCCCACTGGCTCTCTGTTTTACATACGTTAATGTGTATGTTTCAATGCTATTTTCTCAAATCATCCCACTCTCTCCTTGCCCCGCTGTGTCCACAAGCCTGTTCTCTCCATCTGCATCTCTATTCCTGCCCTCCAAATAGGTTCATCAGTTCCATCTTTCTAGATTCCATATACATCTATTAATATGTGATACTTGTCTCTTTCTAACTCACTTCACTCTGTGCAATAGGCTCTAGATTCAGTCACTGCACTAGAAGTGACTCAGTGTGCTCCCTTTATTGCTGAGTAATATTCATTACACACACACACACATATATAAACCACAACCTCTTTATTCATTCACCTCTCGATGGACATACAGGGCTCTTAAAGCTCACTCTAGTCCAAAGCAGGAGAGGAGACGTGTTGAGCAGAGGCTGAAGTGTTCAGCATCCAGGTTGTCAATCAGTTTTCGGCCATTGCTTGTCCTGTGTCATCTGGGGTGGATGACCACAGCCCACACTGAGCCTCCTGGGGGCCTAACCAGCGCCCAGTGAGCATCTGTAGGACTGGGTTGAATTAAGCAAGATGGCAGTGGGTTTCATCCCCAAGTCACATAGCAGAGTCACCTGGCTTGCTTAAAAAAGCAAGCACTTTTCTAACTCAATCTACACAAACGTTATGATGAGCAACAGCTTGTTACTGGGCTTCCCTGGTGGCTCAGTAGTAAAGAACCTGCCTACCAATGCAGGAGACACAGGTTCAATCCCTGGGTCAGGAAGATCCCCTGGAGAAGGAAATGGCAACCCACTCCCATGTTCTTGCCTGGAAAATCCCATGGGTGGAGGAGCTTGACGGGCTACAGTCCATGTAGTTGCAAAAGAATCAAATACAACTGACCAACTGAACAACAAAAACATGAGTTAGTCATAATTCCTCCAATTAAAAACCAAACTCTAGGGCTTATCCTACCCTTCCCCTCTTCTGTGCTTATAAATATTCCACCATCAGTGAGAAACCTGGACCACATCCCCGTCAGTCTACGTATCATCTGTTGAAAGGTGGCTTAGATGCTTATTAAGCCAATGCCTAACCACCCTGCCTATCTTTGGTCTACATTGTTGGATTAGCCAATAAGTTCATTAGTGTTTTTCCATACATCTTCCAGAAAAACCCAAATGGACTTTTTAGCCAACCTAAGACATAACTGAAGAGAAAAATCTAATACCTTCGTGTAAGGAGAATAGCTACTGTGAATAGGAAGATTTTGTTCCAATTAGCCATTTGTGCTGTATATAAAAACATTCACCTACTCAGGGTCCAAGATTGCCGGGAGAAATATCAATAACCTCAGATATGCAGATGATACCACCCTTATGGCAGAAAGCAAAGAAAAACTACAGGGCCTCTTGATCAAAGTGAAAGAGGAGAGTGAAAATTTGACTTAAAGCTCAAAATTCAGAAAACTAAGATCATGGCATCCAGTCCCATCACTTCATGGGAAATAGATGAGGAAAGAGTGGAAACAGTGGCAGACTTTATTTTGGAGGGTTCCCAAATCACTGCAAATGGTGACTTCAGCCATGAAATTAAAAGATGCTTACTCCTTGGAAGGAAAGTTATGACCAACCTAGACAGCATATTAAAAAGCAGAGACATTACTTTGCCAACAAAGGTCCATCTAGTCAAGGCTATGGTTTTCCAATAGTCATGTATGGATGTGAGAGTTGAACTATAAAGAAAGCTGAGTGCTGAAGAATTGATGCTTTTGAACTGTGGTGTTGGAGAAGACTCTTGAGAGTCCCTTGGACTTCAAGGAGATCCAACCAGTCCATCCTAAAGGAAGTAAGTCCTGAATATTCATTGGAGGGACTGATGTTGAAGCTGAAACTCCAATACTTTGGCCACCTGATGCGAAGAACTGACTTATTGGAAAAAACCCTGATGCTGGGAAAGATTGAAGGCCTGAGGAGAAGGGGATGACAGAGGATGAGATGGTTGGATGGCATCACCGACTCAATGGACATGGGTTTGGATGAACTCCAGGAGTTGGTGATGGACAGGGAGACCTGGCGTGCTGTAGTTCATGGGGTCACAAAGAGTCGGACATGACTGAGTGACTGAACTGAACTGAACAGTGTCCAAGTAAGTTTCCCCAAGAAAATTCTGGTTTGGGGAAGAAGTGGAATCACAGAAGTAAAGTGAATGAGCTATTTGCGCCTTTGCAGTAAATGTGAAGAAGATGCCTATAGGGGTGTGGGGTTTGGGGTCCTTGACCTGAAACGTGACAGTGCACAGGACTTGGGTGTTGACAGTTCCTCATCCTAAATGGTGACTTGAGAAGACTCTGAGTTAGCCCTAAAAGAAGAATGAAGACGTGAACAGACCCAGTAGGAAGCAAAAGACAGCAAAAGAGAGCAACTTCGCAGTGGAAAGCCTGTCGGAAGGCCATGGGGATGTGTGGTTGGCCCAGGGCCGGGGCGTTTCGGACCATCACGTGGGGTGGGTGTTGGCCCAGGGCCGGGGTGTTTCGGACCATCACGTGGGGTGGGTGTTGGCCCAGGGCCGGGGCGTTTCGGACCATCACGTGGGGTGGGTGTTGGCCCAGGGCCGGGGCGTTTCGGACCATCACGTGGGGTGGGTGTTGGCCCAGGGCCGGGGCGTTTCGGACCATCACGTGGGGTGGGTGTTGGCCCAGGGCCGGGGCGTTTCGGACCATCACGTGGGGTGGGTGTGGGGCAGTAGAAGCGCTATATACAAGGAGGCGCTTGAGGCAAATCTCCTTAAATATATGTTTATTTTTTTTAATTATGAAAGTATGATGACACACTTACAGGAGACCTGGAAAATACAGAACAAGGTTACATATAGTTCCACTATATATTACAATTATTTTTAAGTGGATAAATTAAGATTTTTTATTTGGAGTTTCAATATCAAAAATTAGTAGAATGAATATACAAAGAAGTAGAAAGAGTAGATCCGAAGAGCACTGCGAACCAATTCAACATAATTAAGATTTACATAATTTTCACACAGCAACAGGGTACCAATTCCATTCAAGTCCCATAGACTGTGAACCAGGAGACACTGGAATACATCCTGGCACATAAAACAAGGTGCCAAAACCTCGTGGTCTGCAGGTGCTGACGTCACAGAGTCTGTTCTCTTACCACTTGGATTACGTTAGAAACCAACGTTAAAGATATTTGGAAACAACCCACATATTTGCTGGGGGAAACTGAGGGCAGGAGGAGAAGGGGGCGACAGAGGATGAGGTGGTTGAATGGCCTCAGTGGCTCAATGGGCATGAGTTTGAGCAAATTCCAGGAGATGGTGAGGGACAGGGATGCCTGCTGTGCTGCAGTCCATGGGGGCACAAAGAGTCAGAGACGACTCAGTGACCGAACAACAACACGTATTTTCAAGTGCAGTGTGACATTTACCAAGAGAGATCTTCGACTTGGCCATCAAAAGGCACGTGAGGCAGATTTTTATAAAGCATCAGCGAGTAGGTGTTTTAGAGTCACGGGCTGCGTGGTCTCTGCCACACCTATCAAGGCCACCTTTGCAGGTAGACGCTGCCCATAGACAATGTGAAAACAGGTGTGACTGCGTCCCTATGAAGCACTCGAATAACTGTCCCAATAAAAGGCACCGTCCTCCCGTGGAGGCCTGGGGGCATTAGGGATCCACAGCATTTTGAGGTGGGAAAGATGCCTTCAAAATGGGCTGCTTTCCAGATTAGAAAAAGAGCTCCGGCTGTAAAGAGCAGGAACCATGGAGTGTGAAGTCACTGGAGCCAGACTCCTGACGGGGATGGAGCTCAGAGCTGTGACGAGATGACGCCGCCCCGAGGAGCACGCCCAGGAGAAAGCGCAGGAAGGAAGTGACTGGTGCACCTTCGCTTGCCCCTTTAACGCCCGATTATGCTTTCTCAGCTTTGATTTTCCACAGAGGACACAGAAGTGTTTTCACCTGTGGTCTGGCTGTTCGGTTAGGATCTTTAATTGCTTAATCACTCGAGAGGGGGATGAACAGCATGGGGGATAAAACCGACTCCTCACGGGACACGCGCCACACTCTCCGTGCAGACAGCGTGGCCGACCCAGCCACTGCGGGGGTGGTGGCGTCTGTGGGGACAGCAGGTCTGGGGGCCCTGCCCCTGTAACTGTAGACTCACCAGCCCCTGGCCCACCCTGGTCGACAGTTCCCTGCCCAGAGCTCTGGAGCCAGGTCCGGGCAGGTGTGCGCTGCCTCGTGTTCAGTCTCAGGGCAGAAAACAGACAGGACAGAGGAAGTCTCCAGGGAGAGGACCGTGGAGCTGTGTCTGGGCACCGACCTTGGGCAGGAGACGTACTGATCCTGCCTCTGCGTGTCCACACCCAGGCTCCGGCTGGATGAGGGGGCAACTTAGGGAGCAGAGAGGGGGGTTTTCAGTGGGGTCCTCAGAGGATTTAGCATAAGCGAGCTTCAAGTCAGGACTTTTGCTGAGAAAGAAGGTTTTTAAAATGAGATTCACTGCGGCTACAGTAGAACCTAGCATTCTGGAGTCCCAGGGAGTCTGCAGGGAATCATAATTCAGAGGAGAGCTCAGACAGATGGATGTCTGCATTTCCTCCATCTGCTGTGGGAGATGCTGGGGAAGAGCCAGAGGGGAGGCCCCCCAGGTGCAGACGCTGAGGGTAGAGCATCTATGAGGGGAAGAGAGCAGTGCCCGTCCTCCCATGGCTCTCAGGGCATTGGGGACAGGGGACAGAGGAGGAAGAGAAACAACAGTGTGCGTGTTGTTATGAGACTAAGAGCGAGGCTTGGTGGTGGTGACTGAGGATGGCCAGCAGGTGTGGATGACCCGGTGAAACCAGCTGACTGGAGCACGAGGAGCAGCGAGGCGAGTGAAGTGGTGGGAGAGGGGGTTCCAGGAGGAGGGGGAACAGGAGTTGCTGTGATGAAGCCAACGCGTGTTTCTTGCTTTTTTTAAGCTAAGTAAGTTCAGCTGACTTAGAAAAAGGATGCAAGGACAGAAAAAGGATGCAAGGACAGCAGAGCTGCAAAACAAAATGAGTTTCCTGAGCGAGAACGTCCTCACATTCCTGCCAGGGGTAAGTAACGAAATGAATGTGTTCTTTTCAGAAAACCAACTCTTGGTTTTGTTGACCTTTTCTGTTGTTTCTCTGGTTTCCATTGTGCTCAGTTCTGCACTAGGCTTTGTTATTTCCTTCCTCCTGCTAGCTTTGGGCTTAGTTTGTTCTTTTTAGTTTTGTGACATATAAAGTTTGACATCTTTTGTTTTTTCCTTTTGCTCTTATTACTTCTATTTTAAAATTTTAAGAAACAATCTTTTCTTTATCGGTAATTAGAAATTACTTATTTCAGTAACTAGAGACAATGCATATAGGTTTATACTGATACCCACAGAACCTTAATCTTCCTTAGGAAATTTAGCATTACTGTGGCTTCTTTCTTTCTAAAATGTTTTTCAGAAAATGAATCCTCTTGAAGAATGTTTTGTATTATACAGACTAGTTTATGTTATGTTGGAAAGTTACATTTCAAACAAAAATGTTTTTAGTTGAACACAATCCCAGCGTTTGCTGTACTGGTCAGTAGTATCCAGTCTATTCCTGTATATAGTTCCAATATCCCATATATGTTGTTCCAGGATCCAGTATATAGTCGTTATGCTAAAAATCTCCCTCTTAACTTTTCCACCTTACGAAACTGGTCCCTACAGAACTCACCTAAAAAAAGGTCATTATTTTCTCTCTCCTCAGCTACTAGTAGCCACCATTTTACATTAATGTTATATATATTTGACGACTTATATGCCACATGTGTGTGGAATTCTAAAGCACTTGTGTGTGTGTGTGGCGGGTTTATTTCACTGGAATATTGTCTTCGGGTTTTATCCATGTTGTTCCTTCCTTTTAAAGGCCGAATAATATTCCATTGAGCTTTTACACTGTATTTTATTTATCCATTGATTTGCGTTGTTCTCACCTCTTCACTGTTGGAAAAGTACCGCTATGGACATGAGTTTGCAAATGTCTCTTCAGGTCTTTGCTTTCTGGTATTTTGGACATGTCCCTAGTATTTGGATGATTTGGTCCCGTGGTGTTTCTAGTTTCGATTTTTTGAGGATCTGCCATGTGTTTCCCATAGTGGTTGCTGCATTTTATAAAGTTAACAACAGTGCACAAGTGTTTGAATGTCTCCTCCTCCTCCGAAGCAGTTGTTATTTTCTGGGTTTTTTCAAGAGTATGCTAATTTGTGTAAGATAATGTCTTATTTTGGTTTTGTTTTGCATTTAGCTAAAAATTCATCATCTTAAGCACCTTCTCATTTTCTTGTTGCCCATTTGTGTATCCTTTTTAGAGAAATGTCTATTTAAAATCATTTGGTCGTTTGTTAATCAGGTTGTTAAGTGGCAGGAGTTCTTTATATATTTTAGATACATTTAATATATTTATTAACACCTTATCAGATATGTGACTTGCAAGCATTTTCTCCTGCTTTGTAAGTTTATTTCACTCTGTTGGCTGTGTCCTTTTACCAGTTTTGAGGCTGACGTGGTCTTATTTGGGGTTTTTTTTTTGGCTGTGCTGGGTCGTTGTTGCTGCATGCAGGTACTTGGAGATGCTGCCCGCACCATTCTGATGCTGATGGTCACCTCTGTCACCTGCTAATTACTGAATTCTGTTCTTGCTGCTTGCATCATCGCTTTAGTGGGATGTCACATATGGTTGGTGCAGGCCTCTTCCATTGTGGGCTGCATGTTTTCCTGCCCTTTGCCTCTGGCTGCTGATTTCTAGACACCCTCGAGCTCCTTGTTTCTGCTCTTGAAATAATTTAAATGACTGCTGAGAATCTATTGATATAGTCAGTTTCAATAACAGCCATGTTTACATTGTTGAGTAATAATTCACTGAATAACAGTTGTTTACATAAAACCCACAGTGATCTTTTATTTTTTCATTTTCAGTTGAATTATAATTGTCATAAAACGTTGTGTACATTGATGGTGTACAGTGTGTTGCTTTTATATACTTGTATATTGCAATGACTACCACCATAGGATTAGTTCAGGGCTTTAGCCCATCAAATAATTATCATTTCTTTTTTTATGGTGGTAACAGTTAAGATCTAGTCTCTTAGCAACTTTGAAACTTATAATACAGTATTGTTGACTATAATCACTACTCTGTGCAAAATCTCTGCAGAACTTATTTATCTACTCCAGTTTATACCCTTAAATACACATCACCAACTTCCCACCCCACCCCCAACCCCCGCCTCTGGTAACCACTGTTCTACTCTCTGTTTTTATGAGTTTGGTTTTTTAAGATTTCACATACAAGTAATAACATACTGTACTTAGCTTTGACTTACTTCACTTAGCTTAATGCCTTTAAGGTCCATCTATGTTGTCACAAATAGCATGATTCCCATCTTTCTAATGCCTGGATTATATTTATATGTATATGTAATTACATAGAGAGAGAGAGAGAGAAAGAGAGAAGAGAATGGCAATGCACTCCAGTATTCTTGCTTGGAGAACGCCATGGACAGAGGAGCCCGGTGGGCTGCAGTCCCTGGGATCACACAGCTGATTAACTACCGCTCTCACTGTCTCACTTTCATATATATACATATATCTCACAGCTTCATGCCTCTGTTGATGCACACTTCGGTTGTTTCCATTTCTTGGCTATTGTGGGTAGTGCGGCAATAAGCGTATGGGTATAAATGCCTCTTCAAGCTTCTGTTTCCATTTCCTCTGGATACATATCCAGCCTGAAGTAGAATCATATGGTAATTTTATTTATGGAGGAACCACCATATTTCTCACAGTGGCTCTACCAATTTATAGCCCCGATAATATACAAGGGTTTATACCAATAAACTAATAATATACATCAGTTTATACCAGTAATGTACAAGGGTTTCATTTTTTCACATGGTCACCAACATTTGTGTTCTTTATGAGAGCTGTTCTAACAGGTGTGAAGTAATATCTCACTGTGATTTTGTATTTTTTCCTGATCAGTGATGCTGAGCATCTTTTCACGTGCCTGTTGGCCATGCAGACACATCTTTGGAAAAGTGTCCATCCACTTCCTTTGCCCATTTCTTTTATTGGGTTATATTCTCCCACTTCATAGATTCTTTTCATTTTGCTGTTTCCCTTGATGTGCAGAAGTTTTGAACACTGATGTAGTCCCACTTGTTGATTTTTTCTTTTTGCTTCTGGCGCGTTTGCTTTTGGTGGCATATCTAAAAAATCATTGTCATGACTGATGTCAAAGGGACCTTCTTCCCTATGTTTTCTCTCAGGATTTTATAGCATCGGGTCGTACACTTACATTTTTAATTCCTTTGGAGTTAATTTCTGTGAGTTGTGTACAATAGGGTTACAATTCCATTTTTCTCCATTTCTTTATTTAGTTTTCAAATACCAGTATGTGGAAGAGATTGCCCTTTCCTCAACAAGTGTCTGTTGCTGCCTTGTCAAACGTTCCTTGACAGGAGACGTGTGAATTTACCTCTGGGGTCTCTGGTTTTGCTTTGGTCTTGTGTCTGTTTTTTGTGCCAGTACCACACCACACACAGTTAATAACTCTAGCTTTGTAGTAATTAACACAGTAACTGTGATGCCTCCAGCTGTGTTCATCTTTCTCATGATTGCTTGGGCTATTTGAGGTATCTTGTGGTTCTATACAAAATTTGGGGAAACTTTTTTTCCATTTCTGTGAAAGATGCCATTGAAATTTTGTTCAGGATTGCATTGAATCAATAGCTGACTTGTGTACTATGGACACTTTACTAATGTCAGTTTTCCAATCCATGCTATGGATCCTAAGATGCTATGTCTTCTTCAATTTCCTTCATCAAGGAAGTTTAGTTTTCATCAAGACTTTATCAAGTCTCATAGTTTTCATTTGTAGAGAGCCTTCACTCCTTAGTTCAACGTATCCCTAAGTATTTTTTTTCAATCAAGGAGGTGGTTTCAGCTGAAGCCTGATCCCACAGGGGCTGTGAAGTGTGGATGGAAACATAGCTAAAAGCAAGGCTGTGTGGACTCTAGTTCAGTGGGACATTGGCTGGGGGCCTTAGGGGTGGGTCGGAGGGCTCACCCAGTGTGTCCACGCGGGAGAGCTGCGGTCGGCCTGGGCAGGTCTCCAGAGTCTCCTGAGCCAGTCCCTGCAGGTGGGGCTCCGTTTGCCATCCAGGGAGAGGGAATCCATGTGTAGGTCCACCCAGGGCACAGTTTGTAACAGTTGTGTTTGGTTGCTCACTGTTTTCTTTGATATGCTCAGAGTCAGTGATGCCTGGCCAGGTTTAGGTGTGCACTGGGGCAAGGAGCTGTGAGGCGGTCAACTGGAGCATTCAAGACAGCACGGAGGAGGTCCTGCCACACTCGTATCTTGTTGTCATCAGTCGCTCAGTCCTGCCCGACTCTTGCCACCCCATGGCTGTAGCCCGTCAGGCTCCTCTGTCCATGGGATTTCCCAGGCAAGAATACTGGAGTGGGTGCCATTTCCTCCTCCAGGGGATGTTCCTAACCTAGAGATCAAATCCACATCTCCTACATCAGCAGGCGAGTTCTTTACCGCTGAGCCACCGGGGAAACCCATTATATCATGAGTCTCCCCCTAAGTTCATTCGCCTCTGAACATATTGACTGCATGCAGCAGTTTCCCGCTGAATATATCACGGTGTATTTCTCAACAGCAGCATCAAAGTTCCAGCTTAGAGGACAATTATTTTAAATTCTCCAGGGAAAGGACATATGAGGGGGCTGTCAAAAAACTAGATCCATCTCCGTGTAAATGACAGTTGAAATCAGACAGGGTGTTCCCAAGGTGTATGTGAGTGGGGTTTTCTTACTATTGGCTGTAGTTTTGTGTGCTTGAAAACGTGGGTTCCAATTGTATTTTTAGGGATCAAGTAGTGTCTTTGAAATCTGCATATTCAGAATAAAATAAAACAAGTTATCTGGTGAAGCACAGTGTGAAAGAATTATCCCTAAGATTAGATTTTAAAGCCTGACACCTACTCAGCAGGAAACCAAAGACAGCAGGAGTGTTTGGGATCCAGTGGGCAGTGTGTGGCTGTCCCAGGGCCGGCTGCACCAGGGGCTTTGAGGCAGAGTGGGAGGTGGAGCTGGAAGCCCCACCACCTTCACCGAGCTGCAGCAGCAGAGTCAGAATGTAACTGTTTTGGGCTGTTGAGTCCCACGTTCTGCATCACACATACTTTCTGTTGTCATTGTAGTGTGGGATCATTGTAAGGCGTCCCTGAATTCCAGTAAATTTTTATTTAACAATCAACCAGCATTAACGTACAGTGTTTGTTTTTCTCTTTCTGACTCACTTCACCCTGTATGACAGACTCTAGGTCCATCCACATCTCTACAAATGACCCAATTTTTTTCTTTTTTATGGCTGAGTAATATTCCATTATATATGCACCACCTCTTTTTCATCCACTCATCTGTCAATTGACATTTAGGTTGCTTGGTTATTACAAATGGTGCTGCTATGAACACTGGGGTGCATGCATTAAAATAATACTTGATGTTGTTCAAAGTGACGAAAGGAAGCATTTTAGGTGATAAACTTTAACATGTCATGAAATAGCCCCCCCATTCAAAACACTGCAAAATACAGCTGAAGGAAAAGGAGACTTTTATAGAATAAAGAATAAAGAACCAGCCTGTAAGATGAAAAACATTTGATGGTCTGGGACCACATGGTGGAACTCGTTTGGTGTGAGGAGAAACCAAGAAATGTGTACAGTGCTCAGGGGTTGGCTGACTGGACACACTGCATTTCTGGTCCAGGGAAACACTTACAGGGATGAGATTTATCTAAGTTTTTTTTTTTTTTTTAAACTTTACAAATTGTATTAGTTTTGCCAAATATCAAAATGAATCCGCCACAGGTATACATGTGTTCCCCATCCTGAACCCTCCTCCCTCCCCATACCATCCCTCTGGGTCGTCCCAGTGCACTAGCCCCAAGCATCCAGTATCGTGCATCGAACCTGGACTGGCAACTCGTTTCATACATGATATTTTACATGTTTCAATGCCATTCTCCCAAATCTTCCCACCCTCTCCCTCTCCCACAGAGTCCATAAGACTGTTCTATACATCAGTGTCTCTTTTGCTGTCTCGTATACAGGGTTATTGTTACCATCTTTCTAAATTCCATATATATGCGTTAGTATACTGTATTGGTGTTTTTCTTTCTGGCTTACTTCACTCTGTATAATAGGCTCCAGTTTCATCCACCTCATTAGAACTGATTCAAATGTATTAAAAAGAATACATTTACCTAAGTTTTGCTTTGCTGACAGGTCACCCTGGGTAGGAAAAGCGCCATCACAGACCTGGACAATTATTTCAACATTAACAAAAATAAAACTGCTGCCAGGATAAATTGTTCACCTTTCCTTGTGGTGAACTCCGTGTGTCCTCAATAAAATCTCACTTATTCCAGAAATAAATTCTGATGGGATTGAGGAGGAGAGGTGGGATGTAAGTAAGGAGGGAGGAGGGACCGTCCCCCATAAAAGCCCCCACAGGGGCCTCACTCCACAGCTGAGCGGTCAGTGGAGGCCACAGGAGAACCTAGTGGCCTGGAGGTGGGTCCAGTTTATGGAATGTCTTCTTCACATCTCAGATTTCTCCAGAAGGCAGAGTTGAGAGAGCAGGGTCCACAGCACGGAGGCATTTGTGAATTCAGCAAGTGTCATGTGAGGTCAGCCTGGTGCCCGGCAGTATGTGTGCACTTAGGGACCTGTGTGCCCCAGAGCAGAGGGATGTTTGAGTCTCTACACAGGCAGGACAGCGGCGTCTCCACTTTCTTCAGTCACCAGAGCTTGACGGGCTGCATTGCTGTTTAGTTGCTCGGTCATGTCGGACTCTGTGACCCGCTCTTTGTGAGCCCACCAGGCTCCTCTGTCCATGGGATTCTCCAGGCAAGAATACTGGGTATTTGAACATTTGGGTATATTATTTTGAATATGACATGCCTGCAAATATGGTTTGGGGAGAAGGCATTTATCCTCTTTGGGGTTCTGTGGGCTTCCTGGATCGGTGGTTTGGTGTTGACATTGTTTTGGGGGGAAATTCTCATTGTTGCTTCAAATATTTCTTTTTCTCTATCTTGCCTTCTGATAGTCCCACTGTGCACGTGTTCCACCCTTGGTACTTCTCCCACAGCCGTTGGATACTCCATTTTGTGTTAAGTCTCTGTCCTGGCCTTGCAGTTTGCAGATTTCTACTGATAGACCCTCAAGCTCAGACACTCTTTCCACATCTACTAACATTCCCTCCAACCTACTAACAAGCCCATCAAAGGCATCCTTCATTTCTGAGACAGTGCTTTGGTCTCCGGCATTTCTTCCTAGTTCTTCCTTAGAATTCCCCTCTCCTGCTCTCATTGCCCAGCTGTTCCCGCACGTGTCTGCTTTATCCACTAGAGCCCTCAGCACAGTGATCATAGTTGATTCACCTTCCAGGTCTGACCATCCCAACATTCCTGCCGTGTCTGCGTCTGATGCTCGCTCTGTGTCTTCAAACTGTTCTTTGCCTTGTAGTATGCCTAGGAATGTTTTCTTGATATCTGGACATAGTGTACTGGGTTAAAGGAACTGTTAATAAACCTTTAGCGATGTGGTGGTGAGGTGTGGGGAGAGGGGAGCGTCCACCTCCTACGATGAGGTCCCAGTCAGTCCGTGAGCCTGTGCCTCTGGACTGTGAACCTCTTTCTCCATGTTTTTCTCCCCCATGGATGGGACAGCATGGCTAGAGTGGGCTGGATGCTGGGGATTTCCCTTCCCAGGTCAGTCAGGCTCTGAGAAGACCCCGGCTGCTTAGGCTCCAGTTAAGTCTCTCCTGAAGGCAGACCTTGTAAGAAGAACCCCACACTCTGGTGTATTTGAAAATGGTTTCTTCCTCCATTCCCCACTGAAAGCACAAAGGGAGTTTTTTCCCCATCAGTTATGTTGCAGCATTTCTCGTCCTGGCAGGCCTTATTCGCAAGGTGTCTCCATCATGAGTCTGCTCCAGAATCTTGAGCCCCGCTAGTCACTGTCTGTCTCTCCAGTCTTGGAGGCAGTGGTGCCCGTTGTCTCTCCTCTCTTCATGATGCAAGAATTTTCTTCCTATTCAGTCCTGTTGGGATGGAGTGATGACTTGAATGAGCTCCTTGAGTGAGGACCTGGAAAGCTGAAGTCCATGAAGTCCTGAAGACTCATTTTTAACAGTTATTTAGTGTCCAGTAAGTCTGATGAAATAGGAGCTTGCTATAACTCACTTGCACACTCTGTTAAAATTAGACCGTCTTATTAGCTCAACTAAGGGGTGTGGAGAACATCCTTGCATATGTGTCCTGTAACACATTCATATACTCAGTACATGTTATTTAACACTTATTATTGGTCAACCGTGTTATTGAACAGGACAGACCTGGTTCCTAAGTGCATGGACCTTACCTTCAGGTGGAGGATCAGGATATACAGGTAAATAGAAATAAATACAAAATAATCATAGCGAAAAGTGTAAGTGGTGTCAGGTATATATTCTCCAGGTTGAGCTCCTCCTGTGGAGCATGACAGTGTCTCCCTTCTCAGGAGAGGAAAAGATGAAGAATTCTTGTCCACTGTTGGTTCTATGTGAAGACTGCTGGTGTCAGCACCAGTTCAGCCCCCTTTCCGCTCCAGGTCACTCTGACGTCCCCTCCATGTCTTTTTACAGAGATGCCCTGAGAACACTAGGGGAGGCGGCTGTGAAAACCATCTTTGTTTCAGGTGGTGGTTGGGGGCTCTGGGTAATGTCTTCCTTTTCTTCCACAGCATGTCTCCAGTCTTGCTTGACCGGAAAAGGAGGCACAGATGTGATTCTCACACACTTGGCCCTGGCCAGCCTCCTGGTTCTCTCCCCTGGCATTCCTCACACTGCCATTGCAGTTTTTGTTTTGAGGAAGCCCCTGTCCAGTCTCGGGTGTAAGCTTGTGTATTATATACAGAGAGTGGCTCGAGGCACCACCCTGTGCTCCACCTGTGTCCTAAGCACCTATCGGTCCTTCACTCTCACCCCCAGGAGAGTGGAGTGGGTGATGCTCAGAGGAGGGGCCCCCAAGGTCACTGGCCCTTCCTGTTGGGTCTGCTGGATGCTCAGTCTCTTAATGACTAACTTTGTTCCTGTGGCAGTCACTGGTCCACAGGACACAGGAAATGATACCGACAATCAAGGGAAGTGGTTCTGTTCATCAAGTCCCAAAGCAGCCATTGGCCTCCAGTGGTCCACCTCGGATGCCGTGTTTCTTACCCTCGTGGTCTGGTCCAGTGGCTCCATGGTGCTTCTGCTCAGACACCGCCAGAGGGTGCAGTATATTCACACCCGCACTGGGCACCACAGATGCCGCCCAGAGACCAGAGCCGCCCACACCATCCTGATGCTGGTGGTCACCTTTGTCAACTTTTACAAACTGAATTCCACTTTCAAGTTTTACACCACTATTCTTCTGGAGTCTTGTCTGTGATTGATGCAGGCCACTCTTATTCTGGCTTTGCTTCCCCACTTTTAGCCCCTTCCTCTTGATCCTTAAGGACTCTGCATCTCCTCATTTCTGCTCGTGAGTTGTTGAAATCACTGTTGAAAGGTTTGCTGCTGTTGTTCAGTCACTAAGTGGTGACTCTGTCTCTTTAAGACCCCACAGACTGCAGCATGCCAGCCTTCCTTGTCCTTCACTATCTCCCAGAGTTTGCTCAAACTCACGTCCATTGAGTCAGTGATGCCATCCAACCACCTCATCCTGTCGTCCCCTTCTCCTGCCCTCAATCTTTCCCAGCATCAGGGTCTTTTCTAATGAGTCACGTCTTCACATCAGATGGCTAAAGTATTGGAGCTTCAGCATCAGTCATTTCAGTGAATATTCAGGACTGATCTCCTTTAGGACTGACGGGTTTGATCTCCTTGCTGTCGAAGATTAAATGTATAGAAGTCAGTTTCTGTACCATCCATGATTGCTGTATTTAGTCATCTACCACTTACCGTTTTTATATTTTTTTGTTATTAAACATGCCTAACACCATACTTACGACTTTAACCATCCTCAAGTGTATAATGCAGCGGCAATCAACACACTCGCAATGCGGGCAGCCATCACCACCACGAGGACGCTTGGTATCATTAAAACAATCACTGGCCCTTCTCTCAGCCCAGACCGTCCTCTGTTCTACTCTGTCTCTACAGATTTGCCTGCTCCAGGTACTCCATGTACGCCGAGTCATAGTGCTGTTTGTCCTTCTGTAGGTGCCGTGTCTCCCTAAGCATAATGTTCTCAAGGTCGTTCCACCTTGTGGCAGATACCAAACTTCCACATTTTATGGCTGGAATCTAGTCTGTTCTACGTACACACGTTTCATCGACCTACTCAGTCACTGATGGACACTTGTGCGGTCTTGTCTGCTGGCTGTTGTGAATAGTTAACATGGGTGTGTAGGTCTGTCGCGTCCCTGGTTTCAGCTTAGTTTCATGTACACCTGGGAGACACAGCTGGGTCCTGGCTATGTGTGTGTGTGACCTTTGGAGAAATCACCAAACATTTCCACAGCTACTGCTCGATTTCTTAGTCCTACCAGCAATGCACAGGCGTCCCAGTTTCTCCACATCTTCTCCAGTATGTGCCATTTCCCTGTTGACTGTAGCCACCCTAGCAGCTGTGAGGTGCTATCTGTGGTTTTCATCAGCTCTTCCCCAACGGCTAATGATGCCGAGCACCTTTTCAAGTATTTGCTGGCTATTTGTCTGTCTTTGGAGAAATGTCATTTTTCAAGTCCTTGCACATTTTTGTATGGGGTTGTTTTTGTTGTTCGTTTGGGGGAGTATTTTATACATTCTGAATGTTGAATCCTTTCCAGTGTCAGATTGGCAAGTATTTTCTCCCATTCTGCAGTGTTAGGTTGCTGCTCTCCGAAGGGGGCAGCTCTTGGAGACCCGCAAGTTAGTCTGCAGCTGGGGCTGTGTGGCATGCTGCAGGTAAAGGGGGTCTGACTGGAGCTCCAACTACATCCATCCATTTCTAGCACCTCGCTTAATTCTCATTTTTTAAACAATCATTTTTTGTCTTTATGATGATTGAAGTTATGTGTGCTCGGTCGCTCAGTCGTGTCCAACTCTTTGCAACCCCCTGGACCATAGCCCACCAGGCTCCTGTGTCCATGGACTTCTCCAGACAGGAACACTGGAATGGGCTGCCATTCCCTTCTCCAGAGGATCTTCCCCACCTAGGGATCAAACCCTGGCCCCCTGCATCACAGGCAGATTCTTTGCCTGAGCTACAGGGACATCTGTAGGGTCCCCCCACCACATACGAACTAACACCAAATCGTTCCTAGCCAGAGTGCAATCTCCAAAATTCTCCAGGGGAGGGGTTTGTGAGGAAACTGGATCTGGGGGAGGTTGGACAAACGTTGAGCAGAGACAGGAGTAGGGGGCGGGTCCTCCTCTCTACAGTTTCCTGTGCTGGAAAGCGTCAGTTAAAACTGTATTTTAAGGAACACATTAAACAGTACTCAGGGAAACTCTTAAGTGATCAAACAGAAGTAAAATAAGCTGGAAGAAATAAAGAATTAGCCCAGGGGCTTCCCTGGTGCTCAGCAGTAAAAAATCCGCCCACGAATGCAGGCGACGCAAGAGATGCAGGTTCAATCCCTGTGTCAGGAAGATACCCTGGAGGAAGGCATGGCAACCCACTCCAGTATTCTTGCCTGGATGAGAATCCCATGGACAGACTAGCCTGGTGGGCTACAGCCTGTGGGGTCGCAAACGGTCAGACACGACTGGACAACTGAGCAGAGGAGAATAAAGTAAGAAGACACGCTCAATAGGGAATTTGAAGACGGCAAAAGAAACGTGTTTTTGGTGAAAAGCCTCTGGAATACCTACCTTCATCCTACCATCGAGGTTTGGGGGGACCAAGGGGCTTCATGTGTGGGGTCCAGGGCCTGTGAGGGGGGGCGGTGGTTAGGGACCATGGCAGGTTCAGGGGAGGGCAGGTGAGTATGGGCGGTGTTGATGTGGGGGCCCTGGGGACAGGAAGCGTGTCCTGCCAGTCTACACTCACCGGAACCCCGCCCCGCTCCCCCGCAGACCACCTCCGGCCAACCTCCCGGAGCAAGTTCCCTGGGTCTCCACCCTCCCTGGGGCAGCGGGGTGGCCCCTCTTCCGTCCGTCCCGGCACCGGGCGCGGAGATAGCTGTAGTGTCGAGGACCCGCCAGTCCCCCAGACGTCAGAGGGTGGTCCAGCGGGGCAGCCCGGGCGTCCGTGCAGGCCCTCCGGAACCCTGGAGGTCTATCCTGCCCTCACCCAGAGGGGTGGCACCTCCTGGGAAAGGACGTGGGCCAGCTGATCTCGGGACACCCGGCCCACGGGTCCCCGAAGCCAGAGCCAGTTGAGAGAACAGCTGCAGGAGCACCCCACAGTGGGACCTAGCCCCTCGAGTGCGGTGGGGTTCTCCCTGAAGCCCAGTCACCCGGGCGCTCTTTCTGGGGGCCCAGGGCCCTGCGCCCCACGTGGCGGGTGTGCATGTGTGCACACACGGAGTCCTCACCAACAACCCACAAGTCCAGCCCCGCTCTCGACACCGTCCACGCCCCACCTCCATCAGCTCTCCAGACGGCCAGGGGGCCGCAGCCCAACCACCCACGGAGCCCCTCCCACCCCCGACAGAGAACCGCCCCCCCCACGGCACCCGGAGTCAGGGAAATCGAGGCTCCCCCCTGCCCCTAAGAGGCAGATAGACTGCAAGCCCCGGGCCCCTGGGGGAAGGGGCCACAAGACCCATGAGTGGGACTGAGGGGCTCCATGCCCGTGAGAATTGCCATTTATTCCCGAAGTTGCCAAAATCATCACCGAGGATTCACCGAGGGGTGCGTGAGGGGAGGCGGCGGCTCAAACACTGATTGAGGGCCAGAGGCTGGGGGAGGGGAACTGGCGGGAGCCCCCCGCTGCCCCTCCCCCTTCTAATGCCGTGGGAAGGGTCCTCCTCCGGCCAGCACCCTCCCCAGCCGCGTCCAGTTTCTCTCAGGGTGGCGGGCGGGGGACACAGGAAGAGGCTGTAGTGTGAGTGGGCCCCAGGAGGGGGAAGGGCGCTGGGGGGGGGCAGGGTCCCCCGATTCACATGCACTCACAACACTGGTCTCCCAGGGAGCAGAATGGGGGAGGCCCCTCCCGCCCCGGATTATAGGAGGAAGGGGTTAGTGTTGGGGGCCGGGGGTCCCGGAGGCATCATAGGGGGCAGGCCAGGGCCCCCGCCGAGGGGAGAGATGTACGTGGACGGCGCTCCCGCGACTGGGGGCACGGGGCTGATCCGGAGCTGGTTCAGGGTGAGCGTCGCGGGGGGCGCAGGCTGGAAGGGGTTGGTGATGGAGGGGCCGGTGGCCGGGGCTCCTGCGGGGAGAAGGGCGAGGCAGTCAGGGGTCTGCCCGCGACCCCGCGCCCCCCAGTCCCCGCAGCTACACTCACCGCTTGGCAAGAAAGGATTGGAGGCCTTGGCCCCGGGCATCGCGGGGCCCGGCCGGCTCACCAGCGAGTCCAGGTCCACCAGAGCCGCGTTGGGGCCCAGAAAAGACTCTGGCGTCTTGCGCGTGGGCGGCGTGGGGGTCGGAGCGGCCGCGGGCGGGGGGCTCCCCACAGCTTCAGCCAGAGAGCCCCCGACCCCGCTCATGTCGAAGGCGCCAGGGCTGCGGGCGGGCACCTCTCCGGCAAGCAGCTCCAGCTCCCCTGAAGGGGCCGCAGAAGGGCTCAGGGGAGACCCTGAGACGCAGGGCCCGGGAGAGGGGCCCCGAGCCACCCGCGGTGGGCGTGGGCCAGGGGCCAGGCCTCCCCCCTCAGGGGCGAGGAGGTGCAGGCCCAGCAGCGCGGACAGCTCCCAGGAGACTGGCACACACGTGGGGACCACCGGGGTGGGGCCAGGTGGACCGACTACCCTTCGCCGGGCCTGGTTTTGTTTTTTTATAGATAGCAGAACCCCAGCTATGTTGGGGAAAAGGCACAAAAAAAGCTGCAGAGAGGCGGAAGGACGAGCCCCGGGCCTGCTGCCTCCAAGTGAGCGTTGCTCGGACGTGGACAGAGCACAGGGGTCTCCCAGGAGCGAGGCGCACAGGCCAGGCCAGTGGACAGCACGCCCGCCGTACGCAGAAACCCCAGCAGGCAGGCGAGGAGGGGGGCGCGGTTCCCCACCAAACCTGCCATCACGTCAAAGGACACCTGCTCGTCTCTGAACACCGGCGGGTGACAGTGCAATGGACGCCCAGCGCGGGCGGGGTGGGGGCTCACCTGTGCTGCTCCCAGAGGCCGGCAGGGCCGTGCGCAGGCGGTCGAAGTCAGAGAACTCGTCGGCCTCCGTGTCAAAGCCCCCAACCACTGCGTGGGGGTCAAGATGGCACTCAGCTTCCCTAGGACCCAGGAGACCGGACCCCTCACACACCCAGGGATCTGCCCCCGCCCCCCCCGAAGCCCCCCTCCAGTTACCTGCAGTGCCATTGGTGCTGGGCTTGGCAGGGGACCCCCCCCAGGGGTCTGAGAAGGCCGGAGCTGGGGCCCAGGGGTCAGAGGCCGGGGGTCCGCTAACTGGGGCCCCACCTGGGGTCAGAAGGAGGCGTGTGAGGCGCCAGCACTCCCCTCTGCCCACCCTAAGCCAGGCGTCCCTGCGGCCGCGGGCCCGGCCCCTCCCACCTAGCCCCCATTACCCCATCCCAGAGGCCACCTCCACCCCCACAGCTACCAGTCCCCCACCCCCAGGGCTGCATACTGGGGGCAGGGGGTCTCACCATCAGAGCCCCCCCACGGGTCGGGTGCTGGTCCTTCTCCAGCCGCAGGGGCCTGGGTCCCCCCCCAAGGGTCAGCTGGGGGCCCTGCAGGGGCAGCAGGCCTCCAGGGGTCCCCAGAGGCCGGGGTAGGGGCTGGACCCCCCCAAGGATCAGCAGCCTGAGGGACAGGAGGTCCCCCCCAAGGGTCCGAGGCGGGGGCAGCTGTGGGGAGGGCAGCAGCCATGGACACAGGGGCCCCCCAGGGATCAGTGGCAGGAGCAGCAGCCGGGGCCGTGAAGACGTCAGCAAGATCCATGAGGGATGACTGCAGGAGAAAAGAAAGCGAGGGGTGAGGGGACTCCGGACCCAGAGGGCACCCCGTGGGGAGGGTAGAAAAAAGTACCCAGAAGGAGGAGGGGACCCCAGACTTCGAGAGGGGACCCTGGGGGATAGAGAGGGGATCCGGAGGTAGAGAGAAGTGCCCAGAACAAGAAGAGGGGTGGAGATGACCCCAGATCAGACCTAAAAATAAAGGACACCCTTTCTCTTTAGCAGGAGGAGAAGGGGGGAGGGAGGCGGCCCACCAGGAGGCTGAGCTTCCGCGGACTAGAGGGAAGTGGGGGCGGACGCCGCCGCCGGCTGCTCTGACAGGCTCTGCTCTGCCCGCCGCCTCCCCACCCCACACGGCCCCCAGCCCTCCTTCCTCGGGGCCCCGCCATCGCTCTCGTCACAGCCGTCAGCAGGCCCCCACACAGACACACCGTTCCCCACCAACCCAGACCGCCAACCAGCCCTGCAGAACTGAGGACCAAGGCCAAAGCCGCCCTGGGCCATGTCCTCACCGGGCCGACCCAGGCCCCCTTGCCCCGCCCCAGTTCATGGGCTCCGGGCAGCATAGCAGTGCACACACCAATCCCGATCCCGGGCTGTCCCTGGGCTGAGCCAGATCCCCCTGGATGCGGAGGGGGCCCCTAGTTATGCCCCCCCTCCCAGGAGCAGGGAGCTGTGTGCACACTGAAGTCACCTTTGGCCAAAGCTGGCCTAGGGCCACACTCACCTCCTCCTGGCCTGCCGTCTCCCTCTTGCTCTCCTCTATGGCCATCTGCAGGCGCAGGTCGTCCCCACGGCGGATCCGCTCCTCCTGATCCACCCGGAGCGGCAGGCGGGGAGGGGTCAGACTCTGGGTGACTGGACTCTCACTGCACCCCCTCCCCCAGAAATGCATGGCCCCAGAAGCCCCCACCCAGACAAGGCGACTGAAAATTACAATGGGATGTGGACAAAGGTGCGATGTGAAGGGACACGGGGGCGGAGCGAGGTCGGAGTGAGGGTGCTGTGCGGGGACAGGGGCGCCTGACGCAGGGGTCTCCTCCCGTGGGGTGGGTGCTGGCGGTGGCGAGCAGGGCGCCCTCAGCCCAGAGCAGCTACACACTCCGTGGGGTGGGGGTGGGGCACGGTCTGAGCCGGTCTGACAAGGGGTCCCACAGAAGCTGCAGCGGGAGTGTGGGGGCGGGGACCTAGGAAGGGTCTTAGGGGAGCCTGGTGGTCGGGGAAGCTGCTCTGACCTTATCGTGCTCCTCGCGGCTCAAACTAAGGGCCAGCTGGAGCTGGGCGTCATCCTCGGGGCCGCAGGACGGGGGCTGGGGGAGAGAGAGCGTGAGGGGGCGGGGCCAGGGAGAGAGAGCACGAGGGGGCGGGGTCAGAGAGGAGGCGGAGCCGCGGAAACCGTGTGAAGGGCGGGGCCGGGAAGTGTGAGGGGCGGGGTCAGGTGGTAGGCGGGGCCGGGGAGGCGGGGAGAGAGCCTGAACATGCACACACAGGAGGAGGGAAGACAGCCGGGCCAGACCGGGCACGAGACACAGAGTCAGGGCCCCGACCTGGTGAAGAACAGCAGAGACAAGCTGGGGTGGGGCCAGTCCTCCAGAGAGGAGGAGGGTGGAGAGGGAGAGCTGGAGGGGCGGAGGCGAGGCGTGGAGATGGAAACAGAGCGGACTCAGACCCGCGCCTGCGACCCCACAGCAGCGCACCGGTACCTGGTCGGCCTCCTCCTTGCTCATGGCCAGCGCCAGCTGCAGCTGCAGCTCCTCCTCCCCGCTGCTCTGTGGCCAGGCCTGCTCCGCCTCGGGCGGGGGCCCGGAGCCCACGGCTGCGGAGGAAGCTGAGGGAACACAGCCGCTGAGACCCCGAGAAGATGGGACCCAACAGAGGGCAGAGTCTGAGACGCTCCCGTGCCCCAGTGGGATGCAGACTCCGTGGCTGAGGAACAGTGAGGCGACCCCACCTGGAGGAACGACCGGGGCGCGGAGGGACGGCCCTGAGGGCCTGGGCAAAAGTCAGCTGGTGAGGGGCAGGGCCCTGAGGACCTCTGAGCCAGAGGCCTAAGCTCCTGCTCTCGGTTGAGGGATGAATGGCCTCCTCCCCCTTCTCCAGGGCTGGAAAGCTCCCGATGGCTCCCACTGGGGAGCCAGGGGTCTCGGGCTCCAGGGCTGGGCCCGGGGCTAGATGCTGGGAGGGGACAGCCTGCACAGCTGGCCCCCACCCCGCTCTAGGCACCAGGGGTGAGTGAGCAAAGGCTGGAGAGAAAACGCGGGTGAAGACCAAAGGGAGCAGCAGCCTTCCCCTGCAGCCCCTGCCCCCAGCATTGCACTGCTCCACCCTGACCATGGTCAGCAGAGAAACCCCTGGCCGTCCGCTGGCGTCTCGCCGTGATCCCAGCCCGCAGTGACCCCCGCTCACCTGTGGCAGTCTGCGCCAGCTTCTCCTTGGTTTTGAGTGCATGAGCACGCTCCTCCCGCAGCCGGTCCTCGTCACGCAGCAGGGCCACCAGCTGCCTGGCCTTCTCACGCACATTCACACCCTGGTCCTTGCCATCGCGGTCCACGTACTGGAAGTCCTTCAGCGTCTGCACAGCGTACATGTTCTCCTTGCACTGCTGTGACACGCGCTCCGAGCCCGTCTTGATGAGGTACTCCATCAGTGTCATGGCCTGCAGGGGCATCGCCTCGTCACCCAGGGCCCAGCAGCACCAGTGCCCCCAGCGGGACCTGGAGAACAGCCCCCCGGGCAGCAGGAGCCGAGCCCCAAGAACAGAGCGCACCAGCTAGCTCACAGAAGCATCGAAGCAGGCAAACCCAGAGCCCGGACTTGGGGGACGAAGATGCTGTGAACAAGGTGGGTGATGACGGCACGGCACGGCGCCCCTGGGTGACAAGGACGAACCGCGGTGCGTGCGACCTCCGTCTGTCTCAAGGCACAGCGGGGGGAAATGCAGGCCTGGCCCGCAGCCCACGCAGGTGTCCCTGCACAGCACAGACCTGCTGTTTCGAAAAAACGAAGACAAAGGCCACACGGCTGGACCCGGAAGGTCACACTCAGGTGCTCAGTGCATACCAGGAGCCTAGCAAGTGTCGTCTGAAGCAGGGACTCCACACCCGCCTGGCACGACTGGAGGACCACGGCCTCAGAGGGAGGGAGAAACAGCCTTTGGGATCTTCTCATTTTATGACATGGGGACACACTTCCTTCCCAACAAGTCAGATGGGAATACCCTGCAGCCCACACCCTGGGCGAGGCCTCTGAGAGCGAGAGAGGGCTGGGTCCGTCCAGGCCCTGCAGGAGGCCCCAGCCACAGTCCTCAGGCAGAGGGCACAGTCTGCAGGTGACGCCCGGGCCTCCCAGACCCACTGCACTGCCCTGGGCTACCACGTCAGCAGAGGGGGCAGCCCAGGGCCACGCTGGAATTCACCCAGGTCACGTCTCCACTGCCTTCCCGGGAGCCCAGCTAAGGTCTGGCACGGCTCCCAGAGGTGTGTCGATATGGTTACCAGGTTGCCGGAGGTTAGTCTTTAACTGACCCAGAGGTGTTTACACCTTGCACCGCATGGGGACCACAGGCTCCTGACCCCCTGGGCCAGCCGCACCCTGGGGTTCAGCGGCTTCCCGAGGTCACACCCACACATGACAACAGTCCCCGAGGGAAGGGGATGCCAACACCATGCTCCGGGGGCCCGCACACCAGGCAACCACCGCAGCCCAGTCCAGAAGCAGCCCTGGCATCAGCCTCAAAACGCGCATCTCAGGGCTCTGAGCACTTTAGAATCGCGTGTGTGAGCACAGGAACGACCTAACCCCTAGGGGAGGGACATGTGTGAGCTCCATGCAGCCGCCACACCTCACCCTCCGCACAGGAAGCGGGCATTAGTGACCGCAGCCCCGGGAGTCTCCGTCACTACCTCAGGTGCCGTGTCCCTGGGAGACGAGCTACCTATCCCCACCCCGGGCACACAGAGGGGCCAGCGGGCTGCCCCAGGGGTCTCAGCCATGGGCACACGCCAACAGGGCTCAGCAGGTCGCCCCGCGGGGGCCAGGGTCCCATCCTGAGTGCAGCCCACGCAGGCCACACGCCGACAGCGCTTCCCTCACACCAAGCGCGGCTGGAGCCACAGCTGGTGGGCTTCGCTGCAAACCTGCACGCCTCCACCCGGTGCGGGGGCAGCCCTGGAGAAAGTGCCTCCACCACCCTCACCCACAGCTCAGTCACCAGGCCATGTCCCTCCCCAACAAGTGCCTCAGGCGATCAGTGAGCCGATCGGGGCATGGCAGGGAGCCAGCAGCCCCGCAGCCTCCCTGGGCCGGGTGGCCGGGCCAGCGCGGGCTCCGGGCCATGAGACCAGCGCCTCCCTGTGCTGCCCACCCCACATAGAGCAGAACCTTGACCACTCAAGTTCACGGATGGGACTCCTCGGCACTCCTGGGCCCAGGAGTCCACTATCCAGAGTTGGCCTCAGCCCAGCCCTGGCCACTTCCGGACCCGCCCTGGGACACCAGGCCCCAGGCCCCCAGAGCAGCAGCGAGACGGGAGACGGCCGTGTGCAACCGAGTCCCCCTCCCCCGAAGCCTGGGGTCTGTCCGTCTCTCTGTGCACTGAATAGGGGCGCGCGTGCACAGCACGGGGTCAGGGCACGAGCATGGGCCCAGAAATCCCGGTTCTGGAAAATGGCAAGCGCAACTGGACAGTCATCCCCGCCATGTGTGCAAGAGCAGACGGTGCAAGCCACTTAAAAATCACCATCAGGTAGCCAGTTATGTCCCCCGTCATCAGCCCGAACTTAAACACTTGGGAGTGTGGGGTTTTTAAAAGTAACAAATCTTTGTTCTCTTAATAGGGAATGATCCCTAAAACCCAGACTCGTTTTCCTTTTTAAAAGCAGGAAATGACTTACAGTAAAACTCTCATGCAGCTCTGAGTTCTGGAAATCAGACGTAGCTGCGTGAGCACCACCGCAGCAAAGAAACGGAGCCGTCCCACAACCCCCACTCTCCCTGGGGCTACTAACCCTGCCTGGAGCCCCATGCACAGAGGACCCCGGGGATGACAGGAGGTGCGGAGGGGGCTGGGCTTGCGGCACATGAGAGTGGACACGGAACATCCACGTAGGCCTTGAGAGCAGACCAGCCTAGAACCTGCCCCTTCTTCAAAGTTCACAAGACTTGGGGCTCCCCTGATGGCACAGGGGATAAGAATCCAGCTGCCAATGCAGGAGACACGGTTCCATCCCTGGTCCAGGTGGCATGTGGTCCATCCCACACGCTGCAGAGCAACTAAGCCCAAGCGCCACAAGCACGAGCCTAAATGTCCCAGAGCCCGTGCTCCGCGACAAAAGCAGCCACTGTGGCCCAGCACTACCTCAAACAATGGCCCTAACTCCACAAGGAGAAAACACCACGGAACTAAAAATTCTTAAAATCGTTATGTTTGTTGCCTTCACTGAAAAGACACAGAACTCCAGTTCCTCCCGGAAACTGGGAAAGTGGGCCTGCCTCCAGGTGCCCCCAGGTCAGCCGCCCCCCTTGCCCGGCGGGCCCCCCCCACACACTGACCTTGTAGACGTGCCGCCAGTTCTTGCCATGGTCGTTGAGCCGCTTCCAGATCATGCTCATGATCTCGGAGAAGGCGACCACATTGTAGGTGAGGTCAGCGATCTCGGACATGAGCGAGCTGGACGGGCCCCAGGGGTCGTTGCTCGTGGCCTCACGCACCTTGATCTCGGCCTCCGAGTAGTTGTGGACGATGTTCTTCACCTGGCGCCGCAGCGAGGAGGTCGACATGGTGGCGGGGGGTGGGGGCGGGCCCCCGGGCGAGCAGAGCCGGGCAACAGGACGGGGGAGGCAGCGTGGCAGCAACTGGCGGGTCACCGCATCTGGGGGGTGGAGAGGACCTTCAGAACCAGACGTGGGGCCTGCAGCCGCCTGGCCCTTGAGGCGCAGGACAGGGTTCCTGCCGCAACCAGTGAGTCTCTGCCTGAGTCACCCCACTGTCTCTCAGTTCCTCAATCATGCCCAGCACCTTCCTGCTCTGGTGGCAGAGCGTGCAGGGGGCCAAGGGCCCTTGGGGCACACCCCAGCTAACACTTCCTAGCTGGCACCTCTGGAGCCTCAGTTTTCTCCTCTGTAAGATGGGGCCTCTATCCAGAGTCTAGACACCGAAAGGGAAGCTGGGGGTCAGGACGCGCGCTGTCCCCGTGGGTGGGTCCTGAGACAGCCACCCCGTTCCTCCTCCCGTCCTCCACTAGGCTCAGCAGAAACCTCCAGCCCGACCCACCCCCACACCAGGGCTTGTCCTCGTGATTTCCTAAGCATGTCTGACTCGGGCTGGCCGCCCCCAGAGCCCGTGGGGGCAGCAACCATGTAGCTCTGGACGGACGAGGCTTTTCCCGGCAGAAGAGCTGGCCCGGAAGAGCCACTCAGTAAACGGAGCAGGAAGGAAGGGAAGGGGGGGCAGGCAGGAGAGACCTCCAGCGCAGGTGGGGGCAGAAACGGGGCACACGGAGGAGGCCGAGAAAGGGAGAGGGCCAGGAGGTGGGAGGGGGACGTGGTGTCCCGCCGGGGGGAGATAAGGAAGAGTACAGCCCCCTGGCTGGGCCCCGGAGGTGTGCCCAGCACTCAGGGAGCACGGGACACGCGTGATCTCATCTGACACCGACACTGGGTTCTAACAGGAGAAGACGGGTCACAGAGCTTAAGCGCCCGGCCAAGGTCACATACTAGGCAGGCGGTGCAGGCTCCGTCCCAGGCCACCTCAGGCTCCAAAACAGGTCCCTTTAACTTAACCTCTGCTGAGGGGAGGGTGACGAGAAGAAACAGAAGAGGGGACGGGGATCCGTGAACCCTCCGCAGCCTCGCACCGGGTCACGCCTGCGCCTCTGCTCCACCGCACAGACCATGCATGACTTGCGGACGCCTCACAGGGAGGAAGCCAGGCCCGGGCCTCCCCCGGGGCAGCCGGGTCCCAGAGCAGGCTCTGACCATCGCCCGCAGCCTCTCCTGTGGAGGCCTCCTACCACCTGAGTCCCTGCCCCAAACGCAGGGGAGCCAGACACTCGGAGACGGCTGTGAACGGCTGGAGAGAGATGGCCAGGGCTAGAGATAGGCCCAGCCAGACACACGAAGACACAGCGCTTGTGTGCGACACAGAGCAGGGGCCTTTGAGAGGAAAGGAGAGAGAGAGGAGAGAAACACAGAGAAACCTGGGCAAAGACACAGCGACAGATAAAGAAACGAGACCGGAGTGAAGCAGGGAGGCAAAGAGAGAACACAGAGGCCCAGAAACAAACAGGCTAAGCTGGGACTGGGAAATCAGACAAGGAAAAGGGAAAGAACAACGAAACTTGGGTCCAAATTCTGGCCTCCCTGGGATTCAGTTTGCTCAACTCTGAAATAAAGGAAAGGATTTCCAGCTGCCGGGTTTGTTGATTAAATACAATGGGAACATAAAGTACTCAACTCCCAGATCCACAGATAATAAGAGCTCAATAACACTGGCTGATTTTCATCATCAGAAAAAAAACATTTTCGAAAGAAGATGTGCTATCTTAACACAGTGTTTATACTAAAGGACGTTAGAAGAAAAACTCAACACAGCAAAGCTAAGACTTCATGGGTACGCCTAAGGAGACTAGGTTTTTCACAATTGGCTGACCCAAACAAAATTACGAGATTAAATAAAAGACAAATGATATGGCAAAATTCTCCAAAAGTTACTCAGATATCAAACGATATCAAACCTTAACCGTGTGGAACAGAAAATCTACAAGTACTAATGGGAACCAGAGCTCCCAGCAGCTAAGGACAGGCTAGAGGCGAGGAGCAGCATCACCTCCGTTATGAGGCAGGGCTGCCCTACTATTTTGAAGACTAGGGAACTGTCTGGTCAGCTTATAAATATTACAGGGTGGCACAAAGTGGGCCTCTCACTGCAGAGTCGGGCTCTTCACGCCTCACTCATTAACCTGGAAGGAAGGCCGGATCCCAGACCAAGCGACAGACCCGCCGAGAGGGACTCGGGGCTGGAAGAGACGAGCACCAGGACAAACATGACACGGGAGGACGGCGGGGAGAGAGGCACAGACCGGAGACACTGGCATTAGTTCTGACCCTCCGACGCCGACACGTGACAGAAAAGCACAAGACCGGTACAGACACACAGGGACGAGCGCTATGTAGAAACGCCGAGACACACACGGACACGAGCACCGGCGAGGCCCAGGCGGGGCCCGCGGGAGGCAAACGCGGGAAGGTGGAGAGCCGCGGGCGGTCCAGGCCGGGCGGGCGCAGACACACGAAAGCCGCGGAGCTGCCAGAGCGCGCCCGCCCAACCCCGCTCCCCGCCCGCGCTCACCTCGGGCCGCTCACGCCGCGCTCTGGGGGCTCATGGCGGGCAGCCCCCTGCCCCCGCTCGGCCTCGGTGTCACGGGGCGCGTGCCGGGCCTCGGGCGGCGGACGCGGAGCCGCGCTTGGGCGCACGCGCGGACGCACGGAGGGCCGCACGTCGACGGCCCCGCCGCCCCGCCGCCCGGGAGGGGCGCGGAGAGCCGGGCGGGGGAGGGGAGCCGCCGAGCGGACGGGAAGCAACCGAAGAAGGCGACGGACCGGAAGCGGAAGTGACCCCCCGACCCACCCGGCCGTCCTGCCTGCGGCGAGTCGGCGCAATCGCCACTTCCTAGCCCCGCCCTCGCGTGTCGTCATTTCCGGCGCGCGGGCGCCATGGCCGGGTACCTTTTGCCTCATTTCCGCCCGCCGCCGCTAGCCGACATAGGGGCGGGACGCAGGGAGAGTCTGGGTGGGAACAGCGAGAACAGCACCGTCTCTAGACCACGCCCGCGCGCAAGCTCTAGGCCCGCGGGCCACGCGCCACCGCCGGCGGTGCCTTGTGCGACCTGAGCTCTTGGGCCCACCAGGCCAGCCGGCTGCCCCCCCCACCCCCCTCCCCGCTGTCTGCTGGGTCAGTTAACTGTCCTCTACTCCCCAGGGCCACGCCCCGGCCCGTCCCAGCGCGGCAGGCCACGGAGGCGAGTTGTCACCTCCGCTGCGCCACAGGGCAGGGGCACCCACGCCGGGGTTGACAGCTGGGCCTCCCAGAGCCAGGCCTTAGCCTGGGGCCCAGGGAACCCCTAAGACCTGGACAGCGAAGGGTTCACACACACGGGACACTTAACAGCTCCATAAAGTAAAATACAACAAAATGTTTAATGAGCAAATTCGTCTTAGCAAATATGAAACTGCCACAGAGAGGAGGGGAGGGACAGGGGCCACGGGGTGGGGGGCAAGTCCGGGAGACTAGAGAGAATCGTCTACGTAAGAACCAGGACACCAGGGTGAGGACCAGAGGCCAGGAGGACGGGAGCTGTGGTCCTGAGAGGGAGGGGAGGGTACCGGGCCGGACAACAGGATTCAAAAGAGTTTGGCCATAAAATATAAACACGCTATGTTTCTACGGTGGGGAAGGGTAAGAGAAAGGGGGTATCCGGGAGAAGACTGCTTCAGGGAGGGGCTGTGGGGGTCCGACCCCGCCCTGCTGTCACCCCCTCCCCGCCCTTCCCTCTGTGTCTGTGGGTGCGTGTGTCTGTGTGGGTCTGTGTGCGTACTTCCCCAGTCCCCGCCCCGCCCCAACCCCAGCCCACCCCCACCCTTAATTGCTGCCATTCCAGTTGCTGCCGGCTGTCATTCGGCTGTCACTCCTCTGCCCATCGTCTTCAGAGGGGGAAAACGGGGGGAGCAGAAGGGGGAGAAGCCCCCAGCCAGCTCCGCCCCTGCCCTCCCCCGCCGCCTCTACCAGAAGTCCCGGCGGTGGTAAGAGTCGGGGTCACAGTATTTTGTGACAACCACTCTGTTGGCGAACTTGCGACCCGTCAGGCCCTGCATGGCTTTCTGGCAGTCAAACACAGAGGTAAACTCCACGAAGATCTGTAGGAACAAGACGAGGCTTGTGAAGACCCAGGCCTCTTAGCTCCCTCTCAGCAACGAGCAGCACCCACTCAAACCCAGAACTCCACGGGAGGAAGAGAGCTGGACAGCGGCCTCACTGCAGGTGCGGGGACATTTACCCAACACCCTCCAGCGCCCCAGGATCAAAGAAACACAGAACACAGGGGCATGGAGAGCGGAGGCAAGCTCGAGTCAAGAGCCCAAAAGGCAGGGCACCAGGCAGGCTCAAGGAGAGCAGTCTACCTGCACCAGGCACCCCTGGGTGCTCCCCAGCGGCCATGGTGTCTTCCTGAAACAAGGGATGAAATAAGGAAGCCTCAGCAATTAGTATTCACACCCAGGCTAATTCCAAAGAAAAAACTTGAACCTTGATCTACTCAAGATCATCATCTTGCTTGAACCAGCAGCTGACAGAAGTGGAGGGAGGGGTGGACATAACCAGCCTAATTCAGAATAAGGGGAAACAGAGAATCCTAGAAAATACACCCTAATGCTTTGACAAGCAAAAACGGCTTACCAAAAAAAGAAAAGTCTGAAACCAACCTGCAGGGTTCTTATTTTGATCAAACCAACTGTAAAAAGACATCTTTGAAACAGAAAGGGAACTCAAACATGCCTGGATAGACAGATACGAAGGGTAATTTTGCTAGTGTACGAACGGTATCATGTGGGTTTTTTAAAATAAAAATGTTTTAGTCCTCTGTTTATAGTAGTTCTCAGCCAAGGTGGATGTGTCCCCAGGGAGCACTGGAGCACCCCAAGGTGCTCTTCACCGTCACGCCAGGTACGGTGGCGTGTGGAAGCAGGATGGGGCCCAGGTGGCAGCACAGACCCCCAGACCCGAGACAGCAGTGGCTCAGACGGAGAGCAAGTGCTTGAGTGACACAAGACACACTGTTTCAGCAAAGAAACACAGAGGAGGAGATGGGAAGCTGAGGCGGAAATTAAGACTGACAGCAAGCACCCCAGCATCCTGACACTGGCCAATGGGGCGCTCTGACCCAACTCAAGTATTATTCCATACAGTCACCATCACCCGGATGGTTTCTCTACTTCTACATATGTTTGAAAAGAATGATAACAGTTTGGACACAAATCTCACAGGCGAATCCCAGAGACCCACAGGCAAGGTCTTTGTATCCATTTCCCCACCAACACCTCGTGGAGGCCCCTCCCGGGTGGGCCGCCCCTCTACCAGTACATCTAGCGACCCCAGACCCCACACTCAGAAAGCAAGTCCGTCCTGCCCCCATGCCCACAGCACCTCACTAGGACCCCAGGCCCCAGCATTGCTCCTTCGCCTCTGACCCACTCATCTCCCTTCTCAGCTTCCGTTCTGCCCCGTCACCCCATGTCTGACCACGTGATGACCCCTGCCCCCAACACACACGGAGCAGATACAGGGTCCAGGCGCTGACACGCCTTCTCCCCGTCCTCCTGCCAGACAACAACAGATGGTTCATCTGCAGAGCCCCAAAGACCACCCTGCTGTCACCCTGACCCCGGGAACTCCCAGCTCCGCAGGGCTGCACGCCCACCCCCACCTCCACTCGAAGACCTCATTGAGGTCTCCCGCGCCTGCTCCGGCTAATCCCACGCCCTCAGTGCCGCCTGCCTGGGACCCTCTGTGGGCCTCACCACCTGCCAACCTTTCTGCTAAACCGGGGGGCCCTGCCCTACCCCCAGCCCCCCTCAGGTCTAACAGTGTCCTGCGGACACACAGGTGAGTGGCTGGGGGGTCATGAGGCGCACACACTCCCCAGGGTGCAGCGAGGTGCTGAGACTGGAATGGTGGCAGGGCCAGCACACCTTGGCAGGCTGAGAATCAGAGCCTGGAAACCAGGAAGCGAACCGGGAGGAAGAGCTGAGGGAGGCCAGGTGAGCGCAGCAGAGGAGCTGGCCTGGGGACGGGGGCTGCAACTGTGCCCCCCACCCCCAGGAGAGCCGACCACGTGCACAGCGGCACACAGGAGCAGGCTTTGCAGGAAAGCTGCTTCACTGCAGAGACAAGTGCTCGGCCACAGCATTGCATCGCTGCCTCACACACTGCCAGGGTCAGAGCAGCATGTGTGTGTGTGGCGTTGGGGGGCGGGGGGGGGGGGGGGCGCACGTGGTGTGTATGCGCGGGCACGCACCTTCCCGCAGCCGGGCACCTCCACGCCGTCCACGGGCCGCGGGATCTCGATGGACTTGACAAGCCCGTACTTGCCGCACTCATCACGCACATCCTCCACGATCTCCTCATACTCCTCGTCGTCCAGCAGCTCCTCGGGCAGCACCATGTTCATCAGGCACAGCACCTCCGTCGGGTGCCCGCCCATCTGCACCTGCGAGCTCATCAGGCCGGGCACTTGCAAGGTCACAGGGGTCTGGTTGATGGTGCTCTGTGGAGGGGTGGAGGCGGGGGTCACGGGGTGCCCACCCCTGGCGTGGGGGGACCCGTGCCCCTCCCCGCCCCGAGCCAATGGAAGATGACGTGCCAGGGGGCTCACCAGCGTGGCATTCTTGGCGCCCACACTCGCCCTCTGGACCAGCAGCTTCTTATCTCCCAGCTGCATCCCGTTCAGCCCCGCGATGGCCTGTGGTGAGGCGGGGGAGGGGCCGGGGCACGGAGAGGTGGTCGGGGTCAGAGCGGGCTGAGCAGCAGACAGGGCACGGCAAAAGGGGGAGAGCTGCGAGCCCCGCGCCCCGCCCTGAGGGGAGACCACAGCGGGGCCGGGTGTGCTGGGGCCGGGCTCACCTGGTCTGTGACGTTGATGTCCACGTACTCACAGAAGGCGTAGCCCTTGGAGAGCCCAGTGGCGCTGTCCTTGACCAGGTTGAAGGCCTTGAGCGGCCCAAACGACGTCAGCAGCTCTTTCACCTGCGTGGGCCGGGGCACCGTCAGGTTTCAGGGCAGGCCGGGGGGCGGGGGGTGGGGGCCAGGGCGCCGTCAGCTTTCGGGGTGGGCAGGGGCCTACCTGGTCGTCGTTCAGGTAGTTGGGTAAGCCCCCGATGAACAGCTTGTGCGCAGAGTCTGGGACCACGGTGGACACAACTCCTGGCGGGGAGGGAGGAGTAGAGCAGACAGGTTGCAATTCCTGGCACGGTCATCACGGGAACCTGGGGTTCGTCTCCAGGGGGGCCCGCCTGGCCGCCAGCCCCTCCTCACGGCGCCTGACACCAGCGGGCACAGCTGCACACTGGGCCAGGTCAGCAACCACGCTCACCCCAAGCTGGAGAAGCTCTCAGCCCCCAGGGAGGGTCACAAGCCACGGCCTCCCCTCACCCTCTGGCCCCAGCTCAGAGTTCCCACCCCCCATCCCCTAACCAGGGCTCCCCAGGGGCCCCGCCTCCCCAGGCCTGCCCCCTGTGCCTCTGGGCCAGGCCCCATGGGATCTCAGGCCTGTACGTGAGGCTGGGCTGTACCCACCCCCTCAGCACTGAGCTACGTCCAGTGGGGGCCCCTCAGCGGAGCAGGCCTCAGGACCACCAGGCACCCAACTGGCCACACCCCTTGCTGAGCACCCTCCCCCTCCCCCTCCCCCCCCCCCCGGCCTCGACCCCCCCAGCCCACCAGGCTCTGTAGTGCTGTCCTCCATCTCCTGGGGCCCACACCGTGGCCAGCTCCTGACTGTGTTCAGGGCCCACTGCGGCCAGCCACCTGGCCTGGCCCACCTCTGCGACCCAGTGCCAGGTGGCCCAGAGGACTAGCACTCCACCCAGAGTGAGGCTCTTCATGGGGGAAGGGGGGCGGATGAGAACGACAGGCTGCCGAACTCCAGACAGCCCAGCACAGGGGACGGCAGGCCACGTCCCGGCCACCACCACCCCATGATGGTCACGCGAGGCTGCCAGGAGGGCCCTCGCCAGATCACACAATGCAGACTGAGGCTCTGGGCCGGCGTGGGTGCTCTCCCACGCTGGCACCAGCTCTGGCCTCACACATGGGCTCTGAAGCCTCCCCAGTCCCCGCGGCATCACCACCTCCTCGGCAGGAGCCCTTGCTGCCCAGGCACTGGCCTGGCCTGCAGAGGCCTCCGGACCACACAGGTGCACAGCCTCAGGCCGTGCCCCTTCCATCCAGAGTCCTGAACTGTTTTCTTCTCCAACCAAAAGCATCTGTTGAATTTTATCAAATGTGTCTCCCTGGGACTTCCCAGGTGGCTCAGTGGTCAAGAATCTGCTTGCAATGTGGGAGACCCAGGTTTGATCCCTGGGTCACAAGTATCCTCTGCAAAAGTGAATAGCAACTCACTCCAGTGTTCTTGCCTGGAGAATCCCACGGACAAAGGAGCCTGGTGGGCTACAGTCCCCGGGTTCGCAAAGAGTCAGACATGACTGAGTGACTATCACTTTCACCTCTTTGATCATACACTCGACTTCTTCGTTGGAGTAGAAAAGAAAATCAAAATACTGTGTTTAAGATTTGCCTGGTGGTTCAGTAGTTAAGAATCCACCCACCAACTCAGGAGACAAGGGTTCGATCCCTGGCCCAGGAAGATCCCACTTGCCTCGGAGCAACTAAGCCCACACAACACAACTACTGAAGCCCGAGAGCCCGAGAGCCCCACAACAAGAGAAGCCACTGCAAAGAGAAGCATTACAACTCAACAGCCCTCAAGCAGCAACAAAGACTTGCAGGGTGAAAAATACAACTAAAAAAAAAAAACTCATGGTTACAGAGAAACTTCTCTGGTTTGAGAATGCTTCACCCACATGCACAATCTGGCTTCCTACCCCCTCCACAGCCCAGGAAGCACACTCCCTGGTCACTGTGGCTGGACCCCCAGCCCCTCCATGGAGGCTGGAGGCAAATCCCAGGAGAGGAGACCGGCCGCAGTGAGAGCCAGGCTCCCACAAGAGAAGGGTGACAGGCAGGCCTGCGTGCAGGGATGAGGCACCAGCTCTAACCCTGTACCACAGGACAGTCACAACAGCACCGCACCCACAGGGCACCCCCGGATGGTGCCTGGCATGGCGGGCTCGGGCCAGCCTGCGTCAACAGGATGGTTAGGATGCATTCAGGTCACCAGGAGGCACGGAAGCACAGCCTGTGGCCTGATCCCCCCAGACACATGTGCACGGAAAACACGGCAAGTCAGCGGCACATCAGGGCCTCCCCCAAGTTCCGGAGACTGCTGGCCTCCCCACACTCTCAGCAGGGACCAGAGAGGAGCCAGGTGGTCCCCAAGGGCCACCCTCGCTGGGCCCCACGCCCCTGGCTTCACAAGCACAAGGACTGCTTCCAAAAGGCGCCCTTCGGTGTGAACCTCAGCCAGCACAGCCCGTGTTCTCCACCCCCGGGTGTGGTGACGCCCACAACACAGGTCCACCCCTCAGCACAACCTGCAGGTCCAGTGCAGCCACGTGCCACTCCTGCCTGGTCTGAGAGCTTTCCAGAAGGGCCTTTTACACCGTGAGTGTGACACGGCACCCAACGCCAGCATCTGTGGACATTTGGGTCCAAGTGACAGAGGAGCTTCACCAGAGACAATGCAGCTGCAAAGCACAGCGACTCTCCGGCCCATCAGAGAGCAGACTCTGGCCACCCAGGTCTGCTTCGCTGTCTCCCCTACCACAGCGGGGAGACCAGCTTCAAGCAAGGGGTCAGCAGAAGCCCCGAGACAAGAGAGAAGAGGACAGCCACCCATCAGGCCCGTGGAGCTCAGTGGACACACGGGCATCCACGTGGGCTCCAGCACGCGCGCACTGACCTGGAGGCCCAGAGCATCCCACTTCTCCCAAGACCCTTGGGCTGCCCTAGCCCCCGACAGGCTGAGAGGCCCCGGGCTGGCCCTGCGCACCCCTCAGGCCCCACAGAGCCCACTCACCAGGCACGTAGACAGAAGGGTTCTCCGACATGCCCGGCAGGGGCTGGTAGTCGTGAGGCCTGCGGATCTTCAGCGACTGGCCCTGGAAGATGATGCCGTCGAAGGCCATGGCCTGGGTGGTCTCATCCACTGAGCGGAACTGAACGAAAGGACAGCAGAGGTGGTGGTGAGGGGCAGGGCGAGTGGCCGGGCAGAGCCCACTCAAGGGTGCCAAGACTGCAGCTGGGTGGCCAGCAGGCTGCAGAAGGGCCCGGTGGGAACAAGGCCTGCTCACCTCTAAGAAGGCAAAGTTCTTGTCCTGGTTAATCTGCACGGCCAAGACAGGGTTGCCAGGGGCCTGTGTCAGCCCCCCAAGGCGCATCTGAGCATTGAAGAAATCCATCATGGCCTCCTGCAGAGGAGAGAGGAGACAGGGAGGGGCGGGGAGGGGAGGTGGAGAGAGGAGGGGAAGGGTGAGAGAGGGAGACACAGAGGGGTGGGGGGAGGGGGGGACAGTGGAGTCCGGGTGGGGGCAGAGATCAGTAGTGGGGACAAACACAGGAGAAAGATGAAAGAAATGGGGGCGGGGGGCAGCACAGGAGACAGCCAGGGGCCCCAACCGGGGAAGAAGGGAGGTCGTCAGAAAGAAGCAGGAAACAAGAGGGAGAGGTGAGAAAACAGAGACGGAAAGTGTAGAAGAAACATCCAGTGGCGACAGCAGGAGAGAAATGGCATGAAGTGGAGCATCAACAGGCAGAACACACGGAGGGTCAGAGAGAGGGAAAGGGGAGGGGCGCGGGGCGGGGAGGGGGGAGAGAAGAGTGATGTGGAGGGATCTGGTCCTGGAGTCGGGGGCTGGTTTATCAAATGCAGCAAAGTGCAGGTTGAGAAAGTCAGAATGGACCTTACTTGCCTTCGCCGATGGTAGCAAACTTTTTGTTGCTACGAGGGATCTCAGCCCCACAATATTTCACTTTAAAGAGAAATGGAAACAACTCTTTGATCTCGGGATTCTCGGGGGCGCCACGGGAAGGGGTAGGGAGAGGGGAGGGGACAGGAGCGGTGGGGAAGGGAGGGAGGTCAGGGCGATCAAAATCAGAGCAGCGACCATGGAGGGGTGGGGGAGAGGACGGGGAGGCGGCAGAGAACAAGAGGCGTGTCAGAGAGGCTGGGGGCGTGCGTCTGCGTGTGTGTGCGTGTGCATGTCTCCCTCTCTGTCTCTCTCCACACGGACTCGGACCACAGACTCGTGGGTACATTATGTGTGTGCTTGATCCCTGGGCAGCTGGAGGAGGCTGGGGAGGGGAGACGGGAGAGGGAAGAGGAGGGAGGAGAGGGCCACCCAGCCCGGCCCCTGGCTGGCTCAACTCCATCGTCCGTCGGGGAGGGGGCCGGGGGGCCTTGCAGGCGCAGAGTCTGACCCGTGCAGGCTGGGGGAGGGAACGGAGGGAGGGAGGAACAGCGGGCATAGGAAGGGGGGGCAGCGGGGGCAGGGGAGGGCAGTACCTCAGTGATGCCGAAGGGGATGTTGCCCACGTAGAGGCGCCGGGCCTGTCTGGTCATCTGGCTCCCGACCACGGGCACCGGCGTCGGTGTCACAGCCAGACCGTCGGGGGTCATGGTGGGGAGGAGGGCGGTGGCTGGAATCTGACCCGCAGCTTCAAGAGGGACAGGAGGGGTCAGAGGACGAGGCGGAGTTGGGTCTGCTGAGGGCCTCGCCCACGCCGCCCCCAGCCCAGGCGTGGAGCCCACCTTGCATGGCCTTGTACTGCATGGGGGTGATGTGCTCGAAGCCCGGTGGCGGCACGTCCCAGTATTTGCGGACCTTCTTCTTCTTCTCGTGGCGGGGGGAGCGACTGGGGGAGGCGGGAGGGGAGAGCGGGGCGGGGCGACCTCAGTCTGACCAAAGGTGGGCCTGCGACCCCCCAGGCTCCCCTCAGCCCCGGCTCGGCTCTCAAGGAGAGAGGACGCGATCAGGGCCGGCCCGTTCCGGGCAGGGGACTCTTCCCGGTGCTCCGGCAGGCGGACGAGGACAGGGCAAGGTGCGCGGGGGAGGCGGGGGAGGGCGTGGAGGGAAGGGGCAGAAGAGAAGCTCACATCAATCCACCGTGCTCCTCTTTAGCGCCTCTGGTCAAAGGTTTGCTGGGGGTGGGAGGGAAAGGTGTGGGGAGGGGTGACTGGGGACCCTCGTCTCCCCCGCACGCCGCACCCCCCCGAGGGCACTGAGCCCCAGGGCTGGGGCAGGGCATCGCCCCCAAGCCCCCCAGCCACGAGGAAGGGAAGAAGGGCCGGACAGACCACCTTCCAGCTGGAGAGGCTGAGGTGGAGAGGCAGGGCGCCACCCACCCGCCCTTCCACTCGGGGCAGAGAGAACAGGGGGCAGCTTGGGAAGGGAAGAGGCGTCAGAGCAGAGAGCTGTCCCGAGAGACGCCGCCCTGCCCCAGGGAGGCAGAGCGCAGCCCGGGAGGCCGACAGAGAACCCAGACCAGACGGGGAAAGGGGGACCCTGACCCCAGACTCGCCCCCGGAAGCCCCCGTAGAGAGAATAAAGCGGTCAGACTCGACAGCAGAGCCCCCAGCCCCGCGCGGAGAGGGCCCGGACGCAGCCCCGCCGCCCTGGTACCTGCGGCGCCGCCTGTCCCGGGAGGCGCTGCGCTGGTCCCGGTTGCGGCGGTCGCGGCTCCGGCTGCGGCGCTTGCGGTCCCGGCTCCGGGAGCGGCTGTGGCTGCGCTTGCGGTGCCGATTCTCCTTGTCGCGCTCTGCGGGGACAGGGCCGTGAGCTGGGCGGGGGCAGCCCAGCCCGCCCGCCCCCGAGGCCGCGCCCCAGCCCGGGAGGCCACCCCCACGGGGAAGGGCTCGCGGAGGGCGGGGCGGCAGGCTTCCTGTCCACGCACGAGGAGCCCGAGGGCCTTGGGGGCCGGGCGGGAGCAGTTACCTGAGGGAACAGGGCCTGGCAGGGCCCCGGGGCGTAAGGTACCTGAGTCTGCTCAGGAGGAGCTGGGGGGCCAGAGAAGACAGAGGAGGCTGGCTCCTGGTCCCCCTCCAGGGCTGAGGGGCCTGACCCAGGGTCGTCCCTGAGAGGGGCAGGGCTAGACGCTGGGGAATCAAGAGACCCAGTGATGTTTTCCTGAAGGGACCCGGCGACCCCTCAGGAGAGTCCTCCTCAACCAGCCGGCCCCACGCCCCACCTCAGGCCCGCCTCAGGCTGGGCGGGGCCGGGCAGCCCCGGGGGCGGGGGCACCCACCCGTCCCGCCCCGCCCACCAAGCGGAACCCCTCCTGGGAGACCCTGCCCGCAGGAGCTGGGTGGGCCCTTCATTCAGACCGCCCCACGGCCGCTACAGCCGAGGCCTTCAACCTCCCCTCCTTCGCCCAGCAGCCCGCCACCCTCCGAGGCGCGTGGCTCCTGCCCCACGCAGTCTGTAGTCCAGTCCCTCGGTTCAAAGAGGCCACTGATTCCTCCACTATGCTCGACCAACCCTCATACTCCAGCTCATTTTACAAGGAAGCAGGAGCAATAAAGAGAGGCTGTCAAAGCCTCGTGTGTACTACTTCAACTCTCAAGCTCTTCCGAAGCAACTACCCGCGAACTTTTATAAATGAGTTTTAAATTTTAACACTAAAACAAGCTACGTAAGCACCCAGAAAAGAAAAAATCCTCGTTGCAAACATTCAGATGCTGTCTAAAACCAGACCCTGCTAGTTTTACTCCCAGGATTACTGTGGGAAACACTTGGGGGGGAGGGGGGGGAGCGGCGGCGGAGATCGCTCACGAGAGATGAGAAAATTGAGGCTTAGGGAGGTCATGTGATTTGCCCTGGCCAAAAAGCCTGGATACAGGTGAAGCCTGAATGTGAACCCTGAAAGGTCAAGGGCAACTAGGCGGGGGCAATACCTCTAAACACGAAACAGGCAGACCCATTAGGACCTGGCTGGAACCACTAGCGATGGTGGAATTGCCTCCTCAAAGATGAAAAGACTAAACATGAAAAATATATCCAAGACTTGCACCAGGAGAAAATAGGAGGAACGGGCAGTGTGAGGAGCATCCTGGCCCTGGGAAGGGGATGGACGACAACGGTTCTGGGCCTCTGGCTCCCCACTGCTAAGATGGGCAGAGACCCTTCCCTGCAGCTGAGGCTCAGAAACAGACACACAGGCAGAGAGAGGTGGTCACACAGGAAGCACTGGCGCCCGCCGGGGTGTCGTGGACACAGACATGGAACCCAGGTCTCAGGGGCTGAGGCCTGGAGGAGGCAGGACCGCCAAGACAGACTCGGGCAGAGCAGCATGTGGGCAAAGCTGCTCCATAAGGCAAGGGTAACCCCTGCCCCCACCCCAGAGGAAAATAAAAAACCAATGATCCAGCACACATCAGAACAGGATGGGAGTTATGGATGCTCTAAATGCCACAGCCACGTCGTTATGGGAATAACTCGCCAACCCCAGGGACATGCCCAGGCTGAGGGCCTGGCCTCCCAGGGCAGAGGGGACACCCAGGCAGAGACCAGAGCGCGGGTGTCAGTGCCCCAGGGCAGCTCCATCAGCTCTGGCTGTCCAGCCTGGCAGGACGCGGCTCTGCAGGCCCGCAGACTCAGGGGCTGTTTCAGCTATCCTGCACAAAACCGTGCAATAGCAACCAAACCTTTAAATCTGTTTTCTCCTCTTATTTAAATGAGGCTCGTGGGCACCCCCAGGTGTACGGCTTGGGGACATCTGCTGGAAACGCGACTCCACATTTCCTCCCTGAGTGAGCCCTCACACTACGAATGATTTCACCGTTGAAAGGGTATCACTTATTCGGCACTTAAAGGAGGCCAAGCCACATGCCACACACTGTCGGCATGTTGCCCCGCTGAATCTCAGCTCTGCCTCTGATCAGCTGAAATCTGGGAAAGCTTTTATTCTTGAGCTGTTTCCTCCTCTGCGAAGGGCAGGAAATCACTTCAGCCTCACGGAGCTGTTACAAAAACCCACTTAGGAAAACTGCAGAAGAGCTTAGCAGTGTGCGTGACACATTGTGGTAGGTGCTGTAAACTTAACTATTATTATTATCATCTGTTAATTGACCAAAGTTCTAGTGACCCAAAAAAAAAAAGGGGGGGCAGTCTACTAACTACATGAGGAAAAAACAGGCCCACAAATAGTAACTAATTAGGTACTAGAACCCACGTCTGCTCCCCTCCAAAGCCCATGCTGTTAAGCAGTGCATCATGTATGTGACAGACAACCTGTGGGTACGCTTCCCCAGGCACAGACTACTGATCCAGCCACCTCCCCCTCCCAACTTCAGGCTGGGCGGAAAGGTGAATCCCAGCGCCCCTCACTCGGCGTTCCAGACACAAGCAGAGTAAACCTCAAGCCCGCCACTTTCCCTCGACCTAAATTTAAGTTTGTTCACTCTCAAACCGGATTAAGGCAAGGAAACCTGCTAACTGTCCTACACCTCTCCAGCGCTAACGTTCTTGGGGTCCCCAAACTAATCACGGCCCCGTGCTTGGATTCGGCGTCTCCCGAGGGGGACGCTCCTCCCCCCCCCCCCCCAAGTGAAACGAGCCCTCTCCTCGCTCAGTGCCCAAGAGTCCGCTCCACGCTAAGATTTAGGAGGCTGGCGCGATCGTGCAGGCCGTGGGGAGCGATGACAGGCAAACACTCCGCACTGCGACCGCCGGGGGAGCCAGGGCCCCGAGAAGGGGTGCGTGAGGGGCACGGAGCACGGACAATGCGGCCTCTTCCACCGGCGCCGACCCTGGCGCCCGACCCCAGCGGCCCGCGGGGCCCCGGCGGCCGGTGAACAGGACGAGGGGCAAAGGGGCCGGGGTGAGAGGTGCTCCCCAAGCGGCACTGCCAGCGCCCACGTGAAAGGGGACCCACAACCGCCATTTTGGAACAAAGGGGGCGTGGAGAACCAGGCCGAAGAACCAGCCGGAAGCGGAAGTGCCAGGGCGTCGGGCGAAAAGGAGGAGTTGCGGGGCTCATCTATACAATCTCCTTTCCAGATTAAAAAACGCATAAATCCATGAGACGACACCAGGCGAGCCCGCCGCGCCAGCGCCGCCTCCAAAGCGGACCACTCTGGGCGCTGAGCGGAGCGCGGTGCGCATGCGTCCGGGTCGGCGCCCGCCGCCCCCACCCCGCCGCGCGTGGCTCGCCGCGCGGTCACGTGAGCGAGGCGCGCGCTGCGGGACGGGGGGGAGGGGGGGGTGCGCCGCGCGGCCCTGAGAAGAGGGAGAAGCGACGGGGAAAATGGCGGGGGACACGGAGGGAAGCCAAGAGCCGCCCCGCCCGCTACCCCTCTCCCCCGGCACTCTCACCTTGCTTATTCTCGTTGAGCTGCCGCTCGAACTCGTCGAAGTCCGACATACTGAGGCGGCCGCGTAGGGCGCTGTGCAGCTTTCGCTTCGCCTTGCCGCGCGCCCGCTCCGGCCGCTTCGGCTACTTCCGCCGCTAGCTTCGGCTACTTCCGGCCGCCGCCGGCGCTCCGCCACCTCCTACCTAATCAAGGCCTGGCTGCCCGCCCCGCCCCGCCCCGGCTCCGCCCCTCCCCGCCTGCGCGCCCGCAAGGTGTCCCTCCCCCCAGGGTCTGGCTCCGAAACGCGTCGGCTATTTCCGGACCGTAGAGGAAAGCGTCTGGAGTGGGGACTACGGCTGCTTCCGAAAACACCCGAAGTGAGGGTTTCACGGACTCTCCCAAGTTTTCGTAACTTTTCGGATATTAGCTCTTCCACGTTCGGATGTTTTCGGAGGTCCTCGCGTTCCTCTGCACCCAGGCCCCTCTGAGAATCCGGCTTCTTCTGAAAATTCAAACCGTCCCTTTGCGCTGATTCTCCCCGCTCTTCTCCGCCGGCCCAGTCCAAGCGAATCGGCTACTTCCGACAGTCCTAACCGTCCCGGATTCGGCACTTTCCGAAGGTTTCCAGCGCTCGCCTTCGGACCCAGTCAGAGATCAAGCTGTTTCCAAACTTCGGCTCCTTCCGGAGATTCCAGTGGCACCCTCCTCCCCTCCCGGAGAACTTCGGCTCCTTCCGCCACCACTTCGGGATGACCCCCCCCCCCCGACTCACGGGTGACAGCTTCGGCTTTTTCCGTCAGTGCTTCGGCTCCTTCCGGCTCCGGGAACCGAAAAGGGAGGGAGGACGGAGGCGAGGTGGGTCAGGGGAGAGGAAACGGAGAAGGGCAGCGTCCCAGCTCTCGGCACCTGACTCTCCGGGTGGGGAAAGGGGAGGGAAAAAAGGGCCGCTCCTGTGGAGGGCCTAAGAAGGCTGCGCGAGACAAAAGCAGCCAGCGGGGTAAAGGGTGCGCGCGGCCGCTGCGGAGGTTGCCAGCGCGGCTTTGTGCGCCTGCGCAGGGTGAAAGAGGGCGGGGGGGGGGGGCAGATGGGCTTCTGCGCCTGCGTAGACGTCGGTCTGAGGCGCGGTTTCTCAGCTGCTCCTGAAAGGCACCCCCACCCCCGCTTCCAGAGCCCTCAGCGCGCGTGCGCGAGTCTTCCCCTTCCCCCGGGGAGGGCCCCGCTTTCCCGACCGTTAAGCAAGACCGCCCCTCTACTAGTTGCCGTGGCGACCGCGCAGGCGCCGCGAGCGACGCAGCGGACACTTCCGGGAGATGGATAATCTCGCGATACCACCTCCTAACGGAGTCGTCAGCTCGGAGGTTTCCGGCTGCCCGGGCCGGCCACCTCCGTTGGAGGTCATGGAGTCCCTCCTCCTGCCGCCGCGCCTCTGGTCCCAGTATCCCAGCGGGTAGTGCTCACGCACTTTCCCTGGAGTGCTGCCCCGCCCCCGAGTTCCCCAGGGCACAGCTGCCTCCCCTCCCACCCCTGCCTTTGCGGGGGGCTAATTACATCCTGTCTCGCCCAGTTCCCCGGCTCCCGCCTGACGGTCCGCGCTCCGAATCCTCCAGAGCCCCCGTCACCGTCTCCGCGGCAACGGCCACCCCCTGCCCAGGAAAAGGCCGGGGCCTAGTTTATTCCAAATTTTATCATCTTTTTAATTTAAATTATCTTAATAGCTCTGTCTCACGTGGACTCGGGCGGTCTCGGAAGGCGGGTGGGAAGCTCGCTGCGGGGCTGGGGTGCGGACGGGGTATGTACAGTGGCCTCGCCCCGCAGGGTCCCGCAGCTTCCCAGGAGGGAGGGCCCAGCGAGGGCAGGATGGTGCCGCTCAGATGCGGGGGTGCCAGTGGTCAGGGAAGACAGAACCGGGCCCTGGATGGTGGTTCTCTTGGAAGCGGGACTAGGCGAGGACCGCCCCCAACCCAGGGAAGGCGGAGGGCAGGGTGGACTCTAGGGCTGTGAGAGGCCCAGGGGACAGACCTATATACAGGGGGCCTGGGGAGGGGGTGGCGGTCCGAGCGGAAACGAGCCGCCCTCGTGGGGGCCCACCGCCCGTGCACACGCGGGCCCCGAGCGCCGGGCGAGGGAAGCAGGAGCTGGAGGGCGGGCGCCAGGCTAGGTGGGGTGGGATCACCGCTTGAAGCGGTACGTGATGGGAAGCAGCAGCTTGCTCTTCTTGAGGGCCTGCACCTTCTTGAGGGTCTCCTCGTCCAGGGCCAGGAAGCAGCGGCGCGAGTACTCGAGCAGGCGCTCCTTGGAGGGGTCGAACTCGCCCACCTCGGCCAGCTTCTCCGGGGCCACGATGAGCAGCTCCGCGATGGGCGTGGTCAGCGCCACCGTGTTGCGGTCCACTCGGTGGTGCTCGAAGGCCCGAGACATGCTCTTCAACTTCTGGAAGGTGCCCAGGATCTTCTTGTAGCGGCAGAGGACCCCATCTGCGTCCTTCACTGCAAGCCGAGGGCAGGGGAGAGAGTTGGGGGTACAGAGACGGGGCGGGGGGAGTGGGAGGCAGAAAGGGGAAGCAGGAAGCCCAGGAGGCTAGCTGTGAGTTACAGAAGATGGGAGAAGGGGAGACAAGCAGGCCCGGGGAGGGCTCGAGTGCGGGGAAGGGCTGCGTTCCTCCCAGTCCTCCTGGGCTACTGCCGCCTCCCCTGGAGCCTGAGGCTCAGGAGGGTGGGCCGTAACTCCAGGACTATAAACCAGGACCACCCACGGAGGCCCAGTCAGTCAACCAGGTCTGATCTGGTCTGTTTGCCGATGGAGGGGCGGGGAGAGGGAAGCTCACACAGACCCCCAGCCCCTCGCGTCCCCCACTCACCCCGCTGCCTCTCCCGGGCCTTGGGCTTCCCGAAGCGCCGCCGGCCTGGGCCTCCTTTCTGCTTCTGCCTCTTCCTCTCCACGGTGCTGCCTTCTTCAGATGCTCCGCTGAGGGAGGAGGCAGCTGACTCGGGGTCTGAGGCCTCGCCCCCGGTCCCCCCTCGGCCGTCCCCCTCGGCCCGCCGAGGCCCGGGCTTCCCCCGGCAGTGGTCGTCTGGAGAGAGGCGGGAAGACACGCACACGCATGAACTGCGGGAAGAGGACAGCGAGGGGCGGGTGGCAGGTCACAGAGTCCCCAGGAAAGGGGGTCTCCCAGGAGGAAGTGCAGCACAGACGCCCAGCTGAACACAGTACACTAGGCCGGGATTTGGGGGTCCTGGGTGGGGCGTGGCCTGAGGATGCTCAGACTTGGTGCAAGAGGTCTGGGGGAGGGGCCCAGTGGACCAGGCCAGTACCACGGGGACCTCAGGAGAGAGTGATTTTGTGGGGTTCTCACAGTGGAGGAGTTTTCTGGGGACCCAGTGAGGCCTCCAGAAGAGTGGAGGCAGGCAAGGCCTCGCTGAGGCTGTGGGGTTCATACCCCAAAAGAAATAGTGTCTGGGTCTAGTTACCTGGGAAGGGCATGCCCCCGCCCTTACCCAGACCAGGAAGCTGCCCAGGTTCTGATGCAGGCCCTCCCTCTTGACAGCGGGTTCGGAGCCCGGTGCTGGTCTTCCCACGAAGAAAGTCCAGGGGCCCCTGCCCCTGACCATCCTGTGTGGGTTTCCCCAGCATCCGGGACGGATGGTGGTAGGCCCCAGCAACCCAGGCTAGAGGTGGCGCCAGAGCACAGGGGTCCCCAATGAGGTAGGTGTTGAGAAAAACCGTAGGGCCCTCGCCCTAACTCTCAGATGACTTCCCAGAGAGGGAAGCTTTCGAGGGAGCCAGCCAGGGGTTGACCACCAGTGAGGGAGAGGAGAGACTGGATCCTCCAGGCCACTGCTAAAGATGCAGGGCAGGAAAGCCCCCTTGGGGAGGGGTCGGGGCAGTGCTCAGGACCCAGACAAGCAGGCCATAGTCCCGCCCATCAGCAGAAGAATTCAAGCAGGAAGGAGGCTGGGCTTGGAGCCCACGGAGAGCCACCAAAGGAGTGTGAATGCAAGAGCACGGTGTCCCTGAGAAGGGTGGAGCTGGGCCCCCTGGGGAGGGGGGGACACCCTCACCTGCGTCCAGGCGGGCAGAGGAAATGAACTTGTCCAGCTGGCACCGCAGGAAGTCCCGCTCCTCCTCCAGGTCCTCAATGCGCTTCTGCAGCCAGGAGTTCCTCTCCAGGGCCAGGTGCAGCTGGGCCCGGACGCCGTTCATCAGGGCCGCTGTAGGGGAGGCAGCCTCCGACGGCTCTAGGGGCGGTCGGCCCTGGTCACACCCCAGGACTCAGTGACCCTGGCTGAACCCCCTCGGGACTCAGTCCCCCTCCAGTCCACTCACCCTCGAAGTTCCCCCTAGAGGGGCTCAGGCTGTAAAAGATCTGCGGGTCCAGGTGGGGCGTCTCATCGAAGGGGATGGAAATCTCCAAGGCCTCGCTGTCCTTCTTCACTGGAGAAGAGAGCCTAAGCTCACCCAAGGGAGGTCCTGGGGCCTCGGACCAGACCCCAGCCAGGGAGGAAAGGGCAGGGACCGGGGTGGGTGGAGCAGGGCCCGGGTTCCTCACCTGGCCTCCTCCGGCTGTTCATGGTGCGGCCTTCAGCAGACCCCGGCAGCTGAGCGCCTCAGGGCCACTGGACAAAAAGGGCAGCCACAGATGGAGGAACACAGACGGGCTTCTGGGGGGCATTCCGGGGGACCTGGGGCTCTCGACGTGGGGAGGGCTGTTTGAAGGCCGGGACTCGTGGGTCTGACGGAGGCGGGCAGACTGAGGACACCTGGGGTTACAAACTCCCAGGCTCTAGGGAGTGGGGAGCTGGAGGAAGGAGGACCCGTGGGGTCGACGGAGCAGGGTTCTCCTGGTCGAAGTAGGCCAACAGGGTCTCGACACAGGTCACTGGCCTAGGAGAGTGCCCCAACTTCCAGGCGCTGGGTGGAGACCCCAACCACGGGCGGGCCTCCCCGCCCACGGGTAACCCCCCAGGCTCGTGCGGGCGAGCACCGGCCTGTCGCCCGCGGGGGGCTGGGCGCGCGCGACGCGGGAGAAGATCACGCGTGGGGATGCGCCGCCCCCGCCCTTTGTCCCGCGGGCGGGAGGACGGGCGGCGGCGAGTGGTCCCCGCGGGGAATAAGCCTGGCCGCAGGTGCGGACGCGGCCACCACCCCCCAGTGCCCGGGGCCGGGCTGTCCGGGGCCCCCCGCTCACCCACCCGCGCGCGGAATCCGGCCCGGGGACCGACGGCGGCGGCGCCCATGCCCGGCGCCGGGGAGCGTCTGCAAAGTGTGACAGGGAGCGAAAGGAAGCGACCACCCACCCGCGGGCGGGGCGGAGGCGGCGGTGAGTCTCGGAGACGGGCGACGAAGAGGGCCGGCAGCCGGGGCCTCCCGGTGCGCAGGTGGCCTGCCTCCTCTCGGAGTCCCGGGTCCCCGTTAAGCCGGCCGTTTGCGGCGGAGACTCGGGCCGCACTTGCGCGATGGCCCCTTGCAGGACTCCCCCCCGCCCTCGGCGAAGCCTGGTCAGGGAACGTCACGAAATTCCTAATTCCTGGAGAGCTGGCGGCTCCCGGGGTCACCCGAATGGGTGAGGAGGCGCCGGGTCGGATTTGGGAGAGGCAGGGAGACGTAGGGAACAGCCGGGAAGGTTGAGGATCCCCTTAAGAGAGATGCTGAGAACTGGCCGGAGTGGACCCCCGCGACCCGTTCCTGTATCTCCCCTGGGCTGAGCACGCAGGACCCCAGGCTTCCCGGGGCCCTTAGAGTAGTGAGTTACCCCTCCCCGAAAATAAAGGCCTAAAAACCAGTCCCTGCCCACGTGTTATTAAGAGCTGGCTTTGCAACTTTCGGGACCTAGATCCCAGTCCTGGCCTCTCCTTCGCAGCCTCGGTTTTCTCACCTGTAAAGTGGGGCGATTATAATCCCTTTTAGGTCTGTTGTGGGGATAAAATGATACGACGCTCAGCCCAGCGCCTGGCCGGGGCCAGAACTCAAGCTCGGGACCCTATGAATGTTATCTGGAGTCAGATTATGGGATGCTCCCTCTCTAAGGAGTAGAGACAACTGGTTTTCTCCTCCACCCAACAAGAGGTCGGAAGAGATGAGGCCCCGCACAGTGCCTGACACAACTCCGACACGCAAAGAAAACTCGGTGAGAGGACAGGTGTTTATTCGGCTTCTGCCCCAGCGCCACCTGCCTCTCCTCCCTCTCTCCGGTAGCTTCCGTGCTCCAGAATTCCTACCGGCCCTTAAGAGAGCAGTGCTTTTTAACCCTACATTTGGAGAGTCGAACCGTCTTGGCCACACGCCCCTCGCCCCTCACTTCACTACCGGTGTCAAAACGTGCAGGGGGAGGCACCTGCCCTAGTTCGGTGTCTTTCAAACTACATATTCATGCGCAGAAAATTTAATATGGTAGAATGAAATTTGTAACAGCAGATATGAAATAGATGGAAAAAAAATATGAGAGGCCTGCACGCAGAAGTAACTATTGTTAAACCTTTGTTTTGCATGTATTTTGTGTACCTGTATACCGGGTTGCCGTATAAAATGTGTTTCTTACAATGGGTCGTGGTTTTTAGAAAGATTAAAAACACTCTGCCTCAATGACACAGGTGGTCAGGAGCCAAGCTCGGATGAGCCCCATCACAGGCCAACCTTCCCGTTCCCCAGCCAGGTGGGCCAGGCACTTGCAAAGTCTCCCTGCCAGGCAGTGGGCAGAGATAGTCTCCCAGAACCGACCTCGGGTGCTGAAAGTGGACCACGTGTTTACTGAGTGAGTGTCCAGTTTCCACCTCTGGCTGGGGAGTGGGAGGCAAGTCTGGGGCCCTTTCCCCCAGCATTGCACGTTGTGGAGGAAGGGGGGCGGGTCTCAGGAAGACAGTGCAGATTCCTGATGGCCCCCAGGCACAGTTTTCAGGCCCGAGATCGGTAACACATGGCACTCTTGGGCCCCATCGGGCCCAGACTAACCCGGCCCAACCCCGGCAGTCAGGGATCAGTCGTGGAATCGCTGGTGTCTCTGAGGTTAGAGGGTTCCATTCAGGAAACGTCGGGTGTTGCTCTCATCCTATCTCCCAAACACCCGGAGATGACTGCAGGACTTCTCCTTAAGGCCGGGATCAGCCTCCCCGCAGCTGTGGGTCTGTTTGTGTCCAAGGCCCCCTGGTGCTCGCCGGCTGTCTGAGGACAACAGGTGTCCATGTGCACCGCCCCCCCCCCCCGCCCCGAGAATCCCGCGGTACCTGGGGGGGCCCCGCAGCCTGGCTCAGGGGTGCTTCCACCGCGTGTGCTTCTGCAGGGTGTTCTGCTCCATGAACCGGCGCGGGCAGTGCGGGCACTGGTAAGGGCGCTCCCCGGAGTGGACCCGGCTGTGCTGGGCCAACTCGCCCGCCTCTCGGAAGCGGCGAGGGCAGAGCGGGCAGCCGTGGGGCCGCCCGCCGCCTGCCCGGTGAATGGAGTGGTGGCGCGCCAGATGGCTGGCCCGCTTGAATGCCTTCCCGCAGGTGTCGCACTCGAAGGGCTTCACCTCCGAGTGGGTGATGCTGTGTCGCTGCAGGTAGGACATGTACTCGAAGACCCGGGAGCACACGGGGCAGCTGTAGCATTTTTTCTGGGCCGACGCCCCATCGGGCCCGGACTCCCTCTGCGACTCCTCGTCCACCAGCACGGTGTACGGGACGCCCTGGGTGTCTATGAGCAGGTAGTGGTTGGGCCTGGAAGAAGAGGGCGAGGTCTGGGGACATCCTGTGGAGCAGGAAGGTCCGGGCTCTGGGGACCCGCCTGTCCGAGGGGGAGGGGCCTGCATGGCCTCAGCGGAGGGAAACGCCGGGGGCCGGGGGCCGGGGGCCGGCAGCACCAGCATCCGGAGGGGTGGCTGAGGCCTGGGGGGTGGGAGACAGGACGAGGAGGTCACGCGGAGGCGGGAAGCTCGGCCCCACGAGCTTCGTCCTTCCCGCTCTGCGTGCCCTGCTCCGGACCGCTCTGCAGCGCTACCCTGACTTCGTGACCCTCTGAGGTTCCCAGGCGCCCCCTCCTCGAGACACCTCTCCGTTCCTTCCCACCGCCGACCGCAGGCGCGGGATGTCTTTGTAGCTGTCTGCCCCCTGTGTGCCCTCCCTCAGCTCACAAGTCGCCCGGAGGCCCCACCCATCAGGCCTCCAGGCCGCTGACCCGGCCGTGGGGGTCAGTGCCCGCTCCGGGCGCCCCCTCGGCCTGTGCCCGAGCCCTCTCGGGTGGGCGGCCGCGTCGCGAGCCCTGTGTCCTCCCCCGCCCCGGGGCCCCTGTGCGTTCCGTCCGGGGCACGCCCACCCGCCCCCACACCCGGCAGCCTGCCCGCGCTCCGCAGGCCTCCGCCCCGGCCTCTCCGCGAGCCCCGCCCCGCCCCGCGCTCGGGGGCCCGCGCGCCCGGCCCCGCCCCGCCCCACGGCCCGTTTCAGCTCCCGCCCGCCTCCCGGCCCCCGTACCCGGTGCAGCAGCTTCTCGGGTCCGGGTGGATCCTGACCGGCTCCGGGCTCCCCGCGTGGGTGCAGACGGCGGCAGGCCGGAGCGCTCGGGGCGTCCCCCGGGAGCTGGCGGCGCCTAGGAGGGGCGGAGAGGACCGGGGGACGGAGGAGAGGGTCCAGGGCAAAGCGGTGGGGGCGGGGCGCCCGGGCAACCAGGAAACGGCTCCGGCCGGAAACGCGCGCCGGGACGGTGGTTCCCACGTGCTCACGGTCTGGCTTCACCACCCGCGCCCGCCCCAGCGCCGCAAATAAGAGCCCTGAAGCGAAGTGCGGAATGTTTATTAAGAGAGGGTGAGGGTGGCGGGTGCGAGGGGAGACGCAGGAGCGAACCAAGCTGCAGACGCAGCCTTTCGTCAACCCTCCCGCGCAGACAGCAGGTGTTCACCACGCGGGAGCGGCACCTGGGGCGCCAGGCGCGGGGAGGGGAGCCAGGGCCGCCCGCCGGCTCAGTGCAGCCGCACGTGCTGCGCCAGCTCCGCGGCGTCCTGGAAGCGGCGCGGGCAGAGCGGGCAGGCGTGCGGCGGCCCGGCACGGGCGCGGTGCGTGGCGCGGTGCCTCGACAGGTGGCTGGAGCGCTTGAAGGCCTTGCCGCAGGCGCCGCACGTGAAGGGCTTGAGGTCCGAGTGCGACACACGGTGGCTCTGCAGCCGCAGGGGGCTGGCGAAGACGCGGGCGCACTCGGGGCAGCTGTAGCCCTTGCGCGGCCCGGGCTCTCCAGGCGGCGCCTCGCGCGGGGTTGGGCCGCGCGGCTCCTCTTCCAGCGGCGCCGTGTACGTGTAGGGGACCCCGTTGGCGTCGATAAGCAGGTGGCGGCCCAGCCGCGGGGGCCGGGGCCCCGCCGCCGAGGACGCAGTGGAGGCAGGGCCCTCCGCCGGGGGGAAAGGGGGCGCCTTGGGGGGCGGCGGGTCCATGGCCTCGGGAGAGGAGGCCCGAGGGTGGGGGGGCCGCGGCGGCAACAGCAGCATCCGGAGCGGCAGCTGGGAGCGGCGGAGGGGAGACAGGTCAACAGAGCCGCTGCCCGGGGACAGTGTCCCCGCCGTCTCAGCGCTCGCGGCCCTCTGTCCCACTGACCTCCTCCCTGACGGGAAAGGGGGCTGCCTCCAGGCCGAGTCGCTCGGCCGCACCAGGCAGCCTCGACGGCTTCTCCGGCTAAGCTCAGCAGCTCAGAGACCCCACCTGCCTTTCCTCGCGAGTCCTCCTCTCCTCCCCCAGGGGACCCGAGGGCATCACCCGGCCTCTTCCCTCCTCCTCCTCCTCCTCGCCTTCCTCCTGCTTCCCGCCTCCCTCACTCCTCGACAGCCAATCAAATCCCAAGCCTATTTTGTCCTTTACATCTTCATGGCTTCTTCCGAGGCTCGCCAGGAGTCTTGCCTCCAGAATTTGTCTAACGTGTCGCTTCCTCGGCCACAACTTAGGATGCATCCTCTCCCCACCCCTCACCCCACCCCGAGGACCACCGCAGAGGCCTCTCTTTGGCCTCCAGACCTCCTAGACCTCCATGCCCACTAGTTCCCTGGAAGGCCTCCCAAACCTGGATACGTCTATGGCTGCTCTTAATTTCCTCCCAAGGTACGTCCCCAGAGTCCCACTAATCCAGTTCCCACTTTTCCACCCGGAGCTCCTCTAAGTTGTTCCTCCACTTGGCACCTTAAGGATTCAACATACTCCTCCATCACCTAGGGGCTTCCCTGATGGCTCAGACGGTAAAGAATCCGCCTGCAACGTGGGGGACCTGGTTTCGATCCCTGGGGTGGGAAGATCCCCTGGAGGAGGGATCGGCTACCCACTCCAGTATTCTGGCCTGGAGGATCCTATGGACAGCGGACCCTGGCAGGCTACAGTCCCTGGGGTCGCACAGAGTCGGAGACGACTCAGCGACTTTCACTCCATCATCTAACCTCCGAATTTCAGGTACGCATCGCTAGGACACCTCAACTGCCAGCCTTCTGTGCAGGCGTCGCCTTGTGAACTTTCACACCTGCTACATCCCCACCTCCCCCGTTCCCGGGGGTCCTTCTCTGGCCCGACCCCTACCCATAGGCCGTGACATCGTTCCGACCCTCTCCATAGCTGTCGGAGCCCCCCTCCCAAGCACCTCCCTTTCGCGGGATGCAGCACGTTTACTTCCCCATCCCTCCCCGCGCTGTGCCCGGCTCAGCGCCGCCACCCCGCCGCCCCGCTCAGCTTCCCGCGCTCCCCCAGGACCCGCGCTGCCCCTGCCGCTCCGTCCCCGCCGTGGTCGGCCCCACCCCCATCCCGGTCACGGCCGGCCCGGCGCGGCTCCTCCCTCCATCCCGACCCCTGTACCCGGTGCAGCGGCCTCTCGGGTCCGGAGCAGCGGGCCGAGGTCCCGTGCGGCCCGGGCTTCCCCTCGCGAGGGCCGGCGGCGGCGGGGCCGAAGCTTCGGGGAGCTCCGGGCCGGCGGCGCCGGGAACGCAGGCGCGGGGGGCGCGGGGGCGCGAGGGGCGGCGGCGTCCCTGGGAAACGGCGCCGGCCGGAAGCGCGCGCTGCAGCGAAGGTTCCGCCGCTCTTGAGCTTCTGGGGGTCGGGAGCGGGGAGGGGGGCCAGAGCGCGGGAACCGCAGCAACCGCCCGCGCCGGGAGCTGCTCGGGGCCTGGAACCAAGGTCGGAGGGTAAACGAAGGTGGGCGGGGCTGCGTCTGCCCGAAGTCCCGCCGGAGCGGGGTCGCCCAGGCCGTCCCCTCGCCCCGGCCATCCCGCCTGCGTCCGGTGCCCGGCGAGGCCGAGGGCGGGAGGACCGACATTTCTGCCCGCGGGGCTGATGCAGGTCCCAGGTCCAGAGGCCAGCCTGGGCGCCAACGTGTCCCCGCCGGGATCCTCCCGCCCACAAAGTGAGGAAACCGAGGCTCAGAGAAGCCCAAAGCCTGCCAGATGGGCAGATGGGGAGGGGTGGGCTTGTTATATCGGGGGAGCCGAGGACCAGAGCCCCCAGATGCGGAGGGGTGGGCTTCTCATTGGGTGGGTTGGGGCGGGGGACGGGGGGGGGGGTCCAAAGGACCAGAGTCCCGAGATGGGGAGATGGGGGGGGCGCTTCTCATGGGGGGATGGGGAAGGGGACAGAGGACCGGAGAGAACCAGAGTCCTCAGGTGGGGAGATTAGGATTGGAAGGGGGGGGTGCCGATGACCAGAGGGTGGCAGGGCATCCAGGCCGGCCCGGGACCTAGAGCGGGGGTCGGCTCCGGGCAGCCAGGTGGCCGCAGCGCTGCAAGGCGGGTGCAGGCGGAGCACGCGAGGAGTTGGAACCCGGAGAGCAGCGCTGGGAGCCGCGCGCAAGGCCCCACTCCGCGCGCCCGAAGCTCGTCCTCCGGTTGCGCGATGATCCGGGAGCGAACGCCACGCGCCGCCGGCACCAGAGCTGCGTGGGGCCAGCGTGGTAGCTGGGGGCACAGAGCGGAGAGAACCGGCACTAAGCTCGCGCCCCGACCAAGGACCCAGCTTGGGCCAGAGCTCCCTCTGAGAGAACTGCCAACAAGAACTTTCTGCAGTGATGGAAAAAATCCTCTGACCTGCTCTTTGTGCAGGGGAACTGCCGCATATCTGAAAGGTGGCTCGTGGTTGAGGACCTGACTTTAAAACGTTTCTTTCTCTTTTTTAAATAAATAGGTGGCTAGTGGCTACCCACCTTGAGGTACAGCTCCTTAACCACACTCAGCCAGTTGCAAACTGGAGACCCGCGGGCCACAGAGGGTTCAGTTATATTTGGCTTGGATCGCAAATATGTTTTACTGGGCAATAATCTAAATGCCTACCGACCTGGGGAGTTCCTCTTTCAGTATCCTATCATTTTGCCTTTTCATTCTGTTCATGGGGTTCTCAAGGCAAGAATACTGAAGTGGTTTGCCATTCCCTTTTGAAAGGGATGGGAATACCATACCACCTGACCTGCCTTTTGAGAAACCTATATGCAGGTCAGGAAGCAACAGTTAGAACTGGACATGGAACAACAGACTGGTTCCAAATAGGAAAAGGAGTACGTCAAGGCTGTATATTGTCACCCTGCTTATTTAACTTCTATGCAGAGTACATCATGAGAAACGCTGGGCTGGAAGCAGCACAAGCTGGAATCAAGATTGCCGGGAGAAATATCAATAACCTCAGATATGCAGATAACACCACCCTTATGGCAGAAAGTGAAGAGGAACTAAAAAGCCTCTTGATGAAAGAGTGAAAAAGTTGGCTTAAAGCTTAACATTTAGAAAACTAAGATCATGGGATCTAGCCCCATCACTTCATGGGAAATAGATGGGGAAACAGAAACAGTGTCAGACTTTATTTTGGGGGGCTCCAAAATCACTGCAGATGGTGCTGCAGCCATGAAATTAAAAGACGCTTACTCCTTGGAAGGAAAGTTATGACCAACCTAGATAGCATATTCAAAAGCAGAGACATTACTTTGCCAACAAAGGTCCATCTAGTCAAGGCTATGGTTTTTCCAGTAGTCATGTATGGATGTGAGAGTTGGACTGTGAAGAAAGCTGAGCACCAAAGAATTGATGCTTTTGAACTGTGGTGTTGGAGAAGACTCTTTGAGAGTCCCTTGGACTGAAAGGAGATCCAACCAGTCCATTCTGAAGGAGATCAGCCCTGGGTGTTCTTTGGAAGGAATGATGCTAAAGCTGAAGCTCCAGTACTTTGGCCACCTCATGCGAAGAGTTGACTCCTTGGAAAAGACTCTGATGCTGGGAGGGATTGGGGGCAGGAGGAGAAGGGGAGGACAGAGGATGAGATGGCTGGATGGCATCACCGACTCGATGGACGTGAGTTTGAGTGAACTCTGGGAGTTGGTGATGGACAGGGAAGCCTTGCATGCTGCAATTCATGGGGTTGCAAAGAGACAGACACGACTGAGTGACTGAACTGAACTGAATCTAAATGCCAGAAAATGCACACATAAATCCCCAGAAATAGAAAAAAGTCTCTAGGTGGGGCAACAGTAAGCTGGAACTGATGAAACATTCTTCAGAAAACCTTCAAGAAACCTGCAAGTGACCAAACAATTGTGGTATCAGGCTAAAGATCCTCCCCTGCAGCCATGTTTAAAATAGAGGAGACCTGGAAGCAGCCTAAAGGCCCATCAACAAATGAATGGATCAAGATGTCATTCACAGATACAATGGAATATTACTCCACCAGCAAAAGAACAAAATCATGTCTTTTGCAGCAATATGGATGGCCCTAGAGATTGTCATACTGAGTGGTCAGGAAAACTGAAACATTGTATGACATCCCTTATATGCAGAATCTTAAATGATACTGATGAACTTATGTACAAGACAGAAGCAGACTCACAGGGACTTCCCTGGTGGTCCAGTGACTAAGACTCCACACTCCCAACTCGGAGGGCCGGGGTTCAATCCCTGGTCAGGGAACTAGATCCCACATGCAACAATTAAAACTTGATGCAACCAAAAAAAATAAACAGACTCACCAACTTAAAAGAAGGCTCTTAGGTTCTGGAAGTGGGAGAGGATGGGGAGGGAAGGATAGTGAGTTTAGGATGGACATGTTCACACTGCTATATTTCAAATGGATAACCAACAAGGGCCTACTGTATGGCATCACTATATCTTACGTGATTTGGAGAATAACTTTGGTGTTTGTCTTAATTTTTTATTCAATAAAAGTTTTATTAGAAAAACAAAGATCCTCCAGAATTGTACAGTCCTGAAGGGCAACCACTGGCCACCACGTGGCTCTCGAGCACTTGGCACGTGTCCAGGCTGACCTGAGGTGGGCTGCGATGCAGACACCCCTCAGATTCTGAAGACTGAGTACAAAGAGTGTAAAGTACATCGTGAATGATGTCTGTGTGGATTCCACTGAGAAAGGATACTCTGGGTAAACTGAGTGGGTTAAGTATTAAATGAGTCCTTAAAATTATTTCAGCTGTTCCTTTTCACTTTTTAAAGTGTGGCTCCCTACTGTACATCGTTGGTCCTACAAGTTCTTCCTCCTCTAGTTTCATGGCAGGTGGTAGGGAAAATGGATGGAAACTGGTGGATTGAGAGAGTGTGCCCAGCAGTGGCACCCCACTCCAGTACTGTTGCCTGGAAAATCCCATGGATGGAGGAGCCTGGTAGGCTGTAGTCCACGGGGTCGCACAGTCGGACACGACTGAAGCGACTTAGCAGTAGCAGCAGCAGACCGGCTTCAGGGGCCAACACCCCTCTGTCTACACCAGGCCTCTCAGCTTTGGCGCTGCTGACCTCTGGGGGCTGGGCCATTCTTTGCTGTGGAGCTGTCCTGCACACTATGGGAGGTTGACCAGCATCTGTGGTGCCACCCTTCAGATGCCGGAAGCACCGTCAGCCCCGCCCCCACCCAAACCTCTCAGCCGGCTGTGACAACAGGTCTGGCCAAATGTCCCTGGAGGGAACAACACAGATCCTGGGCTACAGAGACACCCCCGTGAATCTCTCCCCTGGATCCCTTTCTTAAGTTTCAGATCCAGAAAACTAGCTTTGTAGGTGAGAACCACACCCATCTCGAAATAGTAACAATGACTAACATTTATTGGGCCTTTCCTACGGTGCCCTTGGACTCCAAGGAGATCCAACCAGTCCATCCTAAAGGAAATCAACCCTGAATATTCATTGGAAGGACTGATGCTGAAGCTGAAGCTCCAATACTTTGACCACCTAATAAGAACTGACTCCCTGGAAAACACACTGATGCTGGGAAAGACTGAGGGCAGGAGGAGAAGGGGACGACAGAGGATGAGATGGTTGGATGGCATCACAGACTCAATGGACATGAGTTTGAACAAACTCTGGGAGATGGTGATGGACAGGGAGGTCTGGCATGCTGCAGTCCATGGGGTCGCAGAGTCGGACAGGACTGAGCGACTGAACAGCAGGGTGCCAGCGGTTGTGGTCGTTAGATGCACCAAGTCCTCAGAGCAGACCCAGACGGGAAGTGTCTTGAGGATCCCAACCTTATAGACGAAACAGAAGCTCAGAGACGTCACGTGATGGGCCGGAAGCCATGCATCCTCAGGTGGGGGAGCCAGGATGGCACTGCCTCTACCTGACCCAAGTCAGAGGTCATGGCCACTGTCTGCGGGCACCTCGGGCTTGTCCCCAGCCCACTGCTGCCATGGTAACAGCCTCCCCTCCCACCCCTCTGCCTCCTCTGGCCTCCTCTCCCTATGGCAACACTGAAGCAATTTTGTAAACCCACCAAAACATGTCACTCCCTAACCCCAAACCCTTCTTGCTGCACTTTAGACTAAACCCCAGAAGCGCCCCAGCCCTGTGTGGACTGGCCCCTAGCGCCACGGTGCCCCCTTGCCAACCTCTCCCACCTCCTGGGCCTTGTATGTGCTGCTCCTCCCTCTGCAATGTTCCTCCCAACCCCTTACAAGGACGCATCCTTTCTGGCCAGGTGGGAACTCAAGTAACCCTTCATCACTGGAGCGCTGCAGGTGATATCAGAGCCAGGGAGGGGAGGGGAAGCCCCCCTCTGCCCCTCGGGCCATCTCCTCTGCATCTCGATTTATGGTCAGTGAGGGTCTTGCTCCTTAACGGATTTGCTATTTTCCTGCCTGCCTTTCCTGCTCTGTCCTGGGCAAGTCTATCCTCAGACTCTAGAAAAGGTCTGGGGAGCCAGGAGCAGCTGAATTCAATACTAGTTAAATGATTGAATGAATGGAATTCAGTCACCCTGCCCGAAGGTAAAGCTCATCTCCCCCACCCAAACAAAATGCCCTGCTTCTCTCCTGGGACAGGGTCACGGTAACACCCTATATCCACCCATAGGTCCCCATCCCACCACCCCCCCCACTCCCCAAAGCCGGGCAGGCACCGAGTGCTCCCTCCCTCCTCCTCCACCCCCCAAGCTCCAGCTCTGGCTCCTTCCTCCCACCTGGGCCCTTGCACCAGCCTTCTCCCTGGTACCCTGGCCCCCAGAACTCCTCCCACCCTGGCCCGATACTCATCTCACAGCTGCCTCACATGCACATCCCCTGTGACCCTCAGGACCAAGTCCCCAAGTTCCTCCGCCTGGGATCTGAGGACCTTCTTGAGGTGGCCCAGCCACATGTGGCATCACCCAGCTCCGACCCAACTGAGGGACCTACTCCTAGGACAGCACTCCAGCCTACAATCCACACCCACAAAGGAAAGGTTCCCACCTTGGTAGGGTTCCAGCCCTACCACTGCAATTTAAAAAGGACTCAAACTAACGAACGTTTATTTTCATCTGCCTCGGCAGGCACCATGAGTTACTAGAAAGAAGTGATGAAGGTAACGTCCTGGCAGTCCAGTGCTTAGGACTCCTGGCTTTCACTGCCAAGGGCGCAGGTTCCATCCCTGGTTGGGAACTAATACTAAGATCCGCCAAGGCGCTACGAAGACTCCGCGAGTTGTTCTGCTCGGTCAAAGGGAAAAAAGAAAAGTTATGCCACACTGTGTGCTACCTTCATATTAGGTGAGTTTGCAGCTCACCTGATAAGGACGCTTCATTCTGTCCCATCTCACAGAAACTGAGTCCAGGATGGGTGGTGATCGATCCCAGGCTATGAAGAGAGACTGTGGGAGAGTCAGGGATCCAACAAGAGACTCCTGCTTCTCCCCGCTGGCCAGGATAGCTGGAGGTCACAAGTAATTTCAGGAGGAGGAAACTGGCCCAGCGAGGCAGCCTCAGATCACAGGCAAGTAAGCAGGGGGCCCAGACCCTGCACTCTACCCTCTGTACCAGAAACGGGAGCCTCTACGGGGCCCCTGCGGTCCCTCCACCGTCCAGGAAATCCCTTCCAGCCGAGCGGTCCTGGACGTGCTGGGCCAGCCGCCGGGCCTCCTGAGAACACAAGAGCACAGCGGGCAGGTGTATGAAGCGACGCCTCCGAATCCTCGCTGGCGTGCTTGAAGACCTCCGAGCGGGAAGTGCTGTGGCTCCGGCGATGCGGGGAGCTCCCGGGGAGGGACGGGGACAGGAGGAGCGCCTGGGCTCCGGCCACACCGGGCCAACACCATCCCCGGCGGTGAGCGGGTGACGGGCCTCCCGAGGTGGGCAGGGTCCATCCTAGGGAAGGAGGGCCCATGGCCCCCGAAGAGGCTCGGGGTCGAGGAGCCCTCTGAGAGCCTGAGGGGCGGACAAACGCAGGATCCTCTAAATTAGCTCTTTCCACGGAACCCACCAGCTCCGAGTCGTTCCGCCCCGCGTGCCTGCGTCTGAGCGGGCGCCCCAGCGGACGCACCGCGCCGCTCGGGCCTCTCCGGCCGTGCGGAGCTCAGGCCCTGCCTCCCGGCGCCGGCTGGCAGTGCGGGAGCCTCTCGGGTCCGAGCGCGGCGGGAAGTGGCCCGAGACGCGGCCCTGGGACATCCGTCCGCGGCGCGGTGGAGATGGACTCTAAGAGCCCGAAGCCCTCTTCCGGCTCCCATTGCGGCCGGGCGGGGCCCGAGGCATCTGTCCCGGCGGGAAACAAACACCCGCGAACCACAGTTCCGGGTGCCTGCGCGCCTCACCTCTGCCATCGGAGGATTGAAAAAAAGAAAATACCCAGCCAGTATAAAGTCACTATTCGGAGACGCGGCAGATGCGGAGGGAGGGAAGACAAAAGAGATAGCTTTTGTCCGAAAAGTGACTTGCCTTTAAAGTCACTTTATCAAAAAATATAAAAATAAAAAATAAAAGTCACTTTATCGTTCTAGGCTGGAGAAGGAACCAGTCATTCTACAATAGGAAAAAGTGTTGTTAGTCGCTCAGTCGTGTCCAACTCTTTATGACCCCATGGACTGCAGTCCGTCGGGCTCCTCTGTCCATGGGGATTCTCCAGACAAGAAAACTGGAGTGGGTTGCCATTTCCCAGTCCTGGAGACCTTCCTGACCCAGGGATCTCCTGCATTGCAGGCAGATTCTTTGCCATCTGAGCCAAGGAGACCAGAAATCGCCCTGGGAGTTGAATGCATCTTTCATGATACTGTCTCCTGCTTCCCCTGCCACCCACGGACTCGCAGCACACCCGAAGGCTGAAGATCATTCAGTGTTAGAAAGACTCAGCACAGAAAAGGATGCTGCCTTGTCCTTCAGAGATGCCAGGGCCTAGCTCTGCAACTGACAGCCCTCGAGCTGGATGCTGGCGGCCTGGGGCAGGATTCCCAGGACGTGGCCCCCTAAAGGCATGCCTGTTGTGCCCTTCCCTCCCTATGCATCCACCATGGGCTTCCCTGATGGCTCCCCCGATGGCTCAGCTGGTAAAGAATCCGCCTGCAATTCGGGAGACAAGTATTCAATCCCTCGGTTGGGAAGATCCCTTGGCGATGGGAACAGCTACCCACTCCAGTATTCTGGCCTGGAGAATACCATGAACTACAGTCCATAGGGTCGCAAAGAGTCAGACACGCCTGAGAGACTTTCACTGTATCTTTCCCTTTTTGTGCCCACATTAGCAGGAGACCCAGTCTGCCCTGATACACCAGGGCGTGCTGACCGGCTCCCTGGTAAGGCTGACCTGCCAGGAGCAGCAGGAGCAGCGGCAGGAAGCTCGGTGGGTGAGACGGGGCGGGCAGAGACAGCGGGGTCCTTTGCAGGCCTTGCCACAAGCTTCACAAATGAAGCACAGGACGTCCGGACGGGCGAGAGCGTGGGCCTTGAGACAGGCCGCGTTCCTGGAAGCCGGCGGGCAGCTGGGACAGCCGCGCGCTGGGTGGGGCCGTGTTACTGGGCTTCCCCACTCACGGCGTCTGTGCCCGTCCAGTCAGTGAGCAGGGATTGATAAGGACAGAGCGAAGGGGCAAAGCAAACGGTTAAATACCCTTGGAGTATCTTTCTCTCCAGCTCCAAGGTCTCTTCCTTTCATGCAGGTCCTGCGACACCAATTAAGTGTTTCCACTGCCCCCCACCCCCGCCATCCCCACCGCGGCCGCCAATGAAGCCTCTCACCTCCAGAGTCTGTATTCGGTCGATCCCATCACCTCCCCACCGTCTCTTTCCAAAGCCACCTCCCCCGCTCCCCGCCCCAAGACCTGCCTGGTTTCCGCCTCTTCTCTGTTCCCAAGAGGCTCGGCACAAACCATAGACAGAGGTTTCTGGAGGGCTACAGTCCATGGGGTCACAAAGAGTCGGACATGACTCAGCAACTAAGCACAGCACATCACTAGCACAGCAGCAGCTGCAAGCACCATGTCCCCTCAGTGGGTCAGCAGGTCCGGTCTTGGTGATCTGGTCTCGTGCTCCAGGGCCCTTACTCCGGGCGTGACCCTTCTGTTCGTCCGTTATGAGGAATGGCCTCCCGAAAGCCCGATCCCGGAGTGCAGGAGGCGAAAACATTAACCCCCTACCCGGGAGCCCTAAGTGGGGACACACGGGCTCCGACCACCGAGCAGAGGGGCGGGGTGGGGGGAGGGGGGGGTCACGAAAAGCCTTCCGCCCGGAAACATACCCCTCAAAGGAAGGGTTCCAAGGACCTTTAGTTCCGCTGGCTTGAAGCGGAGTTATTTTGTTCAACACATATCTGTTGTGTATTGTTCAACACAAATGGCTCTTAGATACCAGCTTATGGGGGTAAAAGCGTGAGCCAACCAGACCTAGGTAGTCCCCGCCTTCCTCTACCTTAAGAGGCGACACATGTTACCTGCATTGGACACCTGCTGCAACAAGGAACTCTCATAAGCCTCATGGGGGCGACAGAGACCAAAATATTGACATCTTCCCAGGAACCCGAGCACCTAGGAGAAGCAGGTAGGGATGACAATCAAGAGACAAATTCAACAACGACGAGTCAGCATCACTAAAGAATCGGATATATGCCGAAAAGAGACCTTGAACAAGAAGGTGTCAGATTCAGTCCTAGCATTTTACAGATGAGGGAACTGACGCGCAAGGAGTTTAAGTGAGAGGCTGATGGTCCCACAGCAAGTGGGTGCCGGAGCCAGGGTTACATCCTAAATCCGGGAGGTCTTTACACTTTCTCATCCCCAGACCGTCATTTTCGGGAACGTGTCCTATGGTCCCTGAGAGTTAGAGGGGTGCAGCTGAAAGATGGTTAGGGAAAGAGCTGTCCGAATGTGACACAGCCCTCAAGGCTGGCTGTGGGTGCTGGCCAGGAAAAACCAGAAGGCTGGGCTTTCTAGCTCCTACCCACGCAGAGCGCTGGGAATTCACAAACGGCCGCCTTCTTGCCTCAGTACCCACTGTCTTGAAAGAGTGGGCATTCCATGTTTCCTGGCAAAGATCAGATTGTAATGAGGAGCTTAGAAACAGCAGGATTCCAATTCTCGTTTCAAATCAATCAGACCTCAAATTTCTCCAGGCCAACCTCCCCACCCCTCCCCTCTCCAGGCTGCTTGGCTTATGGGATCTTAGTTGTCCAACACCAGGGATTGAACCCAGATCCACTGCAGTGAAAGCACCAAGTCCTAATTACTGAACCGCCAGGGAACTCCTGTCTCTAGGCAAATCTGAAAAGCATGTGATGACTCAGTTTCCTCATCTGTCATGCACTGTTAGACACTCTTTGCTTTTCCTTTTAATCTTACTTTTCTATATTCAGATGTAGATTAAGAAGAAATTTTCAGATGTTGATGTATGGGGAAGTCCTTCTGGCTGATACATGATCTGTCTTGAACTTTATGTTGACCAGAACAGCCTGTTTTATGGCCTGTCAAGCATACATTGTCTTCGTACATCTTCTATAACCAGTAAAGAATGTAAGTAAAATAAAAATGGAGTCACTGTGGCTTAGGCATCAAAAATGGAGCTGGAGGATTTCCCTGGTGGCACAGTCAATAGGAACCCACCTGCCAATGTAGGAGACACAGGTTCGACCCCTGGTCCAGAAAGAGCCTAAATGCCAAGGAGCAGTTAAGCTTGTGCGCCGAAACTAATGAGCTCATGCGCTGCAACTCCTGAAGCTGGAGCACCTAGAGCCTGTGCTCCACAAGAAGAGAAGCCACGGCAATGAGAGGTCCCACACTTCAACAAAGAGTAGCCCCTGCTTGCTGCAACTGGAGAAAGCCTGTGCAGCAAGAAGAACTCAGTGCAGCCAAAAAATACATATTTTTTTGTTAATGGAGCTGGGTAGTCATTGTAGACGTGGTCTCAGATGCACTGTTCCATTACTGAGAACTTGAATTTTGTGAACTGTATCAGACTCAAGGCCAGCACCTGCCATTCTCAAAACAGTATCTGCTAGCAGCTGCCACCTTAGACCTTAACCTGGACTAATCCTGTTTCAAGTGCTCAATACCGATGCATGGCTGGTGGCCTCCATATTGGAGACACTAATCTACGGGAGGCCAACTAACAAACAGGCAACTACAAAGTAGGGTCACAAGTGCGGTGATGAGGCACTCCAGGGGGTCAGAAGGGGCACAGGACCCAACTGGGGTGGGGGGAGGGGTGCAGAATTAGAAAGTTTTCCTGGAGGAAACATCTGAGCTCAGATGTGGACAAAAGAGTTAGCCCGCCTTTGGGAATCGTGAATGCAGTTACAAGTGCAGTGAAGTGGAGGCAAAGGCCAGGACTGCAAACAGCCTAAAGAACCATTCTTCTTTCAGGGTGATGAAACATCCTTGGCGGCTCAGTTGTAAAGAACCTGCCTGTCAATGCAAGAGATGCAGGTTTGATTCCTGGGTTGGCAAGATCTCCTGAAGAAGGGAATGACTTCTCCAGAAATCTTGGCTGGAGAATCCCATGGACAGAGGAGTCTGGCAATCTACAGTCCATGGAGTCACAAAGAGTTGGGACACATTTAAGAACCACAGCTACCCACTTCAGTATTCTTGAGCTTTCCTGGTGATTCAGACAGTAAAGAATCTGCCTGCAACACAGGAGACCTGGGTTCGATCTCTGGGTTGGGAAGATCCCCGGAGGAGGGGATGGCAACCCACTGCAGTATTCTTGCCTGAAGAATCCCCATAGACAGAGGTTTCTGGTGGTCTACATGACTCAGCAACTAAGCACAGCACATCACAAGCACAGCAGCAGCTGCGAGCATCATGTGCACAGCCAGGGACAATGCTAGCTGAGACATCAACAGGGACCAGCTTGAAGAACTTGGAGTTCGTGTCGCAGGCATCGGGGCGAGCTGGGAGTTAATGAGGGAAGTGTCATATGAGGGCTTTACAAGCATTCCAGTAAACCGGTAGCCTGAAGGAGTGCCTCAGTCAGCCTGGGATCTGGAACTAGGCAGGAGTCAGAGGTTGCTTTCTGGAGGAATTAAGGCTTGATGAAATGGCCAGGATCCCCCAGGAAAGGTTATTCTGGGTAGTGAGAAGAGTCCAAGACCTGGCACCTGGAGCAATGAAAGCATGAGGGTTTCACTGGGGGTTATGACATGCTGTGTTTGAAAGATGCACAAAGGGGTAAGAGGAGGTCAGCGAGCTTGGCGGGAACTTCGTTATGAAGGCCTTCCAACGCAGGGCAAAAGGAGTTGAGATTTCTGTCTTGAGTCAAGAGGGAGTGTAGAAGGATTTTGAGCTAGGAAAGGATGAGAGTTTAGAAAGGTCTCTCTGCCTATGTTGTCGGGCTAGAGAGTGAAAGTTCAGAGAGTAGGGAGGAGGCTGGGGCCGAAATCTAGCTGAGAAACAAACGAGATTTGAGCTACAGAAGGGGTGATGGGGCTGAGAGTTCTAAAGAGATAATGTGTGTGCGCGCGCTTAGTCGCTCAGTCGTGTCCGACTCTTAGTGACCCCATGGACTGTAGCCCGCCAGGCTCCTCAGTCCATGGGATTTCCCAGGCATGAGCACTGGAGGGGGTTGCTATTCCCTTCTCCAGGGGATCTTCCCCACCCAGGGATGGAACTCCTGTATTGGCAGGCGGATTCTTTACCACTGAGCCACCAGGCAAGCCCCCACCGCGCCCCCAACCACCCTAAAACACCGAAGGAAATGGTCCTTTCGGCTGTCCGCATTAGAAGCCAATTACCCTCATACCTACCCACCTCCCCGCCCAGCATGGCCCCTCTAGTCCTCCCTCTAGCGCCTCTCTACGGTTTCCCCTCCTACCGCTCTTGCCAGACGCTTTCTCTCGTTTCCCTTCCACCCTGGACCCCTCTATCTGCCGCCAACCTCTCTATGGTCCTCCTTCTCCCTCCTTCATTTATCCGCTCCTCTTCTAAAGTTTAGAGTCTAAACTCCTCAGTATTGGCCATCAGCCTCCCGCACCCATCAGATCCGTCCTCTGAGCTCCCTTTCTGCTCAGTCGAGCGGGAACGGCGGACAGTGGGGTGGTGCTTTTACGGGAGGCCCGGCGGGGAGCGACCCGGACTTCTAAGGGGAGACCCCTGCTAGAAGCTGCGCGATTCAGGCCCTTTGCAAAAATGCTCGGGCTGCAAACACGAAGCCCAGAAAGGAAGATTCCGCTTTGCGCTTAGGCTCTAATAAGAGGGATCCCAAAAGAATCACTCTCTAGGGGAGTTCCCTGCTCCTCGTTTCTTCTTCTTCTTTTTTTTTTTAAGTTTGCAAACTTGATTTTTCTCTCTTTATAATTTCCCCCCTTTATCTGCACCTGACATGTGGAGCTTCCCTGCTGCTGCTGCTAAGTCGCTTCAGTCGTGTCCGACTCTCTGCGACCCCATAGACGGCAGCCCACTAGGCTCCTCTGTCCCTGGGATTCTCCAGGCAAGAACACTGGAGTGGGTTGCCATTTCCTTCTCCAATGCATGAACGTAAAACGTGAAAGTGAAGTCGCTCAGTCATGTCCGACTCTTAGCGACCCCATGGACTGCAGCCTACCAGGCTCCTCTGTCCATGGGATTTTCCAGGCAAGAGTACTGGAGTGGGGTGCCATTGCCTTCTTATAACCCAGCAAACCCACTCTTGGGTATATATATACCATGAGGAAAGCAAAATTTAAAAAGACACATGCACCTCAGTGTTCATTGCAGCACTATTTGCAATAGCTAGAACATGGAAGCAACCTAGATGTCCATCAACAGATGAATGGATAAAAAGTGCTGGTACATATACACAACGGAATATTACTCAGCCATAAAAAGGAATGCATTTGAGTCAGTTCTAATGAGGTGGATGAACCTAGAGCCTATTATACTGAGTGAAGTAAGTCAGAAAAAGAAAGATAAATATCGTATACTAATGTGTATATATATAGAATCTAAAAATATGGTACCAAAGGATATATTTGCGGGCAGCAGTGGAGAAAAAGACAATAGAGAACAGACTTACGGACTTGGGGAGACGGTGAGATGTATGGAGAGAGTAACATGGAAACTTACATTCCCATATGTAAAATAGATAGCCAATGGGAATTTGCTGTATGTCTCAGGGAACTCAAACAGGGGCTCTGTATCAACCTAGAGGGGTGGGATGGGGCGGGGTGGAGGTGGGAGGGAGGTTCAACAGGGAGGGAACATATGTATACCTGTGGCTGATTCATGTTGAGGTTTGACAGAAAACAAAATTCTGTAAAGCAATTATCCTTCAATTTAAAAATAAATTTTTTAAAAAGAAAGAAAATAGATGAAGTAAATAGTAACAGCACGGCTCCTAAAGGAGGAATGCAGGGCCTTCACAGTCAAGTTCCATCTGATATTCTGCCCCATCTACAAGGATTCTTCTTCACACGTAGCAAAGCACATAGAATTCTTTGCTATAAAATTAGTTAAGCATAACTGCAGAGGTGGGTTTACCATGAATCTAATGAACCTTAAGCTTCAGGGGTTCCTCACTTGCCCAAGATATTTCCTGAGTAGTAAGTACTGACAATTCAAAGAGTCGTTAGATTAGTCACTGCTCAAAAGAAAGCAAAACAAAAAACAACAAAAAACTTGCACCAGGATGTCCAGTGACAGATGAATGGATAAAAAGTGGCATATATCAATATGCAATGGAGTATTGCATTTGTGCTAAGTCGCTTCAGTGGTGTCTCTTTGCGACCCCATGGACTGTAGCCCACCAGGCTCCTCTGTCCATGGGGATTCTCCAGACAAGAGTACTGGAGTGAGTTCCCATCTCTTCCTCCAGCAATGGAGTATTACGCAGCCATTAAGAAAGAATGAAATGATGCCGTTTGAAGCAACATGAATGGAGGAGAGATTATTGTGCTAAATGAAGTAAGTCAGAGAAATACAAATTATATGATACCACTTATATATGGAATCTAAAATATGATACATACGAACTTTTTATACATACATATAAAAAACAGAAATAGACCCACAGAAGTAGAAAACAAATTTATGGTTACCAAAGGGGAAAAGTAGGGGAGGGGATAAATTGGGAGGATGTGACTAACAGAATCATAGTACTGTATATAGATAACCGTCAGAGCGCTGGGCAGCACTGCGAACGTGTCTCTCCTTCCACGGTGCTCGGACAGAACAGGCCCAGGGACGCCCCTTCCTCCAGCCTCCGACCACCTTCCAACCATTTTTCCAGTGGCAACCTTGGAACCAACCAGATGTCCTCGGCCCCCAGGACCAGCCAACGCCATTTGCAGAGATCGGCTCCTTGTCTCCGGCTACCCGTGAGCTCCCAGATTCCTGAGAATCATTCCCACAGGCGGAGGCGCCCCAGCCACCCGGTCCACGTGCAGCCTCCGCCTCCCGCCCCGACCTCTCTCTGGGCTTCCCAGACCACTAGGACCAGGCGGCTCTGGAGGGCGGGCCATCTCCCCACGGATTGGGGGAGAAACGGGGGACGGGGGGCGGGGGAGGCGGGGGGCGTCGAGCTCCATGGAACCTGCAGAGCCAGCGCTGTGGCCGCACGCTCTTCCAGGACGTCCGTCCAGGGCAGGACGAAGGGCTCAGACCCCGGAAGCCTTGGGGCCGCCCTGCTCGCAGAGAAGAACCCGAGCCAGGCCTTCGTGGACCCGCAGGCCCCGGGTCCTCCCCGCCCGACTCCACCTCCGTGACTTCCTGCAGTCACGTCCTGGACAAACGGGTGAAACTCATCACGACGGTGGGCGCCCACCTGACCAGCGCAGCAGGCCGCCTGGTCCCCGGCCGGGCTGGACCGCTTTCTCCTGCAAAGGTTCAGCCTCCAAAGCACCGCTAGGAGCCTCTGGGGGAGAAGGCAATGGCAACCCATTCCAGTACTCTTGCCTGGAAAATCCTATGGACAGAGGAGCTTGGTAGGCTGCAGTCCATGGGGTCGCTAAGAGTCGGACATGACTGAGCGACTTTACTTTCACTTTTCACTTTCATGCACTGGCGAAGGAAATGGCAACCCACTCCAGTATTCTTGCTTGGAGAATCCCAGGGACAGAGTAGCCTGGTGGGCTGCCGTCTATGGGGTCGTACAGAGCCGGACACGCCTGAAGTGACTTAGCAGCAGCAGCAGCAGGAGCCTCTGGAGCCCAGCAGCCTTTGAGGAGCCCTTCTGGTGGCAGGGCTTCTGCCTGAAGCCTCTCTCTGCCACTAGGCAGTTTATTTTTGTTTGTTTGTTTGGTTGGTTGTATTTTATTTATTTTTGGCTGTGCTAGGTCTTCATTGCTGCTCAAGGGATTTCTTTAGTTGCCGAGTCGGGGGCTATTCTGTGGCAAGCACAGGATCTAGAGCTCAGGCTCAGAAATTGTGGCGCAGGGGTTTAGTTGCCCCAGGGTGTGAAATCTTCCCAGACCAGGGATCAAACCTGTGTCCCTTGTGTTGGCAGACAGACTCTGGACCACCAGGGAAGCCCCACTAGGCAACTTGTTAACCACTTTGGAGACCTCTCTGGAGCCTTCCATCAAAGGGAAATAATACAGGTTTTTGCAACAACAAAATAAAAAAGAGAGAGATAACCAAAAAGAACCTACTGTATATGATAGGTAGCTATATTCAATATCTTGTAATAAATTATAACAGAAAAGAAGCAAAAAATACATACATCCAAAAAAGAATATATATATATGTGTGTGTGTGTGTGTGTGTGTGTGTGTATATATATATATATACATATATATGAACCACTTCACTGTAGTGAAACTACCACAATTTTGTAAATCAACTATACTTCAGTAAAAAGGAAAAAAATTGAAACCAACCCAATGTCCACCACCAGGAGAATGAATAAAGGTAATCTGGCATCATCAGTCAGCTATCAAAACAGCATTGACAATGAATGACTAGACTACACTACACTATGGATGTTTACAAATACAAAAAAAGCAATGTTGAGGGGAGAAAAGATTACACTGAAAGACACCATTTATCCTAGAGATGTTAAATGTGCAGGACAGTATCACATTGCATCATGTATGTAGCAAAATAGAAAGACATACATGCATAGGAATGGTAAACAAAAGATGCAGAATCTAATAACCTCTCTCAGGGAAGGGAAGGAGGAAATCGATGGGGAGGGGTACACAGAGGGCTTAGACTGCTTCTGTAAAGTTGTACAGTCTTTGTTTATTAGTGAGAACAGGGAGCTATTTATTATTCTGGATATTTTTTTGTATAGAGAAATGGTTCCAGATAAAATTAATATTAATAAAAGACTCCCTATATTCATCTGTCAATAGATCCTTCTGCAGTAACAACACATGATTATTTTAAATGTTATGTATCTAAGGAAGATGAGCATCAGGTTCTGGTCACTGTAGACACATATTCTGGAATTCAGGCTGATGAGTTCACTTCACTTCACCCTACAAGTCCCCAAGCACAGAACAGCAGGAATGGAAAGTGATCAATAGTTGAGCTGGCTCTTACCTTGTGCTGAAGTTGACACACATCTCTTCCACTTATATTTCATTGGGCAAACAGAATCACAAGGCCACGTCTAATTGCAAAGGAAAATGGAACCTTATCATGTTCCCAGAAGGAGAAGCAGAATTTAGGAATGATCGTCATGTTTAGCATCTCTTCCCCTGTTGCCGGGGGAAATATCAATAACCTCAGATATGCAGATGACACCACCTTTATGGCAGAAAGTGAAGAAGAACGAAAGAGCCTCTTGATGAAAGTGAAAGAGGAGAGTGAAAAAGTTGGCTTAAAACTCAATATTCAGACAACTAAGATCATGGCATCCGGTCCCATCACTTCACGGCAAATAGATGGGGAAACAGTGGCAAACTTTATTTTCGGGGGCTCCAAAATCACTGCAGATGGTGACTGCAGCCATGATATTAAAAGACCCTTGCTCCTTTGAAGAAAAGCTATGACCAACCTATACAGCATATTAAAAATCAGAGACATTACTTTGCCGACAAAAGTCCATCTAGTCAAGGCTATGGTTTTTACAGTAGTCATGTATGGATGTGAGAGTTGGACTATAAAGAAAACTGAGCAGCAAAGAATTTATGATTTTGAACTGTGGTGTTGGAGAAGACTTTTGAGAGTCCCTTGAATTGCAAGGAGATCTAACCAGTCCATCCTAAAGGAAATCAGTCCTGAATATACACTGGAAGGACTGATGCTGAAGCTGAAACTCCAATACTTCGGCCATCTGATGTGAAGAACAGACTCATTGGAAAAGACCCTCATGCTGGCCAAGATTGAAGGCAGGAGGAGAAGGGGACAACAGAGGGTGAGATAGTTGGATGGCATCACCGATGCGATGGACATGAGTAAACTCCGGGAGTTGGTAATGGACAGGGAAGCCTGGCATGCTGCAGTCCATGGCATCGAAAAGAGTCGGACACTACTGAGCGACTGAACTGATGCCCCTACTCTCCCAAGAAAACAATTTAAAGTTGCTCCAATCCAAATATCTTGCAAATTTCTTTCTTATTGGGTTTTACAACCATCTACATTGTACGTGTGAGAAATGCAGGCACGACCCTGAGAAATGTGGTGACCTTTTCAAAGTCACACAACCAGGCCACAGAATGAATTGGACTCTTAAGACCTCAGCCCTGTCCTTGGTGCTGTAAAAACCCATCTTTGGGCTCTTTCCTCCCAAACATCATACCACCTAAGGTCTTTTGCTAACAAACCCCAGTACGACCACTGTGGCTGTTTGATGACTGTATTTCTGCAAATGGACTTTAAAATCCTTACATTGGTAAACTTGGTCTCACTGGGTTAAGGCAAGCCATGCAGAGGAGGTGACCGCAAAAATGTGTAGCATGAAAACAAAAATCATTCAATTCTGGTCAGTGTCAACTGACTGCCAGAGCCTACTCATACAGGTTAAAAAGAGAAATTCGAGTTAGTTTCTCTGGCACCCAGCGCACCACGCAGAATGGCTCCTGAGGGCACTGACAGGTGATTAGAAGAAATTCACCACTTTCTTCCCAGCTCCGTGGATGCCCCGCCCAATCCTCCAGTGCGCCTGCGCCAAGGCGCTGACGCCATTCCCAGGCCACGCCCCCTCCCGAGGCGACCACGGGCCTCGGGGGCGGGGCCTGGGCAGAAGATGGCCGCCGCGCGCCCGGAACCCCCGAGTCCGAGCTCAGCGGCCCCGGAGCCGCGATCCTCGGAACCTCCGGACGTGGTGCGGGCGAGGAAGGGGCCAAGGCTGGGGACTCGAGATGGCAGGAGGTCGCAGGGCTGGGGGCGGGACTTAGGACGGGGCGGGGGTGGCATTTATGGCTCCGGCTCTGGGGGCGGAGCTTCTCGGTGGGCGAGGGGACGGGGCTTATCGTGGAGCCAATGAGGGTGGTGGGTGGGGCCTGGGTGGGTGGACCCCGAGGAGGGGTGGGTGGGACATCTGAGCTGTTGATGAGTTCGGAGAGGAGTTCCAGGGGATGGAGTTTGTCTAATTAGGGGGCGGGGCCTCCGAAATTTTAGGGGTAGCGAACCAGGTAGGTTGGGAAGGTGACCCTCAAAGACAAAGGTGTGGGGTTATAGCTGGGGCATCCACGCTGGGGTGGGGTATGATTCTGCAGGGATCTGAGGGATGCGTCTTGATGCCCAGGAGAGGATTTGGGTGGAGGAAGAAATGACTGTTCCAGGAGACTTTGGACACGCGCTCAGGATGGGAGAGTACCTGAGGACATTCATTCATTCAACAGAATTTACTAGTCCTACCTGGACCAGAGAGATGGAGAGGCGAACGAATACATAAACTGTATTCTTTCGGAGCGCGCAGTGGAATAGGGGAAGAGACTCAATAAACCAGACTTAATTGTGATCTGGAAAGAGTGAGCTGAGAGAGTGGGGGGTAGGGGAGCTAAATTTAGACGAGAGCAGTCAGCTGTGTACCGGCTTATAGTTACACTGGGGTCAGAGAGAGAAGGAGGAGCTGGGTCATGGTGGATGTTAGATGACGGTTTGGGATTTTAAGTGCAATTGGAGTCATGTGACAGTTTTGAGTGGGAAAATGACTGCTGTCTGATTTCCATTTTTCAAAAGGTCATTCGGGCTGCTTTGGGGAGGTGGGTTATAAGGGAGCAGGCGTAGGCACAGAGACATTCAGAGGGTTAGGAAACTTGGCAAGAGATGATTGGCTTTTAAGTGCAGGTAGAGGAGAGAAATGGCTGGATCTGTGATGTATTTTGGGCAGGAGGGGAAGCCTTGATGGTCATAGGGCAGAATCCCGGAGGATAGAGAGCTGAATCTAGAAATCGAGGGGCCCAGTAGGCTGCAGAGAGCGTTTTAATAAGTGGGGCGTGTTGGGGGTGGGGTGTGGCAGAGTCCACAGGCTCCTCTGTTTCTCCCTCTCCCCACTCAGGTCCTGGTGCATGATGATGGCCGCCCGGCCACCCCCCCGAGTGACCTCATCGAGATCCAGGTGGTGAAGGTGACGGACACCACCCTGGTCCCCGAGCCCCCGGAGCCAGGTTCTCTGCACTGTGCCTTGTGCCCGGCTGCCTTCCGGCTGGTCTCCGAGCTGCTGTTCCATGAACATGGTCACCTGGCGGGGGCTGAGGGTGGCGGGCAGGGTGGGGACCCCAGCCGGTGTCATGTGTGTGGCCACAGCTGCCCCGGCCCTGCCAGCCTCCGTGCCCACTATAGCCTGCATACGGGCGAGCGGCCCTACCGCTGCGCGCTCTGCCCCCGGGCCTTCAAGGCCCTGGCCCCTCTGCTGCGGCACCAGCACCGACACGGGGTAGAGCCGGGGGCCCCTCGGAGGCCCCCGGAGGCGGCGGCGGCGACTCCAGAGCAGCGGACCGGGGCGCCCCCGGAGAGGTCGGAGGTTGTGCTGGCGGCGGCAGCTGCGGGCGCGGCGGTGGGGAAGCCCTTCGCCTGCAGGTTCTGCGCCAAGCCGTTCCGCCGCTCCTCAGACATGCTAGACCACGAGCGGGTGCACACGGGCGAGCGGCCCTACCACTGCGGCGTGTGCGGCAAGGGCTTCACCCAGTCCTCGGTGCTCAGCGTCCACGCGCGCATCCACACTGGCGAGCGCCCCTTCCGCTGCAGCCTCTGCGACCGCACTTTCAACAACTCCTCCAACTTCCGCAAGCATCAGCGCACCCATGTCCACGGCCGGGGCCGGGGGACTCTGGGGGCCCGCTGGCACCGGGGGCTGAGGGGCCGGGGAGCAGGTGTGGGGCAGGGAACCCTCCTGAAGAGGGGTGTGGGGAGACGGCCAGAGTAAAGGTGGAGGTCGACCAGTAGTCTGGGAGCGCACATTGCTGCAGAGGAGGAGTGGGTGGGTAAGAGAGGCCAGGGAGGACGAGGAGAGGTTCGGGGTGGGGTGACGTCAGAGCTCGCAGAGATGGCCACGAGCGGCCGGCGTGGGAGAGCGCACGGACAGCCAGGCTCAGGACGCTCACAAGTCACACAGCCCCTGCGTGTGGTTCCGAGAAAGGCACAGTGGCAGCCCTGTGGGTGCTAGAAACCTGAGCTGGATGTCATGGCCTCGTCCGCCTCCCCGATGGCTTGTCCTTGCGCAAGACATCACTTGTCGCAGCAGAGCCTGGGCACTTCTTGGGGCAGGGGGATCCAGGCCGGACCCTTTCGCCTACCTCACTGGATCACACTGACCCTGATACTGCCCACCTGTCCTCAGTCTGCCCGCTGGATCCTCCAATAAAGAAGCTGGGACCCTGTCACCTCAAAGCCAGAGGGTCCCCGAGTCACAGTGTCAAGGATGGAAGCCTGACCCTAAGGGTTTTGACACCAGGAGCCCGACCCCTGCTCCCATGGTGGTCCCTCCCCTAAGCCAGACTCCTCTTTCAAGACAACTAAAAAGATGGCCCACACTCAGCCAGCTGCTGCTCCCCTCTTAAAGCTGTCGGCTCAGAGCCCAGGCTCTCCTGGGGGCTACCAAGTAGCCCCCAGTGGATCTAATTCCCTTCCACTACCAATTGGGAGCAAAGAGCCTACAGGCCAGTCCCAGGCTATCCCACGGAAGGGTTGGTGGATGCCGATGGAGCTGTCCTGGAGGGCCTGTGGCGGGTGTGGGGCAGGAGATGAGTCATTGGGGTGGGGGCAGAGGAGGACCTGGGGGCTGGATGTGGGAGGCCTCCAGTGCTATTCCTATTAAAGGAATTTCTGAAGGGTTTCTCTATGTTGATCTTGTTTTGCGGGGTGGGTAGGAGGGCTACCCTAGGGTCTTGTCCCCAGCAGTGAGTTGTGACTCTCTTCAAACCTCTGTTTCCTCATCTTTAGAACCAGGGAGGGGGTGGTCGGGGGAGGCGTTGGCGGTGGACAGTTTCTGGCTATCCAGAGAAGCTATGCGGTTCAGCTGTGGAACTAGGGGTCAGGGAAGTTCGGCAATATGAAGGGGCTCCCAGGATTGGTATGCTTCAGGAAGGGGAGCCCAGGACTCACACCTCTTCCTGTTCACCCAACACCCCCACAAGACATCCCATAGATGAAAGAGAATTCTGTTTTCACCAAGGAGATGCCCCTGGTGTGGACATCACCACCCAAGCTACACAGCTTGGTGGGTTCCTTAAGCCATCTTCACCCTTCACCCATCCGTCTAATCCCTTATCAATTTCCAGTTGTTGGAATCTGAACGCTTCTTTTCATCATCACTACCCTTGAAGACCAAGCCGACAAGTCTCACAGGTCGGGGCCCCCGCCCTCCTCACTCTCCAGGCTGTGGCCACCTGGACCCACCCTTTGGAAACACAGATCCCCACCTTGTCACCAACCCCCAGCTCCTTGTGGCCCCGAGGAGGGATCCCAAATGTGAGTGCCTATAGGCACTTCATGATGATGTGAGTGAGGAAGGTGGAGGGGTTTCGAGGAGAAACACCAGGACCAGCGAGGTGAAGTGGGCCCACTGACACGTGGGATGTGACAGTGCTGCAGCACTTCGGAGAGTACATGCCACATCCAAAGACAGCAAGGACTACTTGGCCCCGGGCGGATGCAGACCACGTTGCTAGGTCTTCCAAATTTTCAAAAGTTGCATTGCTGTTTCTATTATGTGAACTCGCTCTCTTTTTTTAACGTGGCTGCATTGGGTCTTAGTTGTGCATGTAGGATCTAGTTCCCCGACCAGGGATTGATCCCCGGCCCTCTGCACTGGGTTTCTGAGTCTTAACCACTGGACCACCAGGCAAGTCCCCATATGTAAAATCGTTCCACGTTCAAAGTTTGGCAGCCAAGTCTTTTTTTTTTCCCCTCCCATGGGCTAAACCGGAATCAGTGGCTCAGATCCAGCAGCTGCCTGCCTCCAACTCCTGACTCCAAGGTCATCCGAGCTCTGCTGTTTGGGATTTGTGGCTCTTCAGGAGCCAGTCCCCAACCCTCGGCATCTCCGGCCACACCAATCTATTCAAAATTGGCTGGAACAGCTGGGTTGACTTGGACACGCTTTAATCCTCCACCTGGAATTCAATGCCCACATCACTTGGCAAGCTTCCACAGCCCTGTCATCCCCTGGATGTCCTGCTCCTCCTGAGAGCCTCGTTAGCCCCTCCAGTCTGATGCGGAGAGTGTGCCATGCTCTCAACCCCCTGGGAGACTCCACGTCCTCTACAGCATGGTGCACAGCATCCATGTGACTCACTTTGAGTCCCACGCCAGGTCTGTCACCTGCTGGGTCTCTGGCATTAGAGCAAGGTGGCCACACTGGCTTCCTGCCCTCTCGTGGGTCAAACTGGACTCACCCAGGCAGTGACCCCTGACCTGAGTTGGTCTCCAGGTTTCAGTCCTGAGGCACCCAGGACTGTAGGCCCAGGGCTACTACGAACCTGCTAGGTATCCTTGGAGCCTTTCATCTCGGGGACCTCAGCATCCTCGTCTGACAAGTGGGCTAAGTCAGCCTCACAGGGCATATATTTCACTGCTCTGAGGACCAAAATGAGGGCTGTGAAAGGGCTTCTGGAGTTCCACAAAGTCACCCTGGAGGGAGACATTCTGTAAATGGGCTGTATAATAAACAGCCCTGGCTCACCAGCTCTCTTCCGGCTCATTTGAGGGCCAGGAACGTGTCCACTTCATGTTTCCCGGTGCTAAGTCACTCAGTCGTGTCCAACTTTTGCAACCCCATGGACTGCAGCCCGCTGGGCTCCTGTCCATGGAATTTTCCAGGCAAGAATACTGGAGTGGGTTGCCATTCCCTCCTCCAGGGGGTCTTCCCGACCCAGGGGTCGAAACCATGTTTCTTACGACTCCTGCAATGGCAAGCAGGTTCTTCCCCGCCAGTGCCAATGTTTCCCCAGTGTCCATCAAAGGGCTGGGCAGATGGGCCCTGGGGAAATGTTGGCCGTGGAATAAACAAACCACAAAAGCATTCTGAAGGGAACGGGGTCCAGGTACCTGGTCGGTTCCCAGAGCCATGACTTAACCTGTCTTGTTCTGCACGTGCTCCACTGGGAGCCCAGAGCCTGGACATGGTGAAGCCTCAGTGACTACCAGCTGATTGAGGAAAAGCAGAGAGAGGCAGGGCAAGGCAGAAGGTGTTGGGAAATCACCATCCCAGGAAGCCGAAGTTCTCAGCCTTCCGTTTGTCAGCGCTCAACCCCCTCCCCTGGGACGAAAGAAGGGACTCCAGCGGCCCTGTTGATAAGATTTATTATTCTCCGCTCTGTACAAGCCGCGTCTGCCCCCCGCCCCCCACCCCCACAAACCAAGAGCACCCAGGCCCCCACCCCGTGCCCTCCCGAACCGCTCGCGCTCCGCTGTCCGGCCAGCTTGCCGGGGAAGGGGGAGAGGCTGTCCAGACCCGGCTCCACCCAGCTCACCGAGGGGGCTGCAGGCTGCTGGGGCAGGGGGGCTGGAGAGGGGTACACATCAGGGGTGGACGGAGGGTCGAGTTCAGTGTCCGATAGGAGGAGGAGAGGGCCAGGGAGGTCCAGGTGGAGAGAGGCAGGCTAGGGTCTGCACGACATGGGCCTTGGGGGAGGAGACTAGTCTGTCTTAAGTTCGGAAGGATGATGGATGGGAGGGCCGGCAGGAGGAGGTCCGCGTCCCCGAGGGACGAGTCCGGGAGGGGACGTCTGATGGGAGTGGCGATGGGGAGGCACACTCCCCGGTCAGGCGTCCTTCCCGGGCAACGGGCCGGCCCCTGCTCCCGGCCCCGCCAGGCCCTCAGCCTTGTGCGCCAGGCGGTGTTTCTTGAGGCCGTATGTGTTGGCGAACCCCTCGCCGCAGGAGGAGCAGCGGAAAGGCCGGCCACCCTGGTGGGCCGCCAGGTGCTTCCGGAAGTAGCCGGGATCCTTGAAGGCCTTGAGGCAGGCGGGACAGCGGAGCTCGGGCCGCGGCGGCTCGTGCGCGCGCTGATGGCGCAGCACGGAGCTCAGGTAGAAGAAGCCCTTGCCGCAGTGCTCGCAGCGATAGGCGCGCTCGCCAAGGTGCAGCCGCTGGTGCTCCAGCAGGTTGGAGCGGTAGCGGAAGGTCTTGCCGCAGGCGCCGCAGCGCAGGGGCCGCGCCACAGCGTGTAGCCGCCGGTGCTCCGCCAGGCTGGACGACTGCGCGAAGCGCTTGGCGCACACGCCGCACTTGAAGGCGCGCTCGCCCGTGTGCACCACGCGGTGCTGCCGCAGGTACCAGGAGCGCAGGAAGCCGCGGCCACACACGCCGCAGCGGTAGGGCCGCTGCTCCGTGTGGCAGCGCTGGTGGCGCATGAGCAGGGCCGCCTCCCAGAAGCGCTTGCCGCACACCGGGCAGCGGAAGCCTCGCTTCTGCCGGTGGCTGCGCCGGTGCAGCAGCAGGTCGTAGGCGCCCGCGAAGCTCTGGCCGCACAGGCCGCAGCCCAGGGTCCGGCGCACCAGGTGCACGTACTTGTGGGTCACCAGGCCCAGGAAGTGCTTGAAGCTCTGGCCGCAGGTGGCACAGCTGAAGCGCTCGGGGCCTGCGCTGGCGCCCCCGCTGCCCCCGGCCGCGGCGGACCCACCAGCGTCCTCGCCCCCGGACACCCCGGCCAGCGCCGCCACGGCTGCCCCCACCTCCCCGGCCAGCCCGTTGTCCAGCACGGTGGCCGCGTCGGTGCCGCCGGAGCCCTCCGGGGGCTGGGCGCCGCCGGGCGCGGGCGGCAGCAGGCGCTCGGGGGCCGCCTGGTGCACCAGCTTGTGCCACATGAGGTTCTCGATGAAGCCGAAGGTCTTGCCACAGGCGTCGCAGCCGTAGGGCTTCTCGGCCATGTGCGCCTCCTTGTGGCTCATGACGTGGAAGAGATCCGGGAAGTGCTCGCCACAGTCCGAGCAGGCGTAGCTGAGCCCGTCCGCGGCGGCCCCAGACGCGGCTGAGCTGCTCGGGCCGGCTGCCCCCGCGGCGCCCTGGGCGGCGGGGAGGCCAGCGGCCCCGGCCAGGGCGCAGGGCAGCTGGAGCCGGTGCACTTGGCGGTGGCGCGTGAGGCTCTGCGGGTAGCCGAAGACCTTGCCGCAGAGTTCGCACTTATAGGGCCGCTCGCGGGTATGCACCACGTGGTGCTTGCTCAGGTGGAAGGACTCGCGGAAGCGCTTCCCGCACACCGGGCACTGGTGCGGCTTCTCACCCGTGTGGATCCGCTCGTGCCGCTTCAGGGTCTCGCGGCGCCCAAAGCCACGCCCGCAAATGCCACAGCAGAACGTCTTGCCGGGCGTGCCGGCGCCCGAGCCCCCAGCCCCGCCAGGGCCGGCCCCGCCGAGCAGCAGCGGGTGGGCGCCCAGCAGCGGGACGGGCACGGCGCCGTACACCACTGCCGCAGCCGCCGCCGCCGCCGCCTTCTCGCCGTCTGAGGCGGGCGGGTCCGGGGGCAGCAGGTAGGGCCCCGGCGGGAAGGCGGGTGCGGGCGGCGCGCCGGGGGCCGCCGCGTCCTTGGGCGCGTCGGGGGCAGCGGGCGGGCCGTGCGCCGCCTTGTGGCGCAGCAGGCTCTGCGGCGCTGAGTAGGACTTGCCGCACAGCTCGCAGGGGTAAGCGGGCCGCGGCCCGGGAGCGCCCGCGTGCGCCGCCTGGTGCTTGAGCAAGTAGGCGGCGTCGCGGAAGGCCTTGCCGCACACGCCGCAGGGCAGGCGCAGCAGGTCGGCCGAGTGCGTCTTCACATGGCGCTTGAGGCTCTCCCGGCGGTTGAAGCTCTTGCTGCACACGGAGCACGAGAAGGGCTTCTCGCCCGTGTGGATGATCTGGTGCTGGTGCAGGTGGCTGGGCTTCTTGAACACCTTCCAGCACAGCGTGCAGGCGAACGGGCCGTCGCCACCCCCCGCCGCCGCCGCCGTCCCCACTGGAGGGGCCACCCCGACGCCCGCGCCCGCGGGGGCCGCGCTGCCATCGGTGGGCGCGGCCGGGGGCCCAGGGGGCGCCGAGGAGGGCGCGGCAGGCGCTGGCAGGCCCAGCGGCGGGAGCGGCGGTGGCGCCGGGGCGCCCGCAGCCGGCGGCACGTCCTTGTGGCAGCGGCGGTGGCGGATAAGGCTGGACACGTGGTTGTAGGTGCGGCCGCAGACGCCGCACTCGTAGGGCCGCTCGCCCGAGTGCACGAGCATGTGCTGCACCAGGTGCGAGGACTGCTTGAAGGACTTCTGGCACACGCCGCATGGGAAGCGCCGCTCCATCAGGTACTTGAGCCGCCGGAAGTAGCCTTTGTCATCCTTGGCCGCGTCGCAGCCTGCTGTCCCCGCCGCCGGACCCGGCGGCGCCTGCGAGGCAGCGGGGAGTGGCCCAGGGGTCCCCGGGGGCGCGGCCAGCCCCGGCGCGGCCCCTGGCCCGGAGGCCGGCCCCCCGCGCTTCAGGTTCCCAAACAGGTGCTGGTGGCCCGAGAGGTCCACGATGCCCCACTGCGGGGCAGGGAAGGCCGTGTCGAAGATCGGGGGCGGCGGTGCCCCAAAGGCGGGCGGCAGTGGCGGGTCGGGCTTCTTGGCCTGGGAAGACGACGACGAGGACGAGGAGGAGGACGAGGACGAGGAGGACGACGAGGAGGGGGCCTCGGCCTTGGGCTTGAAGCTGGCCTGGGGCGGGTAGTCGTACTGGGGCGGCGGTGGCTGTGGCGGCGGCTGTGGCGGGGGCCCCGGCGCGCAGGGCAGCGCAGCTACCGCCTTGGCGTGCTCCCCGTACAGCTCCATGGGCTCGAAACGCTGGTGGTTGAGGAACTCCAGGAAGTCGAAGGGGTAGCTTTGGAAGTGGACCCCGTCCTCGCCCCCCAGGCCGCCGCTCCCGCCGCCCCCGGCGCCGCTGCCCGCTGGGTTGGCCTCCATTCTGGGCGGCGGGGAGACGGGGGACCCTGCGGAGAAGAGAGCGGGGCTCAGGAGGCAGGGCCGCATGGGGTCCCCTAGCTGCGGGCACTAGAAGAGCCACAGGCACCAGTCGGGCCCCCCCCCCCCCCCCACTATCCGTCCTCGCCCGTCGGTCCCTCTGTCCTTCCCCCGCAGCGAGTGGTCTTCCCCCAGGGCTCCGCTGGCACGCTGACTGACCTATCCCACTGGGCCTGCCGCCTCCTGCCCGCGACCTCTCTGGCCCTCGTCTCCTTCCTCCTCCAGAGATTCCCCCTCTCCCTTCTTCCCGCGGTTCCCACACATCTCCATCCATCCCCAACACCGCCGGCACGCCTTGTTCTGACTCTGGTCTCAGGCCCCTGTGAAACACTTTCAGTCCTCCAGGCTGGGTTGCCCAGGCCCTCTTCTCTGTAGCCCCCACCACCACACACGCACTAGCCCAAGCCCTGTGCTCCCAAACCCCTCAGGTTCTGCCTTTGCCAAAAGACAAGAACAGTTTCAATCAGAGTGGTTAAGAGGGTGGCCTGTGGAGCCACGATGCCCTGCTAGCCTCTCGCTGTGTGACCCTGGACAAGTTCCTGAACCTGTCTGTGCCTGAACCTCCCCATCTACACGTGGAGGTGACAAAGCATGTCCCTGTCTCCCAAGGCTGCTGCGAGGACCGGACAAGCTACGGTGGGTCCGGTGAACACTCGGGGCCCTCTGGGGATTCTCATCCTCATAGTAGGAACACAAAGTCAGGACAAACGGGGTGGGGGGGGGGCGGGGGGAGAGCTGGGAGGAGGGCCATGTGGGTAGTTCCTGCACTACCTACCAGGTAGGAAGGAGGCGCTGCCAGCCTGAGAGGAAAAACAAGCAACAGTAGGAAACATGCCGGGCCAGGGTTTAAGCCCCATCCCCATCCTGACCTATGCTTGTAAAGGGGGCGCTGACCCCCAGAAGGAGGGGGACTTAAGGGGGCTGGCTGGCAGAGCTCGCTGGCCCAGTCCCTGGAGCTACGTGTACCTTCATGGGCATCACGCGCCTGGAAGGAGCCTGGTGGCAGGTGGTCCAGGAGCGGGGGTTCCCGCCCTCGCCCCTGGGGGCAACTCCTGCTCCCTCCACCCAGCAGTCGTTCTCTAAGCACTTTTCCAGGACCTCTCCTTCCAGACTGCAGCTGGCCAGCATCCGTCTGCCTCAATCCAGTGTCCCCTGCAGTTGATCTCAGCCTGACATCCACCAGGGGCCCCGGGAAATGCCTCCACTGAGCGGGTGGAGTGCCACGGGGAGAAGGGTCCGCCCGGTCAGGCGTGCTTCTTAGCTACTGTCCCCGCTCTGCTGGGGCCCAGGCCCTGCGGCCAGACCACCCCAGGGGCCAGTGGGCCCGTCCGCGCCACCTGCCCGTTGGGCTGCCTCTGTCCCCAGACAGGTGAAAGGTGAGTGCCTCCCCGACCCCTGCCCGGAGGTCAGTATTTTTAGCCTCCAGCTCCTGGTGTCCCTGGGTGCGACTAGGCAGCCCATGCCCTTCACACTCGGCTGGTTGATCTGATCTCCGGAACGAGCAAAGGCGTGGCCAGGTGCTGGTGGAAGCCTGTGCGCGAAGCCGAGTCCAGGAGGCAGTGCTGGAGTGGGCTGGGGAGGGGACCGTGGGGAGGCATGTGAAGGATGGGGGGGGGGTGGGTAGGGAGCTCCCCACGGGGGCAGGGCCGGGTCCGGGATGAAGCCCCGCCCCACCCCCAAGCACACAGCTAAGGCTGCGGGGCGCTCCCCCAGGCCAGCACCCTCGGAATCCCCGCCATGACGCGCACGCACAAGGAGGTTCCCCGAGGAGGAGGAAGGTGAGGGTGGAACTGGGGGGACAGGAGCCTTACTTTGGGGGCGCTCTCTGGGTTATGAGGGGCCTTTCTACAGGGGCTGGGTGGGAGGGGGGTTACCTTCCTGAACACATGGCGGTGAGGCGGTGCGGCTGCTCCCTCCTGCCTGGACCCTCTTCCCCAGACCTCACGCCCCCTGCCCTAACCCCCTCTGCTCCGGGTCGATGTTGCCTCCAGGAGAGGGGACGTGCACCCCTCATCCTGCTGCACTTTTTTCACCAAAGCCACTGCTGCCAATATACTGCGCATATTTCCTCTTGCTGTCGCTTTACTGTCGGCTCTCCTCGCCTAAGACAGTGAAGACTTGGCCTGTGTGGCTCACCACTGGGCGCCCAGCACCTAGCACAGCGCCTGGCGCAGCGTGGCTACTCGGTAAGTTATTTGCTGAAATGTGGGAATTAAACAGCACCCTCCCTCATCACCAGTGGGAAATCAGATGGACAAAAATGGAAAAGTAACAAAAGTTAGATGCAGCTAAAGCTGGGCTCAGAGGCAAACTTGTAGCTGTTGGTGTCTACTGATATAAATTCGTTGAATAAAGGGAATCGACTGTGCTGAACAGTACTTCCAGGGTTGGCGGGGGGTGGGGGTGGGGTGGCAGCATTTAGCAGAGATGCAGCTGATATTGTCGAGGTGTGCCCAGGAGGATGAGTTCTGGTGGAAATGATGTCGTGAAGAGGGCCTCCAGGGCAGGTGAGATGCCGAAGGACTGCGGCTGAGAGATGCAGGCGGTGGGACTGAAGGACAAAACTGACCGGGCTCACAACTATTTCCACTGGGAAAGGAGCCACATTTCCTGTCTCCGGGGACCTGAGTCTTAAACTGCTGTCTTTCTAAGGGGAGATGTATGGTGTATTTCGTGCAGAGTGGCCTGAGGGGGTAGCCCCTCCCAAGGGGCAGGAGTCCCACAGCAACTGCAGTCACAGTCCTAACAACTTGTGTTTACTGTCTGATGGGTGTCATGTGGACCATCACCCTGATGCCTCCTAACGTCCTGTACATTACTGGATCCATTGCACAAGGAAGGAAACAGAGAAGTGGGAGGGGGCCTTTCCCCAAGGAGGGGAAAGCAAGTACTGGATTCCAGGCCCCTGATGCCCAGACCTGTGGGCCATGCTGGTGCAATAAAGCTGCCCTGTGATGAGATTCTCATCTGTAATGACAATAACAATGACACACAGTAACGGGGAGCCTGAGTGCTTCCTACATGGCAAGTACCCTTTTAAATCCTTCATGTGTGTTGACTCAATGAGTCTTCCCAATAACCCTAGAAGATGGTTCAGATTATTAACCCCATTTTACAGAGGAAGAGACTGAGGGCCCGAGAGGTCAATTAATCTCCTAAAGTCATACCACCAACAAGTGGCAGGGCCAGGAATCGCAGGCCAGTGATGAGGTTCAAGAGGACATGCTGTTATCCTCACAACATGCTGTCTATCTTTTTCTATTTTTGTGGTAACAACTCATGGCTTGCAAGATCTTAGTTCCCTGATCAGGGATGGAACCTGGTCCCCCTGCAGCGAAAGCATGGGGTCCTAACCATTAGACCACCAGGGAATTTCCATGCTGTCTTTCAATCTCTCTCTCCAAAATAAAAATTTTTAAAAGCCTTCACTCCACGTTGTGCCGGAAATACACTCTGCCCACTCACTCTGCCACCACACAACGCCAGGACTGGCCACTGGCATTTCCTCCATGCTACCAGCATCACACTGTTTTATGTGTCTTGTTTCAATCACACTCACAACAGACTCGCAAGATAAGCATTCCTGGGACTTCCCTGGTGATCCAGTGGTTAAGAATCTGCCTTGCAATGCAGGGGAAGTGGGTTCAATCCCTGGTTGGGGAATGAAGATCCCACATGCCGCAACTACGGAGCCCGCGCACCGCAACTAAGACCAACTGAGCCAAATAAATACGAAATAAGGAAAAAGATAAGCTTTATTATTGTTCTCACTTAGTAGACAGAAGACTAAGACCGAACCATGTCACTGTTGCTCCTCTGCTCAAAACCTGCAGTGACATCTCAGAGGTCAGAGAAGACCTCCACAGCCCCAGCTGCCTCCTGGCAGCTCTGGCCACATGCCGGCTCCATCGCTGCCCCAGGGCCTTTGCACAGGCTGTTGCTTCTGCCTGGAAGGCTGGGACTCCCATACATACGGCTCTCTCACCCCCTCATCTCCTTCACGTCTGCTCAGATGCTGTCTTCTCAACAGGGTGCTCCAGGACCACTATGACCTGTCACCCAGAGCAACATTCCTGCTCACCCCAGCCTCCTTCGCTTCTCTCCTTTCCAGTCAGTGCATGCGCGTGTGCGTTTGCAACCCTATGGACTGCAGCCCACAGGACTCCATGCGGATTCTCCAGGCAAGAATACTGGAGTGGGTTGCCATGCCGTCCAGTCAGTACCACCACGTATGTTCTATTTGTTGCTGGACTGCCCCTCCTGGAGGTGGGCTCCAAGCAGGCAAGATTTGCATCTGACTTGTTCACTGGTCTAGCTCCAGCACTTAGAACAGGGCCTGTCTCGACAAATGTGTTAAATGAGTGACTGAATGAGGCCTGGAAATAGGGAGTGGTCTGCTCAGAGATATGAAGGCTAGTGCGAGCCAGGTTTCATGCTCTTAACCATTTCACTCCCGGGAGAGGGGAGCATTAAGGAGCCCCCCATCCCCCCTGGAGGACTGCAGCTGTCCAGGAGAGCAGTCTACACACCGATCTAACTTCTCGGTGCTGGGGGGACAGGGATCTCTTGAAAGAGGCCTTCCTGTCACTTCCTCTGACACTGCGGCCCTGCTATGCTCTTACCCTGCTGTATTTCTTTCACACAAGTATCTATATTTTGCTTTTTAATTGTCTGCCCCAGAGCTGGCATATGCACTCCACGAGGACAGGGCTGTCTGTTTTGTTCTCTGCTGCATCCCCAGTGTGTAGCAGGTGTTCATTGAACAGTTGTTGAACAAAGGAAAAGAATGAACAAATGAAGAATGCTCTGGGCTCCGCAGAGCTGATCAAGGCCAGGTGACTGATCACAATGCCCCCACCTCTGAAGCCCTGTGAGATCACACCGTCTCCCCCCTCATCCTCCCTTCCACTCCTCTGCTCCAACCTCACCACCTCCCCTGCTGCCCCTCCCATCAGCACGCTCACAGCCACCTCAGGGCCTCTGCCTGGGAACAATTCACCCAGATCTTTCCGTGGCGAGGTTGCCTGTGCTAATTCAGGTTTCACCTCTGAAGTAGCTCTTAAGGCTCTCAGAAAAACCCAGAAAACAGCACCGATCTTGTTTACTTGCTTTTGATCTGTCTCAACCAGATTGTAAAGACCCACAAAACAAAGACTGTATGGCTCTCTCCCCTTCACGCTGTACACCCTGGACCTGGAACAGCAAGTGCATATTCGTTCAGTGAAGAGTGAACGAATGCATGTCCAAGGGAAGAGGCGGCTGAAGCTGGGTCTTCCTTGGGGAGTCCAGGAGAAGGGGCGTGGGGACAAGCTGCAGGTGAGGATGTGAGCTGTTAGGGCCAGGGGCAGAGGAGCTTTCTGAGGGGAAAGCCTCACGTGGGGTTCCCTGGGAGGACCCCAGACAGGCGCTGACCCCGAGGAGGGCGGGGTGGGGGGTGGGGTTTCAGGGGAGCCTGGGGCTAAACCGGCAGCTATTCCTACCTGAAAGGGGGGAGGGTGTGTGAGAGCACAACTCTAGGGGGAGCTGTTTATGGAAGTGGGGAGTGAGGGTGTCGGTCATCGAAAGCAATATTCTCAAGGGGGATTATTATGGGGAGGGGTGGGGGAGAAAAGGAAAAAAGGTATTTTGGGCGGCTGATCAGAATGCAATGTATTTTTACAGTAACGAAAGGGGCGTTGGGGGGGTGGTTAGGAGCTTTGGGGGCTGTTGTGCGTGGACAGAGAAAATAGGGGTCTGCTATAAAACACTAATACCACACTCTTGCGAAGCAACCTACAAGAATACCAAAGGGAGGGTTCACGGACAGCTGCTCTGCACGGGGACGAGCAATGCCGATGGCATTTTGGGGGCTGTCCTTCAGGAAGCAAAGACGGGGGGGCTGTGTAGAAAGGGAACCTATGAGAAAGCCTTAGTGGGGGGCCCTGGCAGCAGCTGAGGGATCGCCACGAATGAGAGCGCTCTGGTAGCTGTCCTGCACTGGGGGCGGTAATGGGGCGCTATCCGGAGTAGTCTTCTGGGGGAGCAGTCATGGGGGGGCCCCCAGCGAGGGCCGGGCGCGAGAAGCACTGATAGGAACGCTCTGGGAACCAAGACGGGCCAGGGCGGGACCCCCCGCCCACGCTGCCCCCGGGCCCCCGGGCCACGCGCCCCGTCACTCACCGGCGCCGGGGTCTCCGCCGGGAGGAGGCTGAGGAGGCGGAGGAGGCGCCGCCGCTCCGGGGAGACCCGAGGGCCCGACCGGAAGTGCCACCCCCTCCCCCTCCCCGGCAGCCCCGCGCCGCCCGCCTGCCCGCCCGTCCGGAAGCGGAAATCGCGCCCGTCTCCGAGGCGCCGGCGTGGAGGAGCGGAAAGGGGAGGCGGCGGCGGAGACCGGGAAGGGGAAGTGCGCCTGCGCGCTGGCTCGGGGGCCGCAGGGACAGGGGGAAGCCGGCCCTGCTTCCGGTGGGCGAGCGGAGAGCAGTGCGCCTGCCCCTTCTTAGGGCACCGCCCACACGCCCCGGGCCCCTCGTTAAGCCACGCCCCTTATGCAAAAATCAACGCCTAAGCCCCGCCCCAGCCCCGACGACTCCTCTTTCGGAGCTTATTTAGCATAGTCCCCGCTCACCGCCTCAGAACCCACCTTCGTCGACCCAGCCCTTGAAGTCTGCCCCGTACTCCCAGTCTCAAAGGCCCCCACTCTCTGGAAGCCCACCTCTCCCTGGTAACCCCCGCCTCTCGGAGCTTCTGGGGCCGAGCCACGCCCCTGAGCGTGAGCCCCGCCTTTTCCGCTCTCAGTATTTAAGCCCCCGCCTCTCTCACCGCTTTCACGTTCAATTGTTTCGCACTTCCAAAGCATTTCGCTAAGTCAGGGGGTCTGAAAGTGCGGCTTGAATACCTGCGGCAATGGCGCCACAGGAAATTCGTTAGAAATGTAAATTCCCAGCCCCCTACCCCAGATTCCCTGAATCACAGACCCTGGGGGAAGGGCCTAGGGACCTGCGTTTTAAAACACCCTTCAGGTGATTTTGACGCAGGCTGAAGTTTCGATCCACACAGCTTTACCACATTTTACACGGCCCCTCTCGTATACTCGCTCTAAGCCTCGCCTCTAACTCAGCCCCACTTCAAGCAGCTAAGCCCAAGTCTCTCCAGCCCTTCCTCCTAAACTCTGCTTTCCTCTGGGACTCTCCTTTGGTACTCCTCTCTTAAGGACCCTCTTCTCTCCCCTTGGCCTGCACAGCAGTTATATCCACCGCTCAGCATCCTCACAGTTCAAGTCCTACCTGTCCCAACACCTTGCTCTCCAGCAGTTTCCCCTTGAAGCCCCTCCCGTCGGATAAACCATCCATTCCCTCTAAACGCCCTGTTTCTGCCCGCCAACCCGCCCACTTGCTTAAGCCCCTCCCCGTCCTCAGTCCCCTTATCCTAGGCCCCGCCCACAGCCATCACCTAACTGCGCAACGTCCTGACATCTGCAGGTCCAGGTCACTCCTTATCTAGTTGCTGCTACTGCTGCTAAGTCGCTTCAGTCGGGTCCGACTCTGTGCGACCCCATAGACGGCAGCCCACCAGGCTCCCCCGTCCCTGGCATTCTCCAGGCAAGAACACTGGAGTGGTCAGTCCAGCACGTAACCCTTAATTCTGTTGTGTCTCTGCAAACAGCTCCAGAACAAAGAGATGGGCCAAAGTGGTGAATAATTAGAATGGAATCTGGTTAGAATGACGCGGGGAACGGGGACTCGGGGTCACGTTTGCACCGAAGGTTCTATGTTTTACCTGAGTGGACATTAAAGGGAGTGCTTTGGGGTCCACTGGAGATGGGAGCGGCGGCAGAGGCTTCTCCCAACCCAGTCTTTAGCGCCAAGCTAATGAAGCACGTGGCATGGGGGTGGTGCAGCGGCAGAAGAGCATTGGAAGGGAGAAGGGGGCCAGCCCTGGGACCCTGAGGGAACACACACCAGTGGGCAGTAGGCAGAGATTTATTTCCACAGTCCCTGCCTCCACAGGCCTGTCAGTCCGGGGGAGGGTGGTAGAAGGCAGCAGGATCCAGAAGTTGAGGTCTGCACCCTCAGCCCACTCCCACAATGGGAAGACCACCAGACAAGGTGTCCCGGCCTCGCTGCCCAGGCCCCACGCCCGCGGCACACCCAGCTCTAAACCTGGCCGGGGGAGCGGTGGCCGGGGGTGTGGGTCAGGCCAGCTGTTTCCCCTCCAGCTCTTCTTCGTCGTCGTCGGCCCCTGCCGTGGCCGGGATACCGTCGTCGTCCCACTGCGCTTCAGGCTCTGGGTCCGGAGGACACAGAGGTGCCTCCATGGCCTCGGGGTGCTTGCGTTTGGCGTGGCGCCGGAGCGTGTTGGTCTCCATGAAGCGCAGCCGGCACACCGGGCACTGGTAGGGGCGCTCGCCGGAGTGGACGCGGTGGTGGTGGGCCAGCTCGCCCGCCTCTCGAAAGCGGCGGGGGCAGAGCGGGCAGCGGAAGGGCCGCAGGCCCGCATGGATGTTGCAGTGCCGCCGCAGGTGGCTGGACCGCTTGAAGGTCTTGCCGCAATCCTTGCACTCGTGCGGCTTCAGCTCTGAGTGTGAGATGCTGTGACGCTCCAGGTCGGAGAGGTAGGGGAAGGCCCGAAGGCACACCGGGCAGAAGTGCGGCGCCTTCTTAGGGCCGGGGCCGGAGCTCTCGGGCCCGCCGGCCACTGACCCTTCGGAGACCGTGTAGGGCACACCCTGATCATCGATCAGCAGGAGGTCACTGCTATCGCCGCTGCCCACCGGGGCGCTCACCCCCTGTGCCAGGGGGGCCTCCTGCTCTGACTTAGCAGGGCGACCCCGCTTGCGCGGGAGGGAGGCCTTGAGCGTCCGGTGGGAGGAGGTGGCCCCCCCAAGACTTCGGCCTCGGCGGCCCCGGGGAACAGGAGGCGGTAAGGCCAGAGGTTTCTCTTCTTCCTCAGGCAAAGGCGAAGGCCACGGGTCTGGGCTGGGGGTGTCCATTGAGCAGTGGGGGACTTGGGTCTGGGCACTGGAGCCGGGCTAAGAGAAGAGAGGGGCAGCCGTCAATGCAGGGTGGTCTGGACTAGCCCTAGTACCCCAGACAACTTCCTGGGTTCCAGTCCGGCGACCAGGGCATGGCTGACATCCGCTTGGACGCGCAATTAAAGCCAAGCTAGTGGGTAAAATAGCAGGATAATTCTGTACCAGTCGCTAAACACCTGAGCCCCACAGCCGTCTCCCAGACCTCCCTGACTCCTCCTAGACATTCAGGGTCAACCAGCAAAAATAAAGAAAACAACTCCTGGGGGGACAGAGTCCAACTGAGGGTGCAGGCCAGTATTTGAGCCTCAGAACAGAGAGAAGAGCCAGCGAGGCCTCAGAAATGTTTTCTCTCTCTTCCTGACGAGGTGAGAGAAGGGGGGCGGGGTGTCAGGACTGGAAGAAAAAAGAAAGGGACTTGTCTGTTCCTGAGTTGTGGATGAGGATGTATGTCAGAGCTGTTAAGAGCCTGGGCTCTGGAGCCAGAGGTTTGATCAGAGCTCTGGAGCTCAGATTCCTGAGCTTGTCACTCTCTGTGTGGTGGCCTTGGGCAAGGCGCTCACCTCTTTGAGCCCCAGCTAAGCCTTTCCAAAACAGGGTATTTCCACCTACTTGCACAGACGTGCCATGAGGATAATATACGTAAAGTGTTCAGTACGCAGGGGGCTTCCCTGGTGGCTCAGACAGTAAAGAATCAGCCTGCAATGCAGAGGAACCGAGCTCCATCCCTGGGTAAGGAAGATCTCCTGGAGAAGGGAATGGCAACCCACTCCAGTATTCTTGCCTGTAGAATCCCATGGACCCAGGAGCCTGACGGGCTACAGTCCATGGGGTCACAAGAGTAGGACACGACTGAGCGACTAACACTTTCATACACAGAGGTCCTTAGGAGATATTAGCTCTTATCAGGGCTTGTAACTAAGCTTTACACCAACCCTCTGAATAAAGGTGTATCACCTCCTTTTTGCAAATTTGGAAAACGAAGGCACAAGTTCCAACTCCCTCCACTGGTAAGCGGCCGGGTCAGGACTTGTTCTCAGAGACCCCGGTGTCTCAGGGAGTAATAAGAAATGGGCCCAAGGGACCTCATGAGGTCCCTTAGCCCTGCGTTTGAATCCAGCTCTGCTAACTAGCAAGCGGCCTTGCCTCTCCGAGCAAGTTCCCACCTCTGTAAAATGGACATAGCAGAGTTGCCAGTTGTAATAAGCACCAAACGATCTACCATCAGCAACACCACCAGGGCCTGGGACCAGGGAACAAGAGTGTACTAAAGTGCAGGGCGAGAGACACAGGTGCACCCCATTAGAGCAGGCACCCAGAGTGAGACCCACAGAAGGGCAGCCACTTCTCCGTGACCACACGGCTCCCTCTGTTGCGGGTGCCTAGGCCAGAACCCGGGTCTCTGGAACAGGGCCTAGACCCTCGCCCTCCTCCACCCGGGGCGCAGGCGCGCGCTCGGCCGGCGGCCCCGACCGCGCGGGGCGGGCCCTGCGGGGGCGGCGGCCAATGAGCGGCGCCGAGCCGCGGACGGCTAGGCCGAGCCAGGAAGGGGGTCTGCGCGCGCGCGCGACCAGGCGGGCCGGCTCGGCGGGGCGCGAGGTCGGCGCGCGCGCCTCGGCGGTCGCGCGAGCCGGAGCAGGTGGGGGGCGCGCTCCAGGCGCGCACGGCCCCGGGTCTCCCCTCGCCCGCTCCCGTCCCCCCACCCGGGCCCCCCGCCTCTCGGGTACCTCATTTGCATGCCGCCTGGACTCGCGAGTGTGCGCGCGCGGGGGCGCGAGGCCGGCGTGCGGGAGGGGCGGGGGAGAGGGGGACCCTGCCTCCCGGCGGCGCGCGCGCGGCCCCGCCCCTCGGAGTGGACGCCCCGCCCCCGGCGCCCCCGCCCGGCCAGGCTCAGCCCGCGGGGAACAAAGGGCACGCGCTGGGTCCTAAGGGCCGTTCACGTCCCCATCGGCAGGCCGCTCCTGAGCACCCGCCGCTCTCGCTGGCCCCGAGCGGTAAAAAATTACCGTACCAACACATCCTACACAAACAGAAATATCATTCTCCCACAAAGGACCCAGCCGGGTGACCCAATAAAAGAAAGGTACCAAAAGGAGGAGAAGCGGGAAAATGGCGGCGGGTTCCCGTAGTTAACATGGCGCCCGACGGGCTTCAAAGCCCACTGGAAGAGTAAAGCACAAGATGGAGCCCGCTCTTTCCTTCTGTCTCTGTCGCAGGCGGCGAACTTCAATGTCTGTTTTTTCCTGATGCAACTCGACGTCCTACCCAGGAGAAGCCTGAGGCTGCGACGAGGGAATCAAATCTGCCCTCATCTTTGTTAACACCCACCAGCGTCGACAACGCCGGGATGAGGCCGCGCGCTCGTAGCTTGTTGCCCATAGTCTGTATGGTGCCGAGGGTCACCCTAAGTCCCGCCCCTTCCCCATGCCCTCACCCAAGATGGCGCCGCCCTGGCTTCTCTACCCTCCAGCAGCTGGGAAAGGGACGGGAAAGAAGAAGGGAGGGCGGCGGGGAGGAGGGAAGCCAAGAAGGCGGGAGGAAGGGGGAGTGAGGGGGAGAAGGGAGCCGAGGCGGAAGTCGAGGGGCCCCCCGGGTGGAAGTGACGCTACCCCCGCTGCCCAAAATGTCGGCGCCCAGAGGGAGGTGTAAGTAATTAAAGAGGAAAGCCGACTGACTTTCCCGGCCTCCCGGGGCCGCCTCAGGGCTCCAGAAACCCCGCTCCGAGCGAGCAAGGTGGACTCGCCGGGCCGCGGGCCCAGCCAGACCTGCCCCCGCCTCGGGCTCCCGGGCCCGCACCTCAGGGACAGGGGGGAGGGGCACAAAAGGCCGGCTCTCGGGGCCTGGGTCCCCGAGCAGACTGGGGAGGGGGGCCAGCCCCGCGGGCGACTGGGTGGGGAGGAGGCGGGACTTAGCGGCGCCGGGGCGGAGTGATGGCTACGAGGAGGCTGAGTGGGCGTGGTTTGGGGAGTGGGCGGGACTGTGGTCGAAGTGGGAGGAGCTTGGGCAAGGGGCGAGGTTTGACGAAGGGGCGTGGCTCCGGGAGACTGGTAGGCGGGCCCTAGGTTGAAGGGTCCCCACTGAGGCTGAGTGGGGAAAAGGGTTCAGTGTGGAGGTGGGAGGAGCTAGGAGAAGGGGTGGAGTTTGTCGAGGGATGAAGCTTTCAGAAAGTGATGGGCATAGTGGAGGGGGGTGGGGTTTAAGCGTGTAATTTGGGGGCGTCTTTAGTGGAAATAGCAAGTCTTTATAACTGCAGGTGAAATGACTTAGAGAAGATGGGGAGAGTGTCAGAGAGGAACGGCTGAGGTGGCAAGAGAGGGAGAGTGATGGGGCCTTGGAAAGAAGGGGTTTACATAAAGCCTGAGCTTAAGGAAAAAGCGGGATTTAGGAGGTGGATCTTGGAGAAGAGATGGGGACTTCAAGAGGAAGCTCGGAGGAATGTAGCAGACAGCAATTAATCAAAACAGCTTAGCTGTTGAATCTTTGCTGTGCGGTCAGTAAGCACTTGGCGCGTGTGGCCACAATTTTGCTTAGTCCTCACCACCTCCTGAGGTAGGTCCTCCTAGTATCCTATTTTGTGGATGGAAATAGAATCGGTTGGTTTTTTCGAGGATAGTCATGGTCACCCTGGAAGGTTGATTCATATGCCCTTAACCCAAAATCTTTGTTCTCTCACTGGCTAAGAATGTCAGCCTTCCTCCGAAGATGACTTTCATCTTCAAAGAAGAGAGGGGGTGGCTTTCAGAAATACAACAGCCTTCGGGAACAAGGAGACTTTGGAAGGAGTAGGTGGGGCCTGAGTGCGAGTGGGCGGGGCTTAACCACAGTGGGTGGGGCTTGGAGCAGGGTGGGAGTCCAGCTTAGAAGTGATTGGGAAGATAGGCAGATGAGTGGGGGGCGGGGGTCCAAGGAGAGTGGGAGGGGTTTTAAGAGCAGTGGGTGTGGCCTTTGACAGATGGGCGTGGTTTAGGAGTTAGTCCCCTGGGTTTCTAGGGACAAGTGGCTGGTCTCTGAGTCCAAGGAGCCTAATTGGGGAGGCTGATGGGGAGGTGACTCCCTCACCCCGCTCCATGTCTCCCTGCTCCAGAGAGAGCCCCCACCCGCCACTGCCCTTGCACCGCGCCGCCATGGATGACGCGCCGCTGCCAGCTCCCCCGCTCCCCGCCCGGGCCCCGGCCCCGGGCCCGGCTCCGCCCGCTGCTGCCCCCCGCGTCCCGTTTCACTGCAGTGAGTGTGGCAAGAGCTTTCGCTACCGCTCGGATCTGCGGCGCCACTTCGCTCGGCACACTGCGCTCAAACCCCACGCGTGTCCGCGCTGCGGCAAGGGCTTCAAGCACAGCTTCAACCTGGCCAACCACCTGCGCTCGCACACCGGCGAGCGACCCTACCGCTGCTCCGCCTGCCCCAAGGGGTTCCGAGACTCCACCGGCCTGCTGCATCACCAGGTGAGTCCTGCAGGCCGGCCCTAGGCTGGCCTCGCTGTGCTGGACTTGCCCTCAGAGTCCCGGAGACCCACTGTGGGCAGTAGCAGACAGCTGGCCCCTGAGAATTTCTCTCTCCCTCCCTCCCCATCAAAGCATCCTGACCAGTGAAACCATGAGGTGTTTCTCTTTGAGTCACCACCCAACCCAGGAACTAAAATATTCACAGTAAATCTGCCCCTCCCCTGTCCTGTGCTTCTGCTCATATGCCAGCATCTGCAACTTTGTGTTCATCTTCCCGTACCGTTTTTCAGATAGATTTACCATATATGAACTTAATTCCTTTACTCAGCAATTATCTATCAACTGATTTCCCAGTTCCCAACCCCGGGGCTACCAGGATGAAATCAATAAAGTCCGTGCCTTCGGAGAACTTACATTCCATTGAAAGTGGCCCATAGCCAGGTAGACAATCAGCAAATTCACAGGCGAGGGTGATCTAGAAAGGAAGAGATTTGGGGAAGGAAGTTAAAACAGCAACAGCACTAATAACCATCTGCTGTGAAGGAGAAAAGGGGGAAAGCTCTGGGCTACTAGACAAGGTAGGAAAGTCAGGGCAAGGTGATGGTGCAGCTGAGACCTGAAGGAAAAGCAGGAATTCGCCGTGCGAACAGCATATCAGGAAAAGGGAACAGCCAGTCCTGAGGCTGGAGGGACCAAAAGAATGCGGACAATGGCTGGACGCAGAGAATGAGAGGGTCGCAGCTAGATCCTGGCCCGGTGGACCTGGCCGGAGGCTTCCCCCGCGTCCCTTCGGGAGGCCAAGACTCTGTCCCCGGGGCCAGACTCTCAGCCCTGCCGGGCTCTCCCTCCTGCCCTTGCAGGTCGTCCACACTGGTGAGAAGCCCTACTGCTGCCTCGTCTGTGAGCTCCGCTTCTCCTCGCGCTCCAGCCTGGGCCGCCACCTCAAGCGCCAGCATCGTGGGGCGCTCCCGTCCCCGCTGCAGCCCGGCGCAGGCCTGCCCGCCCTGAGCGCGCCCTGCTCGGTCTGCTGCAACGTGGGGCCCTGCTCGGTGTGCGGGGGCTCAGGGGCGGGCGGGGGCGGTGCCGGCGGCGAGGGTCCAGAGGGGGCAGGCGCCGGCGCGGGGGGCTGGGGGCTGGCTGAGGCCGCGGCGGCTGCAGCGGCGGCCTCCCTGCCCCCGTTCGCTTGTGGCGCGTGCGCGCGGCGCTTCGACCAGGGCCGTGAGCTGGCGGCCCACTGGGCGGCGCACACCGACGTGAAGCCCTTCAAGTGCCCGCGCTGCGAGCGCGACTTCAACGCGCCCGCGCTGCTGGAGCGGCACAAGCTGACCCACGACCTGCAGGGCCCTGGCGCGCCCCCGGCTCAGGCCTGGGCCCCCGGGGCCGCCGGCGAGGGCGGCGAGGCTCAGCCAGCCTGGGACGGCGGGCTGCTCCTGGGCCGCGCCGGGGGCGGCGTACCTGAGCTGGGGGTGCTGCTCCCCGAGGGCGGCGGCGAGGCGCCCGCGGAGCCGTCGGAAGACACGCTGTACCAGTGCGACTGCGGGACCTTCTTCGCGTCGGCGGCGGCGCTGGCCAGCCACCTGGAGGCGCACTCGGGCCCCGCGGCCTACGGCTGCGGCCACTGCGGGGCACTATACGCGGCGCTGGCGGCCCTGGAGGAGCACCGGCGCGCCAGCCACGGCGAGGGCGCGGGCGCGGGCGCAGGCGCGGGCGGCGCAGAGGCGGTGGCAGCGCCTGCCCGCGAGGGGGAGTCTCCGTCCGGGGAGCCCGCGTCTGCCTCAGGCCGCGGCAAGAAGATCTTCGGCTGCTCCGAGTGCGAGAAGCTGTTCCGCTCGCCGCGCGACCTGGAGCGGCACGTGCTGGTGCACACGGGCGAGAAGCCGTTCCCGTGCCTGGAGTGCGGCAAGTTCTTCCGTCACGAGTGCTACCTCAAGCGCCACCGGCTGCTGCACGGCGCCGAGCGGCCCTTCCCCTGCCACGTCTGCGGCAAGGGCTTCATCACGCTCAGCAACCTCTCCAGACACCTGAAGCTGCACCGGGGCATGGACTGAAGCGGCCAGGCCTGCGCCCCGCTGTCCGACCTCCCCTCCCCGGCGGGCTGGACTCAGGGCCCGGCCCCGGGGACCTAGGGACCACGAGGGAGGCCCCCCACTGGCCCTCCAGAGCCAGGCACGAGCCCTGGGAAGAGGGGACCCTGGCTGGAGGACAGGGGACCACCCAGCACCTGCACGGGCCCCTGAGCTGGTGGGCGGCAAGACTAACCTCAAGGGTCTGGGATCTATGGAGAGACTCCTAACCTCGAGGCCCCTGGAACACGTGCTGACCACCCCCAAGTCAATCGGCCTCTAAGATGTGGGGACCTGGGGATGACAAAGGGGTCTCCACAAGTCCTTCTCCTCTTGAGGGCCCTAATAATAAAAGATGGGCACCCCCTTCCCCACCCCAGGGAAGACTGCCCCTCTTCCTAAGAGCCATCATTCCAACCACCTAGATCTGGAGAATGGGGGCAACCATGTCCCCGGATTTCCCTGGATCCCCCCCAAATGCTACCCACCAGGAGTCACTGGTGCCCCCAGATAACAGATATAGCCGGAATCTGCCTCCTCCCCTGTCACTTATACCCTGTGTGGAAAGAGGACCAGGGTAGTTGCCCGGTCTCACTCCCCTACTGCGGAATGGATGGACCCTAATGATCTTCCTCGCCCCTCAAAACTTAGAATAGGCTGGTTCAGAATCCGACACCCCCCGCCCCCGTAGGATGGACTGATCCGGATGCACGTAGACTCCACCCACTGCCCACTGGAATGGGCTGGTGCGGGTTGTGGCCTGCGCCCCACCTCCTCAGAGTGAATACGGCAGACATTCCTCCCCTCCCTCCAGCGTGGGGGCCGGTCCACGTCATTCCCCTCTCTGTGAGCTCAAGAGTGGGGCGTGGGGTTCACCGGGGTATCCCTCGCTCTGCTGTAGCACCTGTCTTTCCATCTCTTGTCAGTTTGTCTCTGTGTTCTTCCCAGCGCCAAGGGGAAGGGGGATTTGGCTGGGGGGATGTCCCCTGTGAGCCTTGACCTCGCCTCCTCGCCCCACTCCCTAGCTTCTCCTGGACCCCAATAAACGCTGTCCTTTCAGCCACTCCCGTCTCATGTCCTGATCCTTGGTTTTTAGGGACGTGGGGGCTTCTCCCTCCCTGAATTAGGGCAGGGAGACAGACAAAGACAGAGCTTTCCTTTCGCCGGAGACATTCGAGTCCTCCACTCCCTCACAGAGACTGCCTGCCACCTCGTGGCATGTGAGAATCTTAATTTTCCCGATCAGGGATCGAACCCGTGTCCCCTACACTGGGCGCGTGGAGGCTTAACCACTGGACACTGCCAGTCCCAGTGTATGACCCTTTTAATGTCAGGGATGGTTTAGATCTCATCCGGGTGGAACCCTGCCTCTGAAAAGCAAAACCCATCCCCAACGGATGGACATGGCCCCTGGGACCAGACACACGCTTTAGAAACCCTCAATCCCACAGCACACGCCCCCTAAACACCTAAAGGCCCCGCCCCTTAGGTGCTGTCTCCCAGGCAACCAAATACGTCCCTTAGAGTCCTTACCCTAGATTAGGATCCGCCCATCTGAGAGTGAGCAGACTTTCCACACTGTCTTCTACACACTAAATTTTATTCCTATACTGAGTGCCAGGCACTGTAATTCCCCCTGGGAATCCAGCAGCGAACAAAATTACTCCCTAAGAAAACAAATGGCTGGGCTGTGTCACCGTAGGTGGAGTGGTCTGGTGTGGGGAGCAGGGGTGTTTCTCTGCAGAGGTGACACCTGATCTGAGACCAGAAGGGTGGGGAGGGGCCGGCCAAGTGGACAGCTAGGTAAGCACAGGAGGGGAGGGGGTGGTGAGAGGAGGTGGAGAGGTGAGCAGGAGTCAGGGCATGCAGACCCTTGGCTGACATAGGCATCTGGCTGTGCTCCGTGGACACAGATAAGCACGACTGTAAGTGTGAAGGGATGTGACTGATGCTGCACTTTCCAAGGGTCCCTCTGGCTGCTGAGTGGAGAAGGGGGCTGAGGAAATGCAGAGCAGGCTTCTGCAGTCCACCAGGAGAGAGACGTGCAGGCTTGGAGCCGAGCGGTGGACAGAGCTGGGGGGGCCCCGAGATGAATCCTGGAGGTGGGATGTGGGAGGGTGTGTTGTGTGTGTGCGTGTGTTTAATGGAAAGGGAGGAATCCGGGCGGGGGCTGGTTTCATGGTAGGGCCAAAAACGTAGAGAAAGCAAGTTTAGGTAGTGGCTAGGGGGTCACGAGTGCCATCTTGAGCTTCTTAAATTTGAGATGCTTGGGAGGTGGTGGTGTTCAGTCGCTAAGTCATGTCTGACCTCACGAACTGCAGCACGCCAGGCTTCCCTGTCCTCCACTATCTCCCAGAGTCTGCTCGGACTCCTGTCCATTGAGTCAGTGATGCCATCCAACCATCTCATCCTCTTGACCCCTTCTCCTGCCCTCAATGGCAAGCTTTAATAAGGCTCTGCTATTGATAGGCATGAACCCTAGAGAAACCTTGAACTCAGAACCACTGAAATACTCATTGATATGATCTGAGTGTGTTCCACAAAATTCTTATGTTGAAATCTTAGTACCCAATGAATGTGATGGTATTTGGAGGTGGGGGCCTTTGGACGGTGCTTAAGTCATGAGGGTGGAGCCCCCACGAATGGGATTCATGCCTCATAAAGGGCTTCTTTGTAACTGAAGGGACTCCAGAGAGACTGTAGCCCCTTCCACCCCATGAGGACACAGCGAGAAGGCACAGCAGTGAACAAGGACCCTCAGCAGAAGGCAAATGCTGGCACCTTGACCTTGGACTTTCAGGTTCCAGAACTGTGAGCAATAAACTTCTGTTGTTTATAAGCCACCCAGTCTGTGGTATTTTGTTATACCAGCCTGAATGGACTAAGACATTCATCACCAATACAGTGAATAAATAAAAGGTGGTATATTTATCCAGGCTTCCCTCGTGACCGGGATGGCGAGGAATCCTCCTGCAATGCAGGAGACCGGGGTTCAATCCCTGGGTTGGGAAGATCCCCTGGAAAAGGAAATGGCAACCCACTCCAGTGTTCTTGCCTGGAGAATCCCCATAGACAGAGGAGCCTGGTGGACTACATGGGTCCACATAGTTGCAAAAGGGTTGGACGTGACTTATCGACTGAACAACAACAACAACAGATATTATGCTATGAAATACTATAGGGACTTCCTTGAAGGTCCAGTTGTTAAGAATCTGCCTTGCAATGCAGGGGACACAGGTTCCATCCCCAGTGGGGGAACTAAGATCCCACATGTCTTGAGCACCTAAGCCCACATGCCACAAGGAACCTGCCCTAACAAAGACCCAACCCAGCCAGATAAATCCATAAACACTATACAGGAAGATAATGCATGAGTACAGAGACACACAGTTTCACAAGGGAAAGTTACAAAGAAGCCAGGCCTAAGAAACCAGATAGGTAGAGTCCCTTTTCGTATCTACCACATGGAAGCAGCAAAACTGAACTGTAATGTTGTTTAGGACACCCTGTTGGTATGAGCCATCTAGAGGAAAACTTTTATTTTCCCCTGTAAAACTCACAACAGTGTGGATAGATGGGTTAAGCTCGGGGTGGGACATAGTGGAACCTTCTATGGGGCTCTGGGGCGGCTGCCAACACTCCTTTTCTTAATCTGATGATTATTTTATAATTCTTTGTTAAATTGTGCGTTTTTATCATGCCCTTTACACCGATACGTCTTATACTTCACACAGAAAAAAACATTTAAAGGAAGGAAATAAGTTTGAGAGCAAAGAAGTGGGAGTTTGTCATTCAAGAAAGACGTTTTGCCTGGAGATCCACACGTGCCCACTTGGAAAGGTGGCAGGTCGGCCCCTGGGAATGCTCAACCTCTCCTCTCTACCCCCACTATTCAGCAAGGGGAAGCAGACTCACCCATTTGAGGTAATATATATATATATACACATATTCCTCCGAGTTGGAAAAACAAGACCCACCTCCTTAGGTACAGGTACCGCCCCCAGGGACAAGACCTGCCCACTTGGAGACCCGCTCGGCCTGCAGAGCCGAGGGCCTGGAAACGTGCCAGGGTTGTCATGGAGACGCCCGCCTGGCAGTAGGGTGATGAATAGGGACCTCCCTCCCACCTCACCTGCACACCAATCCTTTCTCTTCTGAGACGGTAGCGAAAGGAACTCACCCCCTTTCCCGAATGCTCCCCAGTGCCAGGGGTGGCCTGGACCTGGTCCCCTACTCGCGACACGGAGACCCCATTTTATCGATGTGCTCATTGAGGCTCAGAGGCTGAAAGGGTGGGTTTTACCCTGGGGGCGATCTCAGCTATTCCGGAGCATCACTTACTAGCCAGACGCCGGCGACTCCCACGCCTCTGTGGGCGGCGCTGACTCCCGCGCGCAGACCCGCTCACCTGCGCTCCGCATCTCCCCGCTCCCCATGGTAGTCTTCCCTTCCGGGGCGCCTCAACTGCAAAACCGCGTCCTTCTCACCTCGCGTCCCTCTTTGTGTGCGCGCTATCAGTCGTGTCCCACTCTTTGCGACCCCCTGGACTGTAGCCCGCCAGGTTCCTCGATCAAAGGATTTTCCAGGTAAGAGTACTGAAGTGCGTTGCTATGCCCTCCTCCAGGGGATCTTCCCCACCCAGGGATCGAACTTGCGTCTCTGAACGTCTCCTGCATTGGCAAGTGGGTTCTTTACCACTAGCGCCGCCTGGGAAGCCCCTCGGCCCTCTTTATTCACCTACAAATATTGCTCGACGTGCGACGCTCACTAGGGTAAAACAGGTAAACAAACAGGTGAAGAAACCCCCGCCCTCGGGCGTTTATATTCCAGTGAAAGGGGAAATAGACAATCAGTGGGCAACTGATACACAGACTAATATTTGTAATACGTACAATGTTGAAAATTAGGGCCAAGAAAGGACTAGATGGTGACAGGAGAGCTCTTAATTTTATTTATTTATTTGAACGCGCTGCGCAGCTTGTGGGAGGGATCACAGTTCCCCCATGAGGGATCAAACCGATGCCTCTGCCATGGAGGCGCAAAGTCCTAACCACTGGGCTGCCAGGGAATTCCCAAAATGGCTACCTGAGCTAAGGTGGACGGGACAGATGTCTCTGAGGAGATCTGTAAGAAACGACGGAAGTAAGGAAAACATGATGGTAACCCAGGAGAGGGCTTCCCAGGTGTAAAGAATCCGCCTGCAGTGCAGGAGAAGCGGGTTCGATCCCTGGGTTGGGAAGATCCCCTGGAGAAGGAAATGGCAACCCACTGCAGTATTCTTGCCTGGAGAATCCCATGGACAGAGGAGCGTGGCGGGCTACAGTCCATGGGGTCACAGAGTCGGACACGACGACCTAGGAGAAGAGCATTCCAGGCAGAAAAGTGCGCGTGCAAAGGCCCTGAGAGTGAACGAGCCAAGAGCGCGGTGAGGATGGAGCAGAGGGAGAAAGGCTGGAACCCGTTAACGGAGGCTCCAGGGTTCAGGTAGGTAGGGCGGGGAGCGGGGGTGTAGGTGAGGTAGGTGAGGAGGAAGAGGTGAGAGCCCCGGGACAGTGTTCAGCGCGGGAGCAAAAGTGATTGCGGTTTCCGGGTGCTGGAGGCAGGACTCCAGGGAGGGGCGGGGCCGCGATGCAGGGAAGCCAATGAGGAGGCGGCGGCGGCGGGAGTAGCACCCAGAAGGGCAGCGCTGGGCCAATCAGCACCAGGCCCGCCCCCAGGACAGGGACACAGCCCCCTGCCCGGGACCCCGCCCCCTACCCCTGCCTGAGCCGGCCCCGCCCCCTGCCCGGGGACACCGCCCCCAGCCCGAGCCGGTCCCGCCCCCTGCCGGAGCCGGCCCAGCCCCCGGCCCGCGGACCTCGCCCCAAGCCCGAGCCGGTCCCGCCCCCTGTCCGGGAACCCCGCCCCCAACCCGAGCCGGCCCAGTCCAGGCCTCCTCACGCACCTGGACCTGGGCCCCGCCCCTCCCTGCTCCTCTCCTCCGTCTCCCCTGCATCCGGCCGGGCCTCCGCGCGGGTCCCACAGGAATTTCTCTAAAACACTAATCGGATCATGTGACTCTCCAGTTTAAAACCTTTTCAATAGCTCCTCAGTACACTCGTAATGCGTCCGGCCTTCAGCCTGGACTGGGAGGCCGGACGTCCTTGCTCGTGCGGCTCTCGCCATGCCCCCATCCAAGGCCCCACGTGTCCCCTCAAGGCACGGATTCCCACGGCCGCCGCCTGCACATATGGACAGCACGCTGATCCCTCTGAAACTGCTTTCCCTCACCTTCATTCCTGAATTCGTTTCTTTCTTTTATTTAGGAAAAAATACTTTAAGGCCTTAAAATATATATAATAAAATAATAGCACACACACCTAGGTATGTACCCAAAAGAATTGAAAACAGCCATTAAAACAAAAACTTTACACGTAACGAATGCTCCTAACAGTACTGTTCACAAGAGTCCAAAGGTAGAAACTACCTAAGGTTCATGAACAAATGAATGGGTAAACAAAATACAGTAACCCATACATGGAATATTCAGTTCAGTTCAGTTCAGTCGCTCAGTCGTGTCCAACTCTCTGCGACCCCATGAATCGCAGCATGCCAGGCCTCCCTGTCCATCACCAACTCCCGGAGTTCACTCAGACTCACATCCATTGAGTCAGTGATGCCATCCAGCCATCTCATTCTCTGTCGTCCCCTTTTCCTCCTGCCCCCAATCCCTCCCAGCATCAAGTCTTTTCCAATGAGTCAACTCTTCGCATGGAATATTACTCAGCCATAAAAAGAATGAAGCATTGGACACACAGCACACATACGTGGTGACACATGGATACTAATTGGCCTGCCAATGCAAGGGACACGTGTTCAATCCCTGGTCTGAGAAGATTCCACATACCATGGAGCAACTAAGCCCTTGAACCACAACTATTGAGCCTGTGCTCTAGAGCCCATGAACTGCAACTACTGAAGCCTGCATGCCCAGAGCCTGTGCTCCGCAACAAGAGAAGCCACTGCAATGGGAAGCCAGTGCACCACAGCAAAGACCCAGTGCTGCCAAAAATAATTAAATCAAAAAGAATGAGGTGTTGACACAGGCTACACATGGATGAACCTGGAAAACACTGTAAGTGAAAGAAGCCAGTCATAAAGGACTGCACACTGGATGACTCAACTGATATGAAACAGCCACAGTAGACAAGCCCATAGAGACAGAAAGACGATTATTGGTTGCCAGGAGCTGAGGGGAGAAGGGAATGGGGAGTAACAGATTAATAGATCTGGGTTTCTGTCCAGGGTGATAAAAAAGTCCTGGAACTAGACACTGGAGTTGATTGTACAACTTTGTGAATGTTCTTAATTTCACTGAATTGTACACAGTTCCAATTGGCTAAAATAGTAAATTTTTATTTTTTATTTTTTGGCTGTACCGCAAAGTATGTGGGATCTTAGTTCACCAACCAGGTGTCGAACCCACACCCCCTGCAGTGGAAGCCCAGAGTCCTAACCACTGGACCACCAGGGAAGTCTCTAAAGTGGTAAATTTTATGTTATGTGTATTTTAACAAATAAAAATATACACACACACACATTCATATATTGACTACTAGTTTTAAAACATAAGGTACTCCTGACTGCATAGATCTTTCCCCTCCCCTGACTGCCTCTCCCTTCTCAGAGGTCACCCTACCCCAAATTTGGTGCTTATTGTTTCCATGGATGTGTTTAGACTTTTGATCCTTAAAATACAGCATTATCGACCCACTATCATCTCTCTCATCTCTTTGTGAGATAGAGACTTAGACCCACCACTTTGAAACTCTCAGGACCTCACTTTACTGCTCTGTGAAATGGGAGAGTAATGTTACCCACTTCCTAACAGGCTGGAAGGGATTGGGGGCAGGAGGAGAAGGGGACGACAGAGGATGAGATGGCTGGATGGCATCACCGACTCCATGGACATGAGTTTGGGTGAACTCTGGGAGTTGGTGATGGACAGGGAGGCCTGGCGTGCTGCAATTCATGGGGTTGCAAAGAGTCTAACATGATTGAGTGACTGAAGTGAACTGAACTGAACACGAAGAGGAACAAATGGGTTTGTGTTTGTAAAGCACTTACATTGTAAGTCATCGTTTATTTTCATTTCATCCCATACTTTGTGAAGTGTGGAACACATTCACTATGGTTTCAAGTTCCAAAAGTGCAAAAGGAGAGAGTGTAGTCACTTTCAGTCCTGGGAGTTAGACAATGTTGCGAGCTCTTTGCTCTCCTCCCAGTTCTCCCAGTTCACCCAGACACAGCCTGCTGATAAGTGCAAACGGGGCAAGCTGTGCTCCGTCTTCCAAATTTTTCTCTGTTATCACTTGGAACCTTTCCATATTTTTACACAGCAAACTTCTTTGTTCTTTCTTTTATGAACACACAGCATTCTTCTGGGTAGATTTATCACTCAAATCCCTGACCAATGGGCATTTAGTTCACTTCCCCTGTTTTGAAGCAAGGCACAATACTGCAACGATTAACCTGATACAGACACCTCTCCTGGCATGTTTCTGAGTAGCGCTGGTATATTTCTTTCCTATTTCCATTTGCTCCTCTTCCCATTTCTAACTCTTGGTTTTCATCCTGCGGGTTTCAGCAGAAACACTGTTGCCTCCAGGAAGCCCTCAGGGGTCACTCTCACTCAGAGGCGAGTCTGCTCCGGTAATCCCACGGCATCCTGTTTCCTGCCTTGGAGCACACTCTCCAGGAGGGCAGGAGGGCCTGTGACTGTCTCCTGCTCCGTCAGACCGGGAGCTCCCTGTGCACTGGGTCCGGTGGCCTCTGTCTTAGCTACTTCAGCTCCAGCACCAAGGACAGAGCTAGCTCATAGTAGGTGCTCAGTAAACACCGGTGGCTTCGGATGGAGTGAAAGTACGTAGCACAATGAGTAACTGGTTTCTTAGCGTCAAGTGGATAGCCACGGGGGGGTTAATCACGGAGGGCGAGACTGAGGCTCACAGAGGGAACGTCGCCTTCTCAGGCAGCCGCGTGACGGCTGCAGCCAGGTTCCCGTCCCGATTGCGGAGACTTTTCCGTCGCCTGTCACTCAGGGCCGCATTCACCATCTTTCCCGGCCACCCGCCTCGCCCCGCACAGTGCCTGGCGCAGACAGGACCTGATGAATGTGCATGTGTTGAAGGAATGAATGGGTGTGTGTGTGTGTGTGTGGGTGGGTGTGGGTGTGTGTGTGTGTTGTGAGAGGTGGGGGCTGACCTCCTGGAGGCAGAGGACGGGCCCTCAGCCCCCTCCCCTTAGAGGACCCAGGCGTCCGAGCCGCCCTGCGTCCCCGCCTCCTGGGTCCCCCCGTCCACCCGCTTCCGGCCTCCCCGCCAGCCTTTTCCCCTTCCAGGCGCGGACGAGGAGCCGGGTTTCCGGGGGGAAGGCTTAGGCGGCGACACCGAGGCGGCCTCCTCCCCCGCCCCCGCCCCCACCGCGCTCCGGGGCCCTGCCTCCCCGCCACCGCCGTCCGCGCTCGGCCGGCCGCGGGGAAGGAAGAAAGGAGCGGAGAGGCGGAGGGCGCGGAGGTAAGGGCCGGGCGCCGGGCCGAGCCGCGGGCCCAGGGCTCAGAACCCTGCTGGGGAGGCCGCTACCCGCCGCCCCGATTCTGCTGATCACGCCTGCGGGGGGCCGAGGGCTCGGCCCGGTGGGGGGACGGGCCCCCCTCGGGGGCCGGGGGCTCCCCACCCAGCCCCAGTGGCCTTTCCCGGGGGGGCATCCAGGCCCGGGCCCCCAGCCCCCTTCTCTCCCTTGTCTCAGGCGCCCGGCCCCCTCCCCCAGCCCTCTCCACCCCCGGGGACCCCGGAATCCACACCCCCCACCCCAGGTACTCAAGTCTAGATGCGGGTACCCAGCAATTCCTCCCCAGCTCTCGCGCACCCCCAGCCCCCGGAATCCGGGCCCCTGAGCCCCCTCCCAGCCCAGGACTCCCAGCCCTCCTATCCCGGCCTCTCCCAGCCTCTGGCCACCCGGGCACCCACACTCCATTTCCGGGGCCTCCGGACTCTGCCTCCCACCCCCTCCTCTCTGGCACCGGGGACTGTGTCCCGGCCCCTCCCGGCAGGCTCCGGCCGGGTCCCTCCGGAGGAAAAGCGCTTCACCGACTTTGCCCCCGTTTCTTCTGTCTGTCTCCGTCTCGTTCTCTGTCTCCCTGTCTCTCCGAGCTCCATCCTGCTACAGTCCCGCTGGCCTCTGTGCTGGCCCCATCTCTGCCTGCATCTCTTTGTTTTCTCTTCATCTCTGTCTCTGCTGGGTGTCCCCATCTCTCTCCTGCTTTCTGCTTCTCGCCGTCCCATCTTCCTGCTTCTCCAGGTCTCTGCCTCTCACCCCGGCCCCTTTCCTCCGTCTGTCTCTCCCTCTCTTGCCTCGCTAACCCTCTGACCCTCTCAGTCTCTCCATCGCTCTGTCTCTGCATTTCCGCACCGCCCCCCCCCCAACCCCACCCCCAGCCCCCGCAACAATATCTCTGTCTTTTCCCTTTCTCTTTACAGGCATGGATCCGCAGCCCCCTCCACCAGCCCAGGGCAGCCCACCTCACCGGGGCCGGGGCCGGGGCCGGGGCAGAGGCCGTGGGAGAGGCCGAGGCCGTGGCCGGGGGGGCGCCGGAGCCCCCCGGGCGCCCCTGCCCTGCCCCACGTGTGGCCGCCTCTTCCGCTTCCCCTACTACCTCTCCCGGCACCGGCTGAGCCACTCGGGCCTGCGGCCCCACGCCTGCCCCCTGTGCCCCAAGGCCTTCCGCCGGCCGGCCCACCTCTCCCGCCACCTGCGTGGCCACGGGCCGCAGCCCCCGCTGCGCTGCGCCGCCTGCCCTCGCACTTTCCCCGAGCCGGCGCAACTCCGGCGCCACCTGGCCCAGGAGCACGCAGGAGGCGGCGTTGAGCTGGCCATCGACAGGGCAGCCAAGGAGGCAGCCGAGTCCGGCTGGGGCCCGCAGGACAAGGCCGCCGAGCAGCCACCCGGCGCCGGAGCCGAGGAGGAAGACGCAGCGGCTGAGGAGGAGGCAGCGGCGCGGCCCGAGCCGTGGGCCGCGGGGGAGCCAGGCACGCCAGCGGCCGCCACAAGCGCGGGGCCCCGCGAGCCGGAGGGGGCCGAGGCCGAGGCCGGGGCGGCGGAGCTCAGGGCCGAGCTGGCGCTGGCGGCTGGGCGGCAGGAGGAGAAGCAGGTCCTGCTGCAGGCCGACTGGACGCTGCTGTGTCTCCGCTGCCGGGAGGCCTTTGCCACCAAGGGCGAGCTCAAAGCGCACCCGTGCCTGCGCCCCGAGGGCGACCAGGAGGGCGAGGGGGGACCCCCGCCGCGCCCCAAGCGCCACCAGTGCTCCATTTGCCTCAAGGCCTTCGCCAGGCCCTGGTCGCTGTCCCGCCACCGGCTGGTCCACTCCACCGACCGCCCCTTCGTGTGCACGGACTGCGGCCTGGCGTTCCGCTTGGCCTCCTACCTCCGCCAGCACCGCCGCGTCCACGGCGCGCTCAGCCTGCTGGCCCCGCTGCCCGCAGCGGCCAAGAAGGACGACAAGGCGGTGGCAGTGAGCGGCCGGACCTCAGGGAGGGGGCCCGAGGGGGGCGAAGGGGCGGAGGGGGGGCCGGGCGGGCAGAACGGAGGCGAGGCGGCCCCGGCCCGGGCCCCGGCCGGCGAGCCCCGCTTCTGGTGCCCAGAGTGCGGCAAGGGCTTCCGGCGCCGGGCGCACCTGCGGCAGCACGGGGTGACCCACTCGGGCGCGCGGCCCTTCCAGTGCGTGCGCTGCCAGCGGGAGTTCAAGCGGCTGGCCGACCTGGCACGCCACGCGCAGGTGCACGCGGGGGGCCCGGCCCCGCACCCCTGCCCGCATTGCTCGCGCCGCTTCTCCCGCGCCTACAGCCTGCTGCGCCACCAGCGCTGCCACCGTGCAGAGCTGGAGCGGGCCGCTGCTGCGCAGCAGGCGATGCAGGCCCCGGCCTCGCCACCGCGCGCCCCGCCGTCCCCCGCGGGCCAGGAGACCGAGGGGCTCCCGCTGCCCCTCGACCACATCAAGGAAGAGCCGCCATCCCCGGGGTCCCCGCCCCAGTCGCCGGCGGCGGCACCCCCTGTCTTCCTCAGCGCCTCCTGCTTCGACAGCCAAGACCACTCAGCTTTCGAGATGGAGGAAGAGGAGACTGAGAGCAAGGCTCACCTGCGCGGTCTGGGGGGCCTGGCCTCCTGACCCGCACCCACCCCCTTCAGCCCCACCGTGGGAGCCACCCCTGGTTTGCAGCATGGAGGAGGGAAGTGAAAGGAGAGGAGCCTCCTCTGTGAACCCACCCTCCCCTTCCAGCCCTCGACACTAGGGGCGGGGGCTGGACGCCCCTCAGTCCCCATCGCCCACCCCCAGGCCCCTGATGCTGGTTAGAAACTGCTCGCCCCACGTCTGTAGGCAGGATTCTGAGTCGGAGGCGGAGGACATTGGCCAGAGGGATGGACACTGAAGGGGGGACCCCCCCCCAGCCTGGCTGCCTCCCCGTTTCACACACTGGACACCATCACCTCTTTGGAACTGCCGAATCCTGGGGTGGGGGGCAGTTCCCAGTGAGCAAAGGTCTGTCCCTGTCCCTTTGTCCGTCTGTGAATAAATGTGAGTTTGTGGAACTGGAGAGAGTGGGGCTGTCTGTACGGGGAAGGCCAGTGGGGTGGGGAAGTCGGGAGCAGGGCGGCGTCCGCCAGGCCCTGAGCCTTGGCTCAGAGTGGAAGAAGGTAGAGCCCCACTTCAAGGGACGTGGGCCCGCGAGCCAAGCAAGACACTCATGAGAAAAGCCAGGGGTGGGAAACAACAAGCTGCCCTCTGCCCAGGGGTCTTTGGGGACCCCTACATGCACTCATTCACCGAATACTGCCTGGGCGCAGCGTGAGGCCCTGGAGACGTGAGAAGAGGAAAGCCACTCTGCGGGGACCCGGGACTGCCACTCAGCACCGGCTGACACGGTGTAGCCGCAGGCCCCAGGCGGTGCTCCCGCTGAAACGGAAAATAATACATTCATGATAAAATAATTAAAACAGAATAAGATTAAACACTCCTCAGTCACACTGTTTCAAGTGCCCAGTATCCCCCTGTGGCCGGTGGCTACCCGGCTGGACAGCACAAATCTAAAACATTCCACATCACCAAACGCTCCACCAGAACCTCGCTGTCCTAGGTAATAAACCAGTCTGCCCCACAACATCAGGTACTGATAAGGGCTTCCAGGAGGACTGCAGGGCGCTGTGCAGACGGAGCCCAAGGGGACGGCAGGGCCTCTGGGGAGATGACCTCTGACCTTCCGACCTTCTGACCTGAATGAAGAACCGGTGGAAAGAGGGAAGAGCAGGGGCAAAGGAGCAGGTGTGTGTGTGTGTGTGTGTGTGTGTGTGTGTGTGTGTGTGTGTGTGTGTGTGTTGGGTGGCTTCTCCCTGTTTAAGAAACCACAAGGAATCATGGGTGGGGTGGGCAGTGTCATTGTGTACACAGCCTCGAGGTCTGCGTGTGTGTGTGTGTGTGTTTAGCCCATTTGTTTAGGTCCTAGTAGTGGAGAGGGGATGTCTCCAGGCCAGTCCTCCTTAAGCTCCCTCTCTTTCCTCCTACCAACATCCTGCCCCCCCTCCCCCGCCCCGACATGGGTGCCCGTCGACGGCTCTCTCACCCTGTGCAGAGAGTGGCCCTGACTACTTAGGTTATCTCCACATCTGGGAGGCCAGGAGAGGGACGGGTGACATCATCCTTGTTTTCCAGAGCAGCAAACGGAGGCTCGAGGCTCAGGGAGGGTGTCTGCTTCCCTGGTGCGATGAAACACTGGCAGAGAGAGCGGGCAGGAGGGAAGCTGCGAAGATGGGGGCTGAGAGGCAGGCCGGGGAGACGATGACCACTCGGCACTTTGCAGAATTCCCAGATGTAACGAGACGCATTGTAGCCGAGCCCTTGGAACGGTGCCCGGCACGTGGGAAGGTCTCCATTTGTGCTGCATTCACCACACCCCAGGCTGCATGTTGGCGCCAAAGACCAGAGGAACACCTGCCCTCGGGGAGCTCACAGACTGCTGGGGAGGTAATCACATATCGGCAGAATAATGACAGTTTCCAAACAAGCCCCATTCTCCAGTGCACCAGATCCTACCTGAAACTATAACTTCACCTTGGGTGCTGGGGGAAAAGGGGCTGGGGTATGTTTCCTTACAGGCCAGCCACCTCCCTCCCCAGGAACCTTCAGTGGCTCCCTATTACCACACACCAATGGCGGGCCAGACACCGTTTCAGCACAATCTCACAGATGCAACTGCTTGAGGAAGGTGATTACACAGCCCCGTTTATAGAAGAGGCAAACTGAGGGTTCATGCTAAGAAGGCATTTGTCCTACTTCCGTGATCACTAACATGAACTGAGCCCTTTGGATCAACGTATTGCTGTGGGGAATTCCCTGGAGGTCCAGTGGTTAGGACTCTGGACCCCTACTGCCAAGGTCCTGGGTTCAATCCCTGCTCAGGGAACTAAGACCCCCACAAGGTCCATGGCATGACTGAAAAAAAAAAATCACTTTGTGGAAAGAGTTGAAGACAGTGGTTGACACCTGGGGGAAAGTTTTTGCTGCTGTTTCTTTCTTATTGATATAGATATGATCTCAGGGGATCATAGTTCCCACAGGGAACATCCTCACCATTTTCCAGAGGAGTTAACACCGCTTGGAGCAGGACTCTCTTGTCCAAAGTCCCATAGGTAGGCAACGGTGGATGCGGGATTCCAAGGCAGGCTGGACTGGTTCCACACCCTGAACCCTGCACCAAGCCCATATGACCTTCACAATCAGCTCCCAGCCATATAATCCACCTTTCAAGGCCCCCCCACACACATCCTGGCCTCCAAGCCTCAAGGCACCCCCACTACAGGTGTGCCCACTACCCTCCCCCACCCCACATGCTTACTCATACTTCAAGACACTACATCTGAAGAGAAACATTCCTAGAACAAAATATAGGACATACGGCAAGAAAAGGGCCTTAGAGACACAGTCCACGTCTCCCATTCTACAGATGAGAAAACTAAGGCCCCTGTACATGGGACAGCCCCAGGAAATTGTAAACCAACCAAGCGATTGGTATTATTGTAAAGCAGTATTAGGGCTGTTCGTGAATCTTAACTCTGTGTTGATTGCTGTCTTTCCCTGGAGTGAGCATTTTACACAGACGATCTTGTCACACTTGATCATAATAATACAGAGCAGATTTCTTGAGTATTTGCCCTACGTCTCTAAGGAGATTCATGTAAATTAGCTCACAGTCTTCACAATGGCATCATTAGAGAGATACCATTATAGGCTCTGTTTTTTTCTTCTTAAGCATATTTGTTGAGGTGTCACTTACATTCCACAGAATTCACTCATCTTAAGTGTGCTGGTCAATGATTTTTGGTAAATTCACAGGATCATGCAAGTATCACCACAATCCAATTTTAGAACACTTTCATCACTGCTCCCCACCCCACCCCGCTCCAAAGATCTCTTCTGCTCATTAAATGCACTTCCAGCTTCCACCTTTAATCCCAGGCAGACACAAATGTACTTTCTGTCGCTAGAGACCTGTCTTTCCTGGACATTCCACAGACGTGTGTCACACAGCACATGGCCTCTTGTATCTGGTCTCTTTCACTTGATGTCCTCAAGGTCCATCCAGGTTGTAAATTGTATCGGCATGCCATTACTTTCACGGCTGAATAATATTCCATTCCATCCATTCATGGGCCTTTGGGTTGGATCCATTCTTTGGCTCTTACAAATAGTGCTGCTATGCAATGAAGGCACAGACATAGAGAAAGGACTGGTGGACACTGGGGGAAGGAGAGAGTGGGAAGAACTGAGAGAGCAGCACTGAAATATATACATTACCATGTGGAGAATTAGACAGCCTGTGGAACCTTGCTGTGAGACACAGGGAGCTCAAACCCAAAGCTCTGACGATCCAGAGGAGTGGGAGGTGGGAGGGAGCTTCCAGAGGCAGGGGTGTGTGTGTACCTATGGCTGGTCAGGCTGATGGATGGCAGAGACCAACACAATACTGTAAAGCAACTGTCCTCCAATTAAAAATAAATAACTTTAAAAAACAGTGCTGCTGTGAACACGTGTGTACAAGTCTTCCTGTAGACGTGTGTCTCCGTTTCTCTCGGGCAGATTCCCAGGAGCGGAATTGCGAGGGTGTGTGGGAAGTTTAAGGTGAGCTTTCCAAGAAACTGCCAGACTATTCTCCACCTACAGTCCCACCAGAGAGACACGCAGGCTTCCCAAGGGAGCTCTATTTTCCTGAGAAGGAAACTCTAGTCCAGAGACGTGAACGGACATGCTCAAGGTCTGGTAGGAAGCGGCAGTTCTCGATATGACCCTGAGCACAGTGGTCCCAAAGCCTGTGCTCTTCCCCACCTCCCACACCACCACTTTCTAGCTCTTTTTCTACTGAGGTAAAACAGAACATAAAATTTACCTTTTTACCCCTTAAGTGTGCAGTTCAGTGGTATTAAGGACATTCATATTGTCATGTAACCATCACCATCTTCAATCTCTGGAACTTTTTCATCATCCCCAACTGAAACTCTGTGCCCATTAAGCAATGATAACTCTCCATTCCCCTCCACCTGGCCCCCAAAAATCACCCTTCCACTTCTTGTCCCTACAAATATGACTATTGTAAGTATGTAAAGAAAACTCTTCTGTCTTTCTTCTCCACTCTACTCTAATGCTACTCATGAAATACTTCATCTCTGATACTCCTAGTCATCAAATGTCTGTGGCATTTGGTCACACATCAAGCAATTCATTATCAAACTTTTGTTGTTTAGTCACTAAATCATGTCTCACTCTTTTGCAACCTCATAGACCGTAGCCCACTGGGATCCTCTGTCCATGGAATTCTCCAGGCAACAATACTGGAATGGGCTGCCAGGGGATCTTCCTGACCCAAGGATTGAACTCGCAACCCCTGTACTGGCAGGCACTGGCAGGTGGATTCTTCACCACTGAGCCACCTGGGCCGTCTAGAATTCAATTCAGTTCTGACACTGTCCACCCAGAGATAACGTCAGATCGCACAGGGTAAGGGCTCAGCCCCACAAGACTGTATCTCCTCTCCCCACCTCCAGAACCAATCCAAGTCTAGGTTGTCACCATGCCAATGCCTGTGATTCATCCTTATCCTGTTCATTCATTTATTCATCCTAAACTCTACGGAGCGTCTTGTGTTTAGAGGTCAAACATCAGCAGATCAGCAAACAACCTCACGCTCCGGTAGGGGATGCATATAAATATACTCAGGACATCAGTTCAAGATAATACTTACTGGGTTTCCCTGGTGGTCCAGTGGTTGAGAATCCGCCTTGCAATACAGGGGACATGGGTCCAATCCCTGGTCTGGGAAGATCCCACATGCTGCAGGGCAGCTAAGCCTGTGCGTCTAGAGCCTGTCTCCACAGTAAAAGAAGCCACCACAATGAGAAGTCCGTGCTCTGCAATGAAGGCCCAGTGCAGCCAAAAAGTAATGAGAAAATGAAATAAACAAAGAAAATGAAATTTAAAAAACAAAGAAACAAAACACTGAACTCCCACTCTGGGCTGGGCACCGTGCTAGCTCACACGCTGTCTAATGAAACAGACACGAGGCCGTTCCCACGAGGGGCTCCTTCCTGGCGGGAGGATACAGACATGAAAACGCAGTGATCAGGGAAGAGACAAAGCATCTTCAGAGGGGATGATGTTGTGGAGTGGGGAGATGCGGGACAAGGTGGGAGTGCAGTGGGAACTCCAGGCTGTCCAAACAGGAGCTGAAGGAGGGGGCCTCGAAGATAACTGGGGACGTGTCCCAGGGGAGGGCAGAGCGGCTGCAGAGGTCCTGAGGTGAGACTGTGACCCGTGTGTCCTGGGAGCAGAGAGGCCAGCCTGAGCGGAGGAAGAGACGGGAGAGGAGATGAGCGAGGGGACGGGACCAGATCCAGCGGCAACTCACAGGAGCCTGCTCTCTGCTCCAGTGAAGTGCAGACAGCGCCTCGCAGGGACTCGTGAAGAGGCTGGCAGGACCTGATCTCCCTTTCCCTTTTAACACTTTATACATCTGTTTATTTAGGCTGTGCCACGTGGGTTGCAGGCTCTCAGTCCCCCAACCAGGGATTGAACCCAGGCCATGGCAGCGAAGGCACAGAATCATAACCACTAGACCACCAGGGACCTCCCCGTCCATCTTTTAAAAAATAAATAGATTTTAATATCTAAAGCTGCCGGGAGCAGGAGCTCACCCATGGCAAAGGTCATGAGGAAGGAGGCTCGGCATACGCAAAGGCGGGATCGAGCCTCAGGAGTCCCCCTGGAAATTCTCGAGCATCTACCCCCAAAACCAGAGTCTGCCTACTTTCTGCTTTGTGCTCTCACCTACACCTCTGACTTTACGGGGGGCTGTCCCCCACTACCTCTCTCTGAAAAAAAGAGTTAATTTACAGCTCCAGTTAATAAAGTTCCTGGGTGTGATAGTGTTTCAACCTAGAAACTCCTTTGGAAGTCCTCTAGCCTGCCTGAATAGGTTTTTCCGGCCACATGTGATTGCTCAGAGCCTCCCAACTGTGAGAGGCATGAGATGTTCTAAACTGTCTAAATACAGATTCCTTTGAGCAGTTAAAAGATTGATTAGAAATTGTATTGGTGAAGGGTTTTTCACTTGTTGGGCCAATGTTTGCTGCTAAGTCTCCATATCCCTTACCTGCTGTGTCCTTGGCAGTGTATTGATTAATATAATTGGTGTAAGTAGTAGCTTTAATGTTTGTAACCTTGGACCTTTGAGTTGGTTCTTTTTCTTGTTGTGGCCCACCGCAACTTTGCCCTATGGGAGTGCAGCTTTGATGCTTTCGGAGGGTGGCGCCTGACTAATCACCTTTAAAGAAAAATAAGTTTTCTGAAGAAAGGGTCTTAAAATGTTAACAGGCCTCCGGGCCAGAAGATGATGCAAATCACCTAAACCTTTGCATATGATAAGTTTGCAGGAAGAAAGCCTGGCTTACTGCTGACTCTACCCCTTCCCCCATTATCCTCTACGCACAACTTAAGGTATAAAAACTACTTTGGAAAATAAAGTGCAGGCCTTGTTCACTGAAGCTTGGTCTCCCCATGTCGTTCTTTCTCTCACCTTCTGGCTGAATTATTCAGCCTCTTTTCTCCACTGAATTTCCTCACTGAGCTATCCTTATTTAACCACTCTTTATATCTTTAATTAATGCTTAATTGATCTATTGTTTCCTGATGATCGCCGAAGCCCTCTCCCCTTCGAAACCCCTGACTCCACCAGGGCTGGACCCCGGCATAAAGCCATTTTAGGTTCACAGAAAACTTGAGGAGAAATACAGACAGTCTCTATCCACCTATCCTTTAAAAATGCATTTCAAAGCAATCTGCAAACATGAGTCCACATCACTGCTAAACACTTCAGCATGTGTATCATACCAACATATCAAATATTTACCTAACTTCCTTGTCCTATTTAAAATTTAAATTCATTGAAAAGCATGCAGGTTATGTTGCTGCTGCTGCTAAGTTGCTTCAGTCGTGTCTGACTCTGTGTGGCCCCATAGATGGCAGCCCACCAGGCTCCTCTGTTCCTGGGATTCTCCAGGCAAGAACACTGGAGTGGGTTGCCATTTCCTTCTCCAGCAGGTTATGTTACCATCCAATAAACCTTGAGAGCTTACAGAAACACCTAAGTAGCACAGATTCTTCTTAAATAACTTCTTCCTTCTGGAATCATTTTTTTTTTTTTTGAATCATTTTAAATGTACAGAGAAGTTGCTATGATGGTACTGAGGTTGGGTACCCCTGACCCAGGTTTCCCAAATATCATCATGTCCTTACCATCCAAAACCAAGACGCCAATATCAGCAGGTTTCTATCAACCAAATGCGAGCCCTTCCTCAGATTTCGCTTGTTTTCCCTATTGTCTTTCTGTCCCAGGACCCCCGCCCTCCGCCTCACCCCCAGGACACCGTGCGGCCTTCCGTCCTGCCCCCTGAGCCTCCACTGGTCTGTGTGCACTCCTGAGGCTGCCTGGGTCTTGCACGACCCTGGCCGTCCAGAGCGATTCCTGGACGATAGGCCACGCCCACGCGCCCCGTGGCTCCTGGACGCAGGTACCCCCTGACGTCACTGAGTATGCTCCCCTCACCTGGAGGTTTGCATGCTGCGGAGTGACCCCCACCCCAACCGCTACTCTGTTAACAGACCGCTGAGCGCAGCTCCCCGCCCCTCGCGGAAGGAAGGGGGAGAAAGCTCCGCCTTCTGGAGGGGGCTGTATCCAGATACGTTTGGGGGGAGAATTCTTCTGTCCCTTCTGTTTATTTATGTATTCAGTCATTTATTTGAACCCGAATGGATTCACAGCTGTTTCTTTTATACTTTGAGCGACAAACACCACGTTATCTCATATAAATAGTCTACATTACCGTCCAATGCCACCTTATGAATCCCATAGAAACTCACCTGTGTTTGATTGCCATGTGTTGTCAAGGGAAAGAAGCACAGGGAACTCGGTGTCTTGTAGTAACCTATAAGGGAAAAGAATCTGAGAGTATGTGTGTGTGCAAGCGTGTGTGTCTCTGTGTGTGTGTAACTGGGGCTTCCCCAGGAAGAGTCTGAAACTGTATGTGTGTGTATGTGTCTGTGTGTGTATGTAACTGGGGCTTCCCCAGAAAAAGAATCTGAAAGAGTGAGTGTGTGTGTGTTTGTGTGTGTAACTGGGCTTCCCCAGTGGCTCAGTGGTGAAGAATCTGCCTGTCAGCTCAGGAAACGCAGGTTCGATGCCTGGTTGGGAAAGATCCCCTGGAGAAGCGAATGGCAACCCACTCCAGTATTCTTGCCTGGAGAATCCCATGGACAGAGGAGCCTGGTGGGCTACAGCCCATGGGGTTGCAAAGAGTCGAATGCAACTGAGCATGCACACACTTGTGTGTAACTGTGTAACTGTGAAGCAGTTTGCTGTGTATCTGAAACTAACACAACACTGGAGATCAAGTACACTTCAATAAAAAAATCAAAACCAGAGAGAGAACCAGTGCTGAACGGGAAGCAAGGGCTTCTGGCCAGCGTGTGACGAGAGACGAGACTTCAGCCTGCTGATCAAGGAGGGCTTTTGAGGAGAGGTAACGGGAGACTTGGGCTTCCCTGGTGGTTCAGTGGCTCAGTGATAAAGGACCTGCCTGCCAATGCAGGAGACCCAGATTTGATCCCTGGGTCGGGAAGATCCCCAAGAGGAGGGCATGGCATCCCACTCCAGTTTTCTTGCCTGGAAAACCCCATGGACAGAGGAGCCTAGCAGACTACAGTCCAAGGGGTCCCAAAGAATTGGACTTGACTGAGCAACTGAACAATGATTGGGGATTTGTCCCAGACAGGCTGAGGAGCTGAGCCAGGGAGGGGTTCTGAGGCCCACAGGGTCGGCCACCTGCCCGGAGCTCACCCGCCTCTCCCGGGCACCAGCCCCACGGCAGCTTCAGCCCTCTGCTCTCAGCAGCCCTGGAGGGCAGTTTGGAATTCAGCTGCCAAGGCCAAGTCCCCAGCCTCCTGTGGCCTCTTATCTCGCCACGCCCGGCCCTGTGCCTGGCACCGACCCGCGCTCTGCAAATACTCCCCGCCACTCACCCGGCCGCCCGAGCCCCCGCTGCCCTCCTCCGCCCTCCTCCCAAAGCAGCTCTTTCACCTCCAGGAGGGAGGGGGCACTGGTGGGTCCTGGCGGGAAGCCAGGGACGTGACCCAGCTGGGGTGGCCGGGAGAGAGCTGAGCGGCCTCCAGACTTCTAATAATGGGATAATCAGCACGCTACTACTTGTTATCTGGCCTGTTTGCTGGCGTCAGGCACTTCACACGCCTTTTCTGGTTTCATCTCCACAACAACTCGCTGGTTACCAGCACAGACCATGCTGCCTGGCCTTGTGGCCAGGGACGGGCCAGCCTCTTGGCCTGGAATGACCCTTCCCCCTCCCCCCAGGAGGCCCACCCTGTACCCCAGCTCTCTAGGGAGAATTGTTAGATGACCCCCAAGATCCCTGGTCCCTGGGTGACCACACACCTCTTCCTAATTATTCAATCAGATGTGGATGTCGGTGCTGCTGTGAAGGAACATTGAAGCTGGAATTAAGGTTCCAAATCTCAGATAAGAATTGGCTCTTTGGTGGATTTGGCCTTATCAGGTGACCTCCCAGTAGGAAGTGTACCTTCATTGGCCTGGTCCCAGCAGGTGACCTCCCAATAGGAATTGGCTCTTTGATGGGCCTGGTCCATCAGGTGACCTCCCAGTAGGAAGGTCTCTTCAGTGGGCCTGGCCTCATCAGGCGACCTCCATTGCAACCTCTGGAAAAGGAGACTCAAAACAGGAGGGGTGTTCAAAAGCAAGGAGATTCTCCATTGTTACCTTTGAAGGTAGAGGGGATCCCACAACGAGAAGGTGTATCTCTGTGTCTCCCACTCAATTTTGTTTTAAACCCAAAACTGCTCTTAAAAATAAGTTTACTTTAAAAAAGAAATTAAAAAGAACCCCACAAACCAAGAAGGATGCTGATAGTTCTTCCACAATAATGACTGAACATCATTCTGTTACATACAGGACAGGGGGTGTTAAAATGACATGGGTCCAATACCTCAGGTCGCTGGGGCTTCTGGTTAGAATGCGTGATTCACTGGGACAGGAATTGTTTTTATCTCTTTATTGAGATACAGTTCCTAGACCCTACAATGCGTCCATTTAAAGTGTACAACTCAGGGGATTTGGTGTCATCACAGACTTGTGTGACCATCACCACAATCAATTTCAGAATACTTCCATCACCCCAAAAAGAAACACTGTAAAAGAAGACAAAATAATAATAATTAAAAAATAAAACAGAAAGAAAAAGAATAAAAGAAACACGATAGCCCTTAGGCATCCTCCTCATTGACCCATCTCCTGGGCAACCATTTCGTCCCCTCTCCATCTCTGATATTTGCCTCTGATGGTGGGGGTTGCACACTCTGCTCTGATGTGTCCCTAAAACCTGCAGTCCTGCTGGCTACATCCAGCAGGCAGGTGCTCCGCAGTTGAATGTAACTTGGTAAAGCAACCACCTGCCAATGCAGGAGACACAAGAGATGTGGGTGGCTTTGATCCCTGGGTCAGGAAGATCCCCTGGAGGAGGGCATGACTACACACTCCAGTGTTCTTGCCCAGAGAATTCCATGGACAGAGGAGCCTGGCGGGCTACAGTCCATGGGATCGCAAAGAGGTGGACATGAGTGAAGTGACTTAGCACACACGCACTCGATCTGTTTTTGAGTTCCAGTCACAACTGCTCTGTCTCAGAGCCTTGTCTCTCCCTCACCCACTGTCCAGCAGGACCTTTCAGAGTCACCTCCGTTAGAGCAGGAAATACACTGCTTCACAGTTGCCTGTGTCCTTGTCCAGGGCACCCTCCGGACTCCTCGGGCCAGGGATGGAATCTACCTGGTCCTCTTGGCTCATTAGGCCCCGGGGATGTGGGTGTTGCCTTTGAATGGAAACCAAAGCAGTCAGCATCCTCGACACACACGTGTCCCCAGCCTGCAGCCCAGCAGAGAGGCCCCGGGGGTGAGGCACGGAGCCCACCTGTCCCTGAGTGAGTCCTGACTTCGCAGCTGACCCCCAGCGGGACGCCGGGCAGGAGATTTAATCTCTGCGAGTCTCCCTTTCCTCAACTATAAAACGGAGCTAATAATAGGACCTACCTCTTCCCCATGGCTGCGAGGATTAGCACAGGGGCTGGTAATACACAGAGCTCCGTAAATACTGGCTATAATTATCGCTAAGCATGCGGGATTTATGAAGCCGTGACACACGCCCTTTGCTGGTCCATCCAGCGGCCGCCTCGCCCCGCACACGTTTCCGGAGGAGAGGGAGCGAGATGCAGAGCGCCTCCGGGGACTGTGAGTCCTTCCCCGTGACTGGGGTGTTGGGTGAAGCTGGGTGGGGCGGCAGATAAGACGGGGCCAGTGCCAGCCCCGAGAGGGCTCTGAGGCCAGCCTGGGGACCGTGGTCTCTTTCCCCGAGGGCAACAAGGAGCCAGCGGGTCGTCCTGAGAGGCTGAGGGACAAAGGTTATCTCTGAGCGTTAGGAGGATGGCTTTGGGGGTGACAAGGGGCGGGGGGAGACTGGAGGTCTGCAGGAGGTGGAGGCAGCAGGGTGGCCCACATGGGAGACGAAGCGGCCATGACCTTGGCCTTCAGCCCAGTTCGCGTGGAGACTGCCATGATTCTGAGCCCACCGCCTCTAGACTTCTAGAGAGATCTGGGAGGGTCTGCAGAACCGCTTTCGTCTGCCAGCCATGTGCTTCCATTTTTACAGACGCAAAAGAGACAAGCGGAACGTAATTGTGAAATGGTTTCGTTCACCCCATATGGTGTATTTTTTTTCCTTACTCACGGTAGTGATGCTTTATAGCCCGGCATGAAGAAATGAAAGTGTTAGTTGCCCAGGTTGTGTCTGATTCTTTGTGACCCCATGGACTGTAGCTCCCCCCAGGCTCCTCTGTCTGTGGGGATTTCCCCAGGCAAGAATTCTGGAGTGGGTTTCCATTCCCTTCCCCTGGGGGGATCTTCCCCACACAAGGATCGAACCCAGGTCTCTGGCATTGCAGGCAGATTCTTTACCACTGGGTCACCAGGGAAGCCCCCTATAGCGGCATAGTGAACCCTGGATAACTGATCCTGAACTAGTGCAGGGTGGGAGGGGAAATACAGGGTTAGGCTCCTGATAGACTTTGATCACGCTCTGTTGTTGCTATTAATTGATTTATACATAATCTTGTTTTATGTGTGTTTCCACTTAAAGGCACCTTGTCTAATGCACACTGTTGACTCACTGACATTGAACTCAGAGCCAACAGTGCTCTCACGCCCAGAGGAAGCTTATCTATCCTTTCCTCCATAAGGCATGTCCCAGCTCTCTTAGGCTTTTGAGACAGCATTGGGCTTTATGTTTGGGCCTGAGTAGCGGGTGTTTGAAGCAGTAAAATCACCAACAAAAAGCCCAATACTGCGAAAAAAGAAAAAAAAGATGGTCCTTTACTGCGATGCAAGCTTGTTCCCCCTCAGCTGGGAACACGTGTCAGAGAGGAGAGGTGTTGGCCGCTCTGCGCATGCGCCAGGGGCCACAGCGGCATCTCAGTGGATAGGCGAACTGGCAGATACAGGAATCCGCCCAACGATGAGCTCGACTGTATATCCAAAACATTATCATGTCATCATGTAATTAATAGAAATGTCACCCACAGATAGCTTACATGCTCTTTTTCGTGCTAAGTCTTTGAAAGCCGGGGTCTGTTTTGTATTCACAGCGCATCTCAATTTGGCCTGGCCACGTTTCAAGTGCCCAAGAGCCCCACACGGCTGGTGGCTGGTGTATCAGTGCAAGTCCCTGCAGCTTTCTTCAGACTCTCCAAGGGCCCCGTGAACTCAAAAATAAAAATTGGAAAAGCAACATCAGATACGGCCATCTTGGAGAGAGCTGTGTGGAAATACCTAAGAATTTAGCTGCGCGTTCTTCTTTCCACCCAGAAATTCCACTTTGAGGCCAGTGCACCATGAAGTGTACTACTTCACACCAGACAACCCATATAAAAATGTCCTTTGCACCCCTGCCTGTAAGAGCACCATAGGAGAGAAAAAGAAAAGGTCTGTGCTCAGAAGAATGCATCTGTAAAGCACAGCATGTCCACACACTAGATTCTTCAACACCTTTGCAAAGAAAGGAACCTGAGGTCCCTCTAACAACACGGAAGAAACGCAGAAACAGGGTTGAGCGGGTGAGGACAAAAGCAGCCTACCAAAGGTCAGGGACCTGATACTATTTATACAACATTAAAAAACATGCAAGGCAATCCTCTAGGGCAGTCACGGATTCATACATATGTAGCAAAAGTATCTTTTTTAACATGAAGAATAACAAACGTCTCCTTAGGGACGGTGGTTACTTCTGGGATGGAAGGGGAGGATTTGGAGAAAGGTAAGTACACAGAGGATTCCAATTATGTTTGAAAAGTTGTATTTCTTCAGCTGCACGCTTGTGGGCGGGGAGGCACTAGTTATGCTTATTCGGGATATTTTGGGCGTGTGTGCCTGAGACATTCTTTTGCACAAGGAACCACAGCAAAGTTTTGTGCTGCTACATGACCTGGTCAGACAGACAGTGAGGGGGCATGTGTGGCTTTGAAAAATACTAGAACTAGGATCACAGGTCGATGGTGAGGGTTCTGTGAAACTCCTGGATGGGGGATAAAGCCCCCAGAACCGTATCTGGCCTGTTGTAACTGTCATCAGTGTGTCTGTTGCCGGAAATCATATGGATAAGCAATTGCTCTATTCTAGGTCCTACGTCTCAGAGAAGGCAATGGCACCCCACTCCAGTACTGTTGCCCGGAAAATCCCATGGACGGAGGAGCCTGGTAGGCTGCAGTCCATGGGGTTGCTAGGAGTCGGACACGACTGAGCGACTTCACTTTCACTTTCCACTTTCATGCATTGGAGAAGGAAATGGCAACCCACTCCAGTGTTCTTGCCTGGAGAATCCCAGGGACAGGGGGGCCTGGTGGGCTGCCGTCTATGGGGTCGCACAGAGTCGGACACGACTGAAGTGACTTAGCAGCAGCAGCAGTAGCAGCAGGTCCTACGTCTAGTGTCTTCGTCCATTATTTTATTTAACAGTGTTTATTCAGTGTATGTGCTGAAACTGAAGCTCCAGTATTTTGGTCACCTGATGTGAAGAGCCAACTTATTGGAAAAGACCCCGATGCTGGGAAAGATTGAAGGTGGGAGGAGAAGGGGCCCACAGAGGATGAGATGGTTGGATGGCATCACCGACTCGATGGACATGAGTTTGAGCAAGCTCCAGGAGATGGTGAAGGACAGGGAAGCGTGCTGCAGTCCACGGAGTCACAAAGAGTCAGGCGTGACTAAGTGACTGAACAACAACAACAACAAAAATCCAGTGTATGTAGAAATAAAGCCACCCACCCCGTGGGTGTGACTGAGACAGACGTGAGTGCCATGAACACAGGAGGGCAGGCGGGGAGCCCAGTCCTCATGATGCACCATGATAACCGCCAACAGTTAAGGTTTCCCAATTAAAGTCTTACTCTTTACAGATGAAACACACTGATTTAATGGTAGGGCTTTTCTTTCTTTTTATCTCTTTTTTTTTTCTTTTGGCCCAAGGATGGTGGGGAGTTGCAGGGTTGGGGGGTGGGCAGGTAAGCTATCAACTGCTCAGCCTTTGAAGTACAATTTTTTTTTGTTTGTGGCTTGTGGGATCTTAGTTCCCCAACCAGGGATCGAACCTGGACCCTTGGTGGTGAAAGCGCAGAGTCCTAACCACCAAGGGACTGCCAAGGAATTCCTTTTTCCTTTCTTTCTTTTTTATTTTGAAGTGTAAGTTAATTATTTATGTCTTTGCTATGTTAAGTGGCTTCAGTTGTGTCCGACTCTTTGCAACCCCATGGACTGTAGCCCGCCAGGCTCCTCTGTCCGTGGAATTCTCCAGGCAAGAATACTGGAGTTTTTATGTAATCTTTATTTGGAAAAAGATATCAAGTATATAAATAACATATAAATAAATGCTGGATATAATGTATATGATAGTACATACTGCATGTGTGTGTTAAGTTGCTCAGTCGTGTCTGACTGTCTGTGACCCCATGGACTGTAGCGCACCAGGCTCCTCTGTCCACAGGGACTCTCCAGACAAGAATACTGGGGTGGGTTGCCATTCCCTTCTCCAGACATGGTGTATATAATATCAGATCATGTATATTGCATTTATTATTGTGTTAGATACAATCAACATACACCATAAATGTATGCTACAAATGTTAGATGTTTCTTTAACAGTACACTCTGAGTAGGACCAGCAATCGCTCCCGTTTCTTAAGGAGGAAACGGAGGCAGGGAGGCAGCTGGACACTTGGCCGGGGGTCAGAGGCAGGAGGAGGTCACCAGCAGAGCGCCTGGGCTAGAGAGCAGAGGCCACGGGAAGGGGAGGGGAGGCCCAGAGCCCAGCTTTACCCAGGGGTGTGTGCACCCAGGGGCCAGGGCCGGAGCACCCCGTCCCCCGGCACACCTGCCTCTCCAGGTCACTCCGGGTGACCCCATGGGACAGTGTTACTAAATGGGGAGGTGCAAAGCTCTGCGGATCATCGGTGAGCCTCTGGTGGAGGGGGGGCAGGTACTGGGGAGGGCGGAGGCCTGCAGCGGCCCCTCTGACCCTCACCCCAAGGGCCCAGGTGGCCAGCTCTGCAGCTTGATCTCTCAGCTCCCGCCCAGCAGCTGGCCTGCAGGCACCCGCTCTCCCACAGCCCTCCCCACACACTCACAGCCGCCCCAGGCCCCCAGGGCAGGGGCTCAGCTCCAGCCTGCATGGTTGGGGGGTGGGGCAGAAGATAGCCTGGAGTCTCTAGAAACTCGGGGACCCTAGCGCTACCTGTCGCCACCTGCCGGCCCCTGCCTCAGTTTCCCCATCTGTAAATTGGAAGCCATCATTTTATTCAGCAAAAACATGTAAGGAGGACTTCCTTAAGTCTTGAACAGAAAGCAAAAAAAGAGCCAGGGAGGGCCTGACACCAGATCAGCACTGAATGAAAAGTCTCCAATGCATTATTTAATTTTAGTTTTTGAATCAGTAATACGCTGTGTTGCTGTTGTTCAGTGGCTCAGTCGTGTCCGACTCTTTGCGGCCCCCTGGACTGTAGCACACCAGGCTTCCCTGTGAGTCACTGTCTCCCAGAGTTTGCCCAAACTCATGTCCGTTGAGTCAGTGATGCTCTGAGGGAAACCGAAATACTAGGAAAGGCAGGGTGTTGCCGTTTCCCCAGGGCTGTGTCCACACTGACTACCGACCCCATAAAGCAGCCACAGGAGGCGTGTTTGGGGAAACGGGGGGCCGCGGAAGGCAGACTGGGTGTCAGTTCATTGTAAAGAATTACCGTTTGTGATTGAAAAAAGTTTTGCCATTGAGCTGGAAATTTTCCTTCCTTTGATGGGAGACGGAAACCTGAGGCACAGTTTGTGATGTCTGAAGCCTACTGAATCGCTTTTAGCTTTTTATGAGGGAAAATTTCCAGCAGAACCAAAACTAAAGAGTAAAGGCACATTCTTGTTCTCAGCAACACATGGGCAGCTGTGTCCCGATCCCAGCCCTCACTGGAGTCCTGATTTTCCAACACAGGAGTATTTGAAATCAAACACCAGACGGTGCCTTATTTTGCCCTAGAAGATTTCCGTGGGCTGCAATTTACTTTCAAACACACCATTGCCCCAACAGAAAAGAGAGAGAGCCAGTAGGGCCAAAAAAAGGGAACATGCATGAAATCTGGTCAGTGGACCGCCGGGTGCGGCCTTTCCTTACTCTGATCTGTGCTCACAACTTTCCACAAGCCCCGGAAAGTCCAAGACCAAAGGCGGCTCCGTCTGCCGCCAGCTCCCCTAACCCTGAGCCCTGCGCAGGCTCCCGGAGTGGACACGCGAGCCGGCGTCCGGGGACCCTTCCAAAAGCCGCGTCTTTTATTAATAGCAGGTTGTAGTAGGAGTGGAAAGCAACCAGGCTGAGTCACACAGGCCTGGCCCAGCCAGCCCATACCGCCTCCCCTCTGACCTGCTCGCCGCTCAGAACCTCAGTTTCCCACTCTGGAAACTGGGGCTAAGTCCCCGCCATTCTGGGGGTGCCGAGGAGGACCCAGTGTAAAGGCCCAAGCCGGGAGCTGGGCGCAGAGCCTTGCTGTGTCCAGGACGGAAGCCTGCCCCCCACCAGGGGCTCCATCAGGGGCTGAGAGCTCCTGGGCCTGAGCAAGGAGGGGCCGGGGGCCTAAGTCCAGGGCTGAGGGCGACCGTGGGGGCTCTTCCATGAAGGGGCTCTGGGAGTGGGCTCCCGGCCTCTGGAGGCCACGGGGGAGGCTAGATGCACATAGCCCAGGGCCCGTGTCCCAGGTAAAGGGCACAAAGCACCCGTCTCCCCTTTGCCTGCTGCCCTCCGGCCCAGCCCTTGGGGTTCAGGCTATGTTTTGTCCCCTCTGTCCTGGGAGCAGAGCCCAGAGTCCAGGCTGGTCTAAGTTTGGACGGGGGAGGAAGGGGGGCCGCGGGCGGGGAGGTGTGGGGGGACGGGATGTCTCTGAGCTGTCCCGGCCGGAAAAAGGGAGGGACAAAGGCAGAGACAAAGACGGCAGGGAGACAGACGGGAGGGCGCCCAGGGCAGGGGACAGACGGGGCCTCCCAAGACGGACGGACAGGCAGCCACAGTGGGGAGAGCCTAGGGACAAGAGTGGGGGGCTAGGGACCAACAGACGGGCAGGGAGACCCCAAGACCTCGGGCGCTCAGACTCGGGCTGGACCGAGCCAGGGAGGTGCAAGGAGAGGGGGCGGCTGCGCAGGGCAGGCTGCCAGCCCAGACGCAGTGGGGACACGGAAGTGGGCCTCGCAGACCAACCCCCCAGCCGTGGCTCCGCTCAGGGCTGCAGCGGGGCTTGGTGGGCGGGTGGCTTTTCGGGGAGCCCAGACCAGGCGTGCTGGCCTGACCCTGAGATGGAGCTCAGGGACCCCAAGAAGCAGGAAGATGGGGACCCGGAGGTGAGAGGCAGGAGATAACGGAGAGAGGAGGAATGGGCCGGGCTGAGGGGCAGACATGGAGAGACACACAGAGACAACAGGAGAGCAGGGAGACAGAGACATCCAAGACCCAGGGAACCCGAGGAGACGTAGCAAGACTGGGGCCCCGGGAGACACGTCCCCAGATAGAGGGGCAGGACACAGGAAGAGAGGAGGATGGAGAGAGAGGCGGGCGGGGCAGGGGGCATGGGCTGGGGAGGAGGCGGCCCCAAGTGGGGCTGGGGGCTTCTGGGGGGAGCCCCAGATGACCGTGGGCAGGGCCACTGAGACAATCACCCGTGACCCAGCCAAGGCCCGAAAACAGGTGGCCTGAGGCGGGGTGAGTCACTGTGACTCACCCTCCTCGCTGGGGACAGTGACCCCGGGCCCCCGGGCCCCCCGGCTCGGCCCGATGCCCTGACTGACCCCCCACCCCCCGTCCCGTCCCTCTCCTGCAGGAGGACACAGCCACAGCCCTGCAGAGGCTCGTGGACCTGACGGCCTCCAGGGTGACTCCCGTGCGGAGTCTGCGAGCCCACTACCGCCTCATCCGGAGGCTCGGCTCCGGCTCCTACGGCCACGTGCTGCTTGCCCGGCCTCGCCAAGGGGGTGAGTGTGGCCACCGAAGGGCAGACCCCAGGATGGCCCCCTCTTAGGGAACTCATGCCCACCGCAACAGGGAGCATCCCTTCAGGGAGCTGACCAGGACTCCTCCCGATGGGGCCCTCAGAACGTCAAGAGCTCTGTGATCGCCCAAGGAACCGGAGCTCTAGCCCAGAGAGTGGGAGAGGCTTGCCTGAGGTTACACAGCGAGGCAGGATCACGACTAGGATTGCTAGTCCAGTTGCCACGTCCCTCAGTTCACGCGAGAGGAAACGGAGGTCCAGAGAGGGTCAGGCAGTGGTGCAGGGTCACACAGCAATCTGAGACAGAGCAGAGAGAGTCCCCAGGGAAGGGGGCCTCTAACCAACCCCCCACAGATGGAGACAGGAGAGGCACGCAGAGGTCAAGCACCGTGCCCCGCCCCAGGTTGGATGCTCAGGGCACCCTGACTTGCCCTCTGCCCCCGCCCCCTGGCAGGTCGGGCCGTGGCTCTGAAGCTCCTCCCTCGGGCCTCAGTCTTCAGAACCACCTTCCTGAGAGAGTTCTGTGTGGGCCGCTGTGTGTCGTCACATCCAGGCCTGCTCCAGACGCTGGCGGGACCGCTGGAGACCCCGCGACACTTCGCCTTCGCCCAGGAGTACGCACCCTGTGGGGACCTCAGCGGGATGCTGCAGGAACGGGTGAGGCGGGCAGGCGGGGGGCTTGTCCAGGTCTGATGTCGGCCCTCCCCTGGGCCTGTCCCCCACCCTGACTCCCAGAGGGAGCTCCCCACTAAGCCCCCAAGGGCGTTGGCGCAGCCGTGGACTGTAGCCTGCCAGGCTCCTTGTTCTTGCCTGCGGGGTTTCCCAGGCAAGAACACAGAAGTGAGTGGCCATGCCCTCCTCCAGGCAACCTCCTTCTTTCTCTTTCTCAGCGCAGTTCCATGACTAACCCCAGCCCTAATCCATCCAACCATCTGAACACAAGCTAGCCTGGACGACAGGTTGGGATTGAGGTAGAGGACAGATCAGGTCTGATGAGAGGGTGGGCACAGAGGGAGAGATAGGATTTTAATGGCAGTGGGACTGGGAAAGAGTGAGGGTGGAGTTGGATGAGCTGAGCTTCAAGTTGATGACAGGCCAACTGTGAGTGTGGAGAAGACCATGTGTGCAGCTGCAGAGATGGCTGAGGATGTGTCTGTGTATACAGGGAGTTGGAGAGGGACTGTAATGGAGTTCTCTCTAGAAAGACCAGGTCTGGACTGAATCCATGACCTTCTAGGGGTACTTGAATGTGAGGTTAAGGTGGGGTCATCTTTAGGGATAGCTTCCCCGGTGGCTCAGAGAGTAAACATCTGCCTGCAATGCAGGAGACCTGGGTTCGATCCCTGGGTCAGGAAGATCCCCTGGAGAAGGGAACGGCAACCCACTCCAGTATTGTTAACCTGGAGAATCTCATGGATAGAGGAGACTGGTGGGCTACATTCCATGGGATCACAAAGAGTAGGATGTGACTAACCGACTTTCACTTTCATCTTTAGGAATAAACTTTGGATTTCAGATAAGTTTGGGGATAAAGAGGAGGAAAAAAGGAAGCAAGGGAGATAAGGAGGGAAATAGTGGGATGATGGAAGAAAGGCTGGAGGGACAGATGGCTGGGTGGCTGGGTGGGTGGATGGGTAGATGGGTGGGTGGATGGGTGGATGGGTAGATGGCTGGTTGGGTGGGTGGATGGGTGGATGGATGGATGGGTGGATGAGTGGATGGATAGGTGGGTGGATGGATGGATAGGTGGATGAGTGGATGGATGGATGGGTGGATGAGTGGATGGGTGGATGAGTGGATGGATGGATGGGTGGATGAGTGGATGGGTGGATGGGTGGCTAGATGGATGGATGGGTGGATGGATGATGGATGGATGGATAGATGGATGGATGGGTGGATGAGTGGATGGATGGATGGGTGGATGAGTGGATGGATGGATGAGTGGCTAGATGGATGGGTGGATGAGTGGATGGATGGATGGGTGGCTAGATGGATGGATGGGTGGATGGATGATGGATGGATGGATAGATGGATGGATGGGTGGATGAGTGGATGGATGGGTGGGTGGCTAGATGGATGTTTGGGTGGATGAGTGGATGGGTGGGTGGGTGGCTAGGTGGATGGATGGGTGGATGAGTGGATGGATGGATGGATGGCTAGATGAATGGATGGGTGGATGAGTGGATGGGTGGATGGGTGGGTGGGTGGATGGATGGGTAGATGGATGGATGGATGGGTGGATGGATGGATAGGTGGATGAGTGGATGGATGGATGGGTGGATGAGTGGATGGGTGGGTGGGTGGATGGATGGGTAGATGGATGGATGGATGGGTGGATGGATGGGTAGATGGATGGATGGATGGGTGGATGGATGGATAGGTGGATGAATGGATGAATGGATGGGTGAATGAGTGGATGGGTGGATGGGTGGGTGGATGGGTGGATGGAGTGGGTGGATGGATGGGTTGGTGGGTGGGTGGATGGATGGATGGATGGATGGATGGATAGGTGGATGAGTGGATGGATGGATGGGTGGATGGATGGATAGGTGGATGGGTGGATGGATGGATGGGTGGATGAGTGGATGGGTGGATGGGTGGGTAGGTGGGTGGATGGGTGGGTGGATGGATGGGTAGGTGGATGGATGGGTGGATGGATAGGTGGATGAGTGGATGGATGGATGAGTGGCTAGATGGAAGGATGGGTGGATGAGTGGATGGATGAATGGATGGATGGATAGATGTATGGATGGGTGGATGAGTGGATGGGTGGGTGTGTGGCTAGATGGATGGATGGATGGGTGCGTGGGTGGCTAAATGAATGGATGGGTGGATGAGTGGATGGATGGATGGGTGGATGAGTGGATGGATGGATGGGTGGGTGGATGGGTGGATGGGTGGGTGGATGGATGGGTGGGTGGGTGGGTGGGTGGATGGGTGTATGGATGGATGAATGGGTGGGTGGATGGGTGGGTGGATGGATGGATGGATGGATGGGTGGATGAGTGGGTTGATGGCTGGTTGGGTGGATGGATGGATGGGTGGGTGGATGGATGGATGGGTGGGTGGATGGGTGGAGGAATGGATGGGTGGGTAGATGGATGGGTGGGTAGATGAGTGGATGGATGGATGGGGCGGTGGATGGCTGGATGGCTGGTTGGGTGGATGGCTGGATGGCTGGTTGGGTGGATGGGTGGATGGGTGGGTGGTGGGTGGGTAGATGGATGGGTGGGTAGATGAGTGGATGGATGGATGGGGCGGTGGATGGCTGGATGGCTGGTTGGGTGGATGGCTGGATGGCTGGTTGGGTGGATGGGTGGATGGGTGGGTGGATGGATGGATGGGTGGGTGGATGGGTGGGTGGATGGGTGGAGGGATGGATGGGTGGGTAGATGGATGGGTGAGTAGATGAGTGGATGGATGGATGGGGGGGTGGATGGATGGATGGATGGGTGGGTAGATGGGTGGGTGGATGGTTGGGTGGGTGGATGGATGGGTGGGTGGGTGGATGGATGGATGGGTGGGTGGGTGGGTGGATGGATGGGTGGATGGGTGGGTGGATAGGTGAGTGGATGGATGATGGATGGATGGATAGATGAGTGGGTGGGTGGATGGGTGGATAGTTGGTTGGGTGGTGGATAGATGGATGGATGGGTGGGTTGCAGGGTGGACTGACAAATGAGTGGATGGATGGATGAAAGAAAGGAAAGATGGATGAATAGATGGGTGGATGAGTGGGTCGATGGATGGATGGATTGAAGGATGGAGGAATATATGGATGGATATCAGATACTAAATAACTGGACAAATTATTGAACAGCTGACTAGCTGGTGGAATGGATACTGACTGGAACCCTGTTGTGTAGACTGTTGGATAGATGACAGGTTGGGGTTAGGATGGATGGGTTGCTGTCTCACTGCCTGGCTAGCTGGATGGACAGATCTATCAATCAATTAATAAAGTAAATGCTGGGACTTTCGAACTAGGTCTGAGTTGGAGATGGGACCTCAATTAGTACAGGACTAAGATTAGTTAAGTTCATTAGTTAAGTGTGAGATTTAGGGTTTCATTGGAGATCTTTGTGGTCTGTGGAGAGAAGATAAGAAATGTAAGGAGTGGTTGTTAGTGTCAGGACAAA